>NC_048575.1:70635866-70987116 GCF_013265735.2 Oncorhynchus mykiss | reverse complement strand
CTGAAAGGCCGCTCAGCAAGGAAGCCACTACTCAAGAACCACAATAAAAAAGCCAGACTAAGGTTTGCAACTGCACATGGGGACAAATATCATACTTTTTGGATAAATGTCCTCTGGTCTGATGAAACAAAAATAGAACTGTTTGGCCATAATGACCATCATTATGTTTGGAGGAAAAAGGGGGAGGCTTGCAAACCAAAGAACACCATCCCAACCGTGAAGCACGGGGGTGGCAGCATCATGTTGTGGGGGTGCATTGCTGCAGGAGGAACTGGTGCACTTCACAAAATAGATGGCATCATGAGGTAGGACAATTATGTGGATATATTGAAGCAACATCTCAAGACATCAGTCAGGAAGTTACAGCTTGGTCGCAAATAGGTATTACAAACGGACAATGATCCCAAGCATGCTTCCAAAGTTGTGGCAAAATGGCTTAAGGACAACAAAGTCAAGGTATTGGAGTGGTCATCACAGAGTCCTGACTCAATCCTATAGAAGATTTGTGGGCAGAACTGAAAAGGCGTGTGTGGGCAAGGAAGCGAACAAACCTGAGTCAGTTACACCAGCTCTGTCAGGAGGAATTGGCCAAAATTCACAATTTCACAATCTTAACCTTTTTGGGATAGGGGGCAGTATTTTCACTTTTGGATGAACAGCGTGCCCAGAGTGAACTGCCTCCTACTCTGTCCCAGATGCTAATATATGCATATTACTATTAGTATTGGATAGAAAACACTCGACAGTTTCTAGAACTGTTTGAATGATGTATGTGAGTATAACAGAACTCAAATGGCAGGCGAAAACCTGAGAAAAATCCAACCAGGAAGTGGGACATCTGAGGTTTGTAGTTTTTCAAAGCTTGGCCTACCGAATACACATTGAGATATGGATAAAGTTGCACTTCCAGTTGCACTTCCTACCGCTTCCACCACATATCAACCGTCTTTTGAAACTTTAATGAGGATTCTACTATAAAGGAGGGGCTCATGAGACCTCTTTGAGTCAGTGGTCTGGCAGAGAGCCTTGGTCTCATGACGCGCGCTCCCGACAGAGTTACCTCGCGTTCCAGTGCTTTTTCTGAAGACAAAGGAAATCTCCGGTTGGAACATTATTGATGTTTTATGTTAATAAAAACATCCTAACAATTTATTCCATACATAGTTTGACATGTTTCTAAAGGACTGTTACGGAACTTTTCGAGTTTTTGTCTGGATGCCAGGAGAACCCTATCTGCTACAATACATAGTGCCAACTGTAAAGTTTGGTGAAGGAGTAATAATGGTCTGGGGCAGTTTTTCATGGTTTGTGCTACAGCAAATAATTGCATTATAGATGATTCTGTAATTCCAACTTTGTGGCAACAGTTTGGGGAATGCCCTTTCCAGTTTCAGCATTGGGAATTCCCCTGTGCACAAAGAGAGGTAGGTACATATAGAAATGGTTTGTCGATCAGATTGGAAGAACTTGACTGGCCTGCAAAGAACCCTAACCTCAACCCCATTGAACACCTTTGGGATGAATTGGAACGTCGAATGCGAGCCAGGCATAATCACCCAACATCAGTCACTACAGCACTAATGCTCTAGTGGCTGAATGAAAGCATGTCAATGCAGAAATGTTGGTGAGGTCCCTAAGTATGGTGATAATATGGTATTGTGAGGTCCCACAGTATGGTGATAATATGGTATGGTGAGGTCCCTCAGTATGGTGATAATATGGTATGGTGAGGTCCCTCAGTATGGTGATAATATGGTATGGTGAGGCCCCTCAGTATGGTGATAATATGGTAATAATATGGTATGGTGAGGTCCCTCAGTAGGGTGATAATATGGTAATAATATGGTATGGTGAGGTCCCTCAGTAGGGTGATAATATGGTATGGTGAGGTCCCTCAGTATGGTGATAATATGGTATGGTGAGGTCTCTCAGTAGGGTGACAATATCGTATCGTGAGGTCGCTCAGTATGGTGATAATATGGTATGGTGAGGTCCCTCAGTATGGTGATAATATGGTAATAATATGGTATGGTGAGGTCCCTCAGTAGGGTGATAATATGGTATGGTGAGGTCCCTCAGTATGGTGATAATATGGTATGGTGAGGTCCCTCAGTATGGTGATAATATGGTATGGTGAGGTCTCTCAGTAGGGTGACAATATCGTATCGTGAGGTCGCTCAGTATGGTGATAATATCGTATTGTGAGGTCCTTGGCAATTCCCTGCCCAGTAATGACCTGCATTAACTGGCCAGAAGAGGGTTGTCATATGCAGATTATGGTAATCATCTGGACATGCATCCCATATACTGTACATTGTTGTTCAGTAGACTGGACCATTTACTCTATACTATTATACGACTGGTTGATTCATATTATAGGTCAAATGCAATAGATTTAATGAATGCATTTAGCAATAGAATTGTAACAATACACCCCCACCCCTCCATCACAAATGCACATGAACACACACACACACACCTTCTAAACCTTGTCCCTGCCTCACCTTAAACCATCAGCTCCCCTGTAATTAATTACAGTGTTCACTTTCTTCCCCAAGTAAAGCCTATCACACCTCCCCTTTCACTCTTTTATCATCCCTCGGTTTTTAAGAAGCCACGCATCGGCCGATATGAGCCCTGAGGGGGTGGAGATGTGATATGGCGTCGACAGAGACAGCGGCTGTTTTTAAATCAAACTGACAAACAGATTTATCATTGTTATACTTGTCCAAAGTGTCTCTTCTGGTTGCTCTATATCTGAAGATGCCGCTGCAGTGGTTAGCGGCCATTTTACAGGCTCCTGACCAAATGTGCTATTTAGTGTGTTTTTTATGCTGATCTTAACTTTTTGTACATTGTCTCCATTATAATTTCCTATGAACGAAAACAGATTGTGGAAAACAGAACAGCGATTACTAACCTTGATTGGGAAGAAGATTTCTACTTGGCAGCTCTGGACGTACTGCTTACTCCAGACCAGGCCTTAATCCCAGGGACTCTAAAGGGGAAGCGGTGGCGGAAAAAAGGCAGGCCCCCTAACAAAATGAATAGACCGCCATTTCCCTCTATTGACAAATGTGTAGTCACTGGAGAACAAACTGGAATAGCTCCGTTCGAGACTATCCTATAAACGGGACCTGAAGAACTGTAATAATGTTTCTCTGAGTCTTGGCTGAACAAGGACATAGATAATACTGTATATATCTTGCGGGGTTTTGCATGCATCATCTAGACAGGACAGCAGCCTCGGGTACGACTAAGTGAGAGGGGTATCTCTTTGTTAACAGCAGCTTGTGCGCAACCTCTAATGTTAAAGAAGTCTCTAGTTTTTGCCCGCCTTCGTCGTTAGAATACCTCACAATGATCTGCAGACCATAATATTTACTAAGACAGTTTTCACTTATATTTTTCGTATATGTCTATTTACCACCACAAATCGATGCTGACACTAAGATCGCACTCAAAGAACTGTATAGGGCCATTAGCAAACAAGAAAAAGTACATTTCTCATGGCCGGTGATTTGTTTTACCAGCATGTCACCTGTTCAAATAGAGGGGACCAAACTCTTGATCACCTTTACTCCACACACATAAATACATACAAGGCTCTCCCTCGCCCTCCCTTCGGTAAATCTGACCATAACTATATCTTCCTGATTCCTGGTTACAAGCAAAAACTTAAACTGGAAGTACCAGTGACACACACAATACGGAAGTGGTCGGATGAAACAGATGCTAAGCTACATGACTGTTTCGCTACCACAGACTGGAATATGTTCAGAGATTACAAAGGGAGACCCAGCCGCGAGCTGCCCAGTGACTTGAGTTTACCAGACGAGCTAAATGCCTTCTAGGTTCACTTTGAGGCAAGCAGCACTGAACCATGAATGAGAGCACCAGCTGTACTAGATGACTGTGTGATCTCGCTCTCGGCAGCCGATGTGAATTAGACAATTAAACAGGTTAACATTCACAAGGCCGCGGGGCCAGATGGATTAGCAGGCTGTGTACTTAGAGCTTGCACTGATCAGCTGGCAAGTTCCTTCACTGATATTTTCAACCTCTCCCTGACCCTGTCTTTTGACATGTTTCAAGCAGACCTCCATAGTCCCTGTGTCCAAGAATGCAAAGGAAACCTGTATAAATGACTATCACCTCATAGAACTCAAATCTGTAGCCATGAAATGCTTTGAAAGGCTGGTCATGACTCACGTCAACACCATCATCCCAGACATCCCGGACCCACTCTAATTTGCATACTGCTCCAACAGATCCACAGATGATGCACTCCACATAGGAACACCTATGTGATAATGTTGTTCATTGACTACAGCGCAGCGTTCGACCCCATAGTGCCCTGCAAGCTCATCACTAAGCTCAGGACCCTGGGACTGAACTCCTCCCTCTGCAACTGGATCCTGGACTTCCTGATGGACCGCCCCCAGGTTGTGAGGGTAGGCAACAACACATCCGTCATGCTGACCCTCAACACAGGGTGCATGCTTAGGCCCCTCCTGAGGGGAGAACGGCTCAAAATAATGGCCGCAATGGAGCAAATGGAATAGAATCAAAACCTTGGAAACCATGTGTTTGATACCATTCTGCTCCAGTCATTACCACAAGCCCGTTCTCCCCAATTAAGGTGCCTCCAATTTTTGACTGATCACATACGCTGCTGCTACCGCTTATCATCTATCCTGTTGCCTAGTCACGTTACCCCTACTTACATACAGTATCTACCTCAAATACCTCATACCCCTGCACATTGACTCGGTACTGGTACGCTGTGTATATAGACAAGTTATCGTTACATGTATTTATTCATTTTTTTACCTTTTTATTCCGATTCTCCCTGTATTGTTGGGAAGGACCCGGAACAAAGCATTCCACTGTTAGTCTAGACTGGTTGTTTATAAAGAATATATGACAAATAAAATTTGATTTTGATTGAATGTGTGTTCTAGTGCTCTCCATAGATGGGTTGGCTAACAATGTTTTGAAAACGATGTGCGTGCTTCTATGTGGCAGAAGACAGCCTGTTGTTGTGAATCTGGATATTTGGCTCAGTTGGTAGAGCATGGCGCTTGCAACGCCAGGGTTTTGGGTTTGATTCCCACAGGGGACCAGAACAAAAAGTATGAAAATGTATACCCTCACTACTGTAAGAGTGTCTACTAAATGTCTAAAAAAACAAACAAATCAATTGATGGCCAGATTGCTAGCAAGAAAGACAAGAAACTGCCATGTGGGGAATTGTAAGTGGCTCGTTTCATCTTGTTATTCATAGATTATGTTACAGTGAAGGGGGACTAAATTGCCTCTATCAAGAGAAGGCTTCACTGACACCTAGGCATAATTATATATAAATATTATGGTTAAACAGATTCTATGATAAGACGTCACATAATGCTATACTGAAACCCAGCCTAAAACCCCAAATAGCAAACAATGCAGATGAAGAAGCTTGGTGGCTATGAATAACTCCCTAGAAAGAAAGGAGCCTAGGAAGAAACCTAGAGACAAACCAGGCTCTGATGGGTGGCCAGTCCTCTTCTAGCTGTGCCATCTACTCCTCCCCTCCGGCGTTCGACGTTGCCGGTTTACTAACCACCTGTCCTGGCATTCATCATTACGCGCACCTGGACTCCATCACTTCACTGATTACCTTCCCTATATCTATCACTTCCTTAGTTCCATTCCCCAGGTAGTATTGACTATGTGTTTCATGTCTGTACGCTACTTGTGTTTCTTGTTTTGCTCCATGTGCAGTGTATTATTAAACTCACCACCTGCACTTGCTTCCAGACTCCCAACGTCCTCGTTACAACTGGTACAGAGTCAATGTACGGGGGCACAGGTTAGTCAAGTTAGTTAATAAGGTAATATGTACATGTAGGTAAAGTGACTATGCATAGATAATAAACAAAGAGTAGCAGCAGCATAAAAATGGGGGGGTGTCAATGCAACTAGTCCGGGTAGACTTTTGATTAGCTGTTCAGGAGTCTTATGACTTGGGGGTAGAAGCTGTTAAGAAGCCCTTTCGACCTAGACTTGGTGCTCCGGTACCGTTTGCCGTGCGGTAGTAGGGAGAACAGTCTATGACTAGGGACGCTGGAGTCTTTGGCAATTTTGAGGGCATTCCTCTGACACTGCCTGGTATGTACTGGGCCTCACGCACTACCCTCTGTAGTGCCTTGCGGTTGGAGGCCAAACAGATGCCATACCAGACGGTGATGCTCTTGGGTGCAGCTGTATAACTTTTTGCACAATGCCAAATCTTTTCAGCTTCCTGAGGGAGAATAGGCGTTGTTGTGCCCTCTTCATGACTGTCTTGGTGTTTTTGGACTATGATAGTTTGTTGGTGCTCCAACCTACTCCACCACAGCCCCGTCAAAGATAATGGGGGCGTGCTTGGCCCTCTGTTTCCTGTAGTCCACAATCATCTCCTTCGTCTTGATCACGTTGAGGGAGAGGTTGTTATCCTGCACCACACTGCCAGGTCTCTTACCTCCTCCCTATAGGCTGTCTCATCGTTATCGATGATAACCACTGTCGTCGGCAAACTTAACCTCTTGAAACTATGGCACTCTTTTTATTTTTGGAAAAATAACGTTCCCAAAGTAAACCGCCTATTCCTCAGGACCAGATGCTAGAATATGCATATAATTGACAGCTTAGGATAGAAAACACTCTAAAGTTTCCAAAAATGTCAAAATATTGTCTGTGAGTGTAACAGAACTGATATTGCAGGCAAAAGCCTAAGAAAAATCCAATCAGGAAGTGACTCATGTTTTGAAACCGTTATATCAACCAGATTCCTTTTTCTACGTATTCCCTAAGGTGTCTACAGCATTTTGACGTAGTTTCACACCTTTATGTTGAAGAATGAGCGTAAACGACTACATTGCGTAAGTGGCCATTGCGTAACTGGCTCTCAGAGTGATTCTTGCGTAAAAGACAGAGGTAGTCATTTTTCCTATCGCTCCTACTGGAAAGCCAATTGTCCCGGTTGATATACTATCGAATAGATATTTGAAAAACACCTTGAGGATTGATTAGAAAAAACTTTGCCATGTTTCTGTCGATATTATGAATATAATTTGTAATTTTTTTCGGCGTTGTCGTGGCCGCTATTTCCGGTGAATTTCTGAACATAACGTGACAAACAAACAAAGATATTTTGGTTATAAAAATAATCTTTATGGAACAAAAGGAATACTTGCTGTCTAACTGGGAGTCTCGTCTGTGAAAACATCCAAAGATCGTCAAAGGTAAACGGTTAATTTGATTGCTTTTCTGATTTTCGTGACCAAGCTTCCTGCTGCTAGCTGGACATAATGCTCTGCTAGGCTATCAAATAAACTTACACAAACGCTTGTCTTACTTTGGCTGTAAAGCATAATTTCAAAGTCTGAGATGACAGGGTGATTAACAAAAGGCTAAGCTGTGTTTCACTATATTTCACTTGTGATTTCATGAATATTAATATTTTCTAGTAGTATTTTTTGACCGTTGCGCTATGCTAATTAGTGTAGTTGATGACAATTCTCCCGGATACGGGATGGGTAGTTCCAATTAATGATGGTGTTGGAGTCGTGCTTGGCCATTACAGTCATGGGTGAACAGGGAGTACGGGAGGGGACTGAGCACCCACCCCTGAGGGGCCCCCATGTTGAGGATCAGAATGGCAGATGTGTTGTTACCTACCCTTACAACCTGAGGGCGGCCCGTCAGGAAGTCCAGGATCCAGTTGCAGAGGGAGGTGTTAGTCCCAGGGTCCTTAGATTAGTGATTAGCTTTGAGGGTACTATGGTGTTGAACACTGAGCTGTAGTCAATGAATAGCATTCTCACATAGATGTTCCTTTTCTCCAGGTGGGAGAGGGCAGTGTGAAGTGCAATAGAGATTGCATCACCTGTGGATCTGTTGGGCAGTATGCAAATTGGAGTGGGTCTAGAGTTTCAGGGATAATGGTGTTGATGTGAGCCATGACCAGCATTTCCATACACCTGGCGCAGACGGAGATGGTTGCCTCTATTCACGTTCTTAGGAAGCAGTATTTGTTTTTTTATGTATTATTTCTTACGCTGTTACCCCAGGAAATCTTACGTTTTATTACATAAGCCGGGGAAAACTATTGGATATAAGAGCAACATCAACTTACCAACATTACGACCAGGAATACGAATTTCGCTAAGTGGATCCTTTGTTGGACCACCACCCAGGACAATGGATCCCAGTAGGCGATCCCAAAACAACAGCGCCGTAGAAGGGGCAGACGGAGCGGTCTTCTGGTCAGGCCCTGTAGACAGGCACATTGCTTACCCCTCCCGAGTATACTAATCGCCTATGTCCAGTCTCTTGACAACAATGTAAATGAAATTCGAGCAAGGGTTGCCTTCCAGAGAGACATCAGAGATTGCAACATTCTCTGTTTCACCCAGTTTCTTCACGCATCGTGCCGACAGAAACAAACATCTCTCTGGTAAGAAGAAGGGCGGGGGGGGTCTATGCCTTGTGATTAATGAGTCGTGGTGTGATCATAACAACATACAGGAACTCAAGTCCTTTTGTTCACCTGATCTAGAATTCCTTACTATCAAATGCTGACCGCATTATCTACCAAGAGAATTCTCTTCGATTAGAATCACAGCCATGTATATCCCCAAGCAGAATCCTTGATGGCCCTGAAAGAACTTCATTGGACTCTATGTAAACTGGAAACCACATATCCTGAGGCTGCATTTTTTGAAGCTGGGGATTTTAGCAAGGCTAATCTGAAAACAAGGCTCCCAAAATGTTATCAGCATATCGAATGAGCGACCCGGGATGGCAAAATTCTGGATCATTGCTACTCTAACTTCCGCGACGCATACAAAGCCATCCCTCACCCTCTTGACAAATCTGACCATGACTCCATTTTGTTGCTCCCAGCCTATAGACAGAAATTAAAACAGGAAACACCCATGGTCAGTTCAATGCTGGTCCGACCAATCTTATTCCACGTTTCAAGATTGCTTCGATCACGTGGACTTGGACATGTTCCGGATAGCCTCAGACAACAACATTGATGTATATGCTGATTCGGTGAGCGAGTTAATTAGCAAGTACATCGGTGATATTTGCCACACAGCCAGGAGTGGTTGTTACAGAGTCAAGCGCAAAGAGCAGAGGATAATGAGGTAAACCAAACTTTATTACGGTATCCAAAAGTAACGCCAAAAACAATAGGCGAAAACAAATATGTCCAACCCAAATCTGGGCACCAAACAGTCAGTGAACATAACACGCAACCAACCTAGACTAACAGAGAACAAGCCCGCACAAAAGCAGTCTTGAACAAGAAACAGGTGCAACCAATAAGACATAACAAACAGAAAAGGAAAACGGGATCGGTGGCAGCTAGTAGACCGGCGACGCCGACCGCTGAGTGCCGCCCGAACAGGCAGTGGAGCCAACTTCAGTGGAAGTCGTGACAATGTTGTACACATGGTGACTATTAAACCCTTCCCCAACCAGAAACCCTGGATTGATGGCAGCATTCGCGCAAAACTGAAAGCGCGAACCACTGCGTTTAATCATGGCAAGGCGACCGGAAACATAACCGAATGCAAACAGTGTAGCTATTCCCTACGCAAGGCAATCAAACAAGCTAAGCGTTAGCATAGAGACACAGTAGAGTCGCATTTCAATGGCTCAGACACGAGTCGTATGTGGCAGTGTCTACAGTCAATCATTATTTACAAAAAGAAAACCAGCCCTGTCGTGGACACCGACGTCTTGCCTCCAGACAAACTAAACAACTTATTTTCTCGCTTTGAGGACAATACAGTGCCACAGCCCGCTACCAAAACCTGCGTGTTCTCCCTCACCGAGGCCAACGTGAGTAAAACATTTAAATGTGTTAACCCTCGCAAGGCTGCCAGACCAGACAGCATCCCTAGCCACGTCCTCAGAGCATGAGCAGACCAGCTGGCTGGTGTGTTTACGGACATATTCAATCAATACCTATCCCAGGTCTGCTGTTCCCACATGCTTCAAGAGGGCCACCATTGTTCCTGTTCCCAAGAAAGCTAACCTTTCTAGCGCAGGGGTTCTGCTAGCGGAACCCATCGACAACATTCCGCTGAAATGGCAGCGCGTGAAATACAAAAAATATATTTTTGAAATACGTTGTTTTAACTTCATTTAACTTTTAACAAGTCCAATAGAGCAAATGAAAGAAAAACGTCTTGTTAATCTATCTATCATGTCCGATTTAAAACATGCTTTACAGCGAAAGCACATCATATGATTATGTTAGATCACAGTCAAGTCAAAAAAACACACAGCCATTTTTCCAGCCAAAGATAGGAGTCACAAAAAGCAGAAATATAGATGAAATGAATCACTAACTTTGGATGATCTTCATCAGATGACACTCATAGGAAACCATGTTACACAATACATGTATGTTTTATTCGATAATGTGCATATTTATATCCAAAAATCTAATTTTACATTGGCGCGTTACGTGCAGTAATGTTTTGATTCCAAAACATTTGGTGATTTTGCAGAAATACTCATAATAAACATCGATAAAATATACAAGTGTTATTCACAGAATTAAATATACACTTCTCCTTAATAATACAACCACTGTGTCTGATTTTTTAAATTTTTATTACAGAAAAAGCATAATCTGAGAACGGCGCTCAGAGAGGAATATCCTCCCTTAGAAATAACACCATAAATATTCACTTACCTTTGATGATCTTCATTAGAAGGCACTCCCAGGAATCCAAGTTCGACAATAAATGACTGATTTGTTCCATAAAGTTCCATAAAGTCCATCATTTACGTCCAAATAGCCACTTGTTGTTAACGTGTTCAGCCCAGTAATCCATCTTCATGAGGCGTGAACACTTCGTCCAGACAAAACTAAAAAAGTTCCGTTACAGGTCGTAGAAATAAGTCAAACGATGTATGGAAACAATCTTTAGGATGTTTTTAACATTAAACATCAATAATGTTCCAACCGGAGAATTCCTATGTCTGAAGAAAAGCACTGGAATGAGAGGTTACACGCGTCAAACTCTGCCAGACCACTGACTCAAACAGGTCTCATGAGCCCCTCCTTTATAGTAGCATCCTCAAACCAGTTTCTAAAGACGGTTGACATCTAGTGGAAGCCGTAGGAAGTGCAACATAACCAATATCCCACTGCATCTTCAATAGGGGCGGAGTAGAAAAACGACAAATCTCAGATTTCCCACTTCCTGGTTGGATTTTTCTCAGGTTTTCGCCTGCCATATGAGTTCTGTTATACTCACAGACATCATTCAAACAGTTTCAGAAACGTCAGTGTTTTCTATCCAATACTAATAATAATATGCATATATTAGCATCTGGGACAGAGTAGGAGGCAGTTCACTCTGGGCACGCTTTTCATCCAAAAGTGAAAATGCTGCCTATCCCAAAAAGGCTAAGGTAACTGAGCTAAATGACTATCGCCCCATAGCACTCACTTCTGTCATCATGAAGTGCTTTGAGAGACTAGTCAAGGATCATATCACCTCCACCCTACCTTACACCCTAGACCCACTACAATTTGCTTACCACTGAAATAGGTCCATAGACGATGCAATCACAATCACACTGCACACTGTCCCAACCCATCTGGACAGGAGGAATACCCATGTAAGAATGCTGCTCATCGATTACAGCTTAGCATTTAACACCATAGGACCCTCCAAACTCGTGATGAGGGTAGGAAACAACATCTCCACCCCGCTGATCCTCAACACTGTGGCCCCACAAGGGTGCGTTCTTAGCCTTCTCCTGTACTCCCTGTTCACCCATGACTATGTGGCCATGCACGCCTCCAACTCAATCATTAAGTTTGCAGACGACACTACAGTGGTAGGCTTGATTACAAACAACGACGAGACGGCCTACAGGGAGGAGATGAGGGCCCACGGAGTGTGGTGTCAGGAAAATAACCTCACACTCAACATCAACAAAACAAAGGAGAAGATCGTGGACTTCAGGAAACAGCAGTTGGAGCACCCCCCTATCGACTGGCCAGTAGTGGAGAAGGTGGAAAGCTAGGGTCCTCGGCGTACACATCACGGAAAAACTGAAATTGTCCACCCACACAGACAGCGTGGTGAAGAAGGCGCAACATCACCTCTTCAACTGAAGAAATTTGAAGAAATTTGACTCGTCACCAAGAACACTCACAAACTTTTACAGATGCACAATCGAGAGCATCCTGTTGGTCTGTATCACCCCCTGGTACCGCAACTACTCCGCCCACAACCATAAGACTCTCCAAAGGGTAGTGAGGTCTGCAGAATGCATCAACAGGGGGCAAACTACCTGCCCTCCAGGACTCATACACCACCCGATGTCACAGGAAGGCCAAAAAGATCATCAAGGACAACAACCACCCGAGCCACTGCCTGTTCACCACGCTATCATCCAGGAGGCCGAAGTCAGTACAGGTGCATCAAAGCTGGGACTGAGACTGTAAAAAGCTGGGACCGAGACTGGGACCGAGACTGATAGATAACTGTAAAACAGCCATCAGACTGTTTAACAGCCATCACTAACATTGAGTGGCTGCTGCCACATACTGACTCAACTCTCTAGCCACTTTTAACCTGTCTACGATACTGGTTCCCAATTGGGAATCAACCCTCCCACGTTCAGCTGAAACGGTGGCGCATGGAACGCAAAAATATTCTTAAATATATTTAACCTCCACACATTAACAAGTCCAATAGCTCAAATGAAAGATAAGCAAGTCAGATTTCTAAAATGTTTTACGGCGAAAACATAGCACATATATATGTAAAACCACCACCAGACACAGCTCATTTGAATAGCCAAAACATGCAATCAACAAACGCAGGATTAAAAAATAAATCGCTCACTAACCTTTTGAAAATCTTCATCAGATGACAGTAATATGACATGTTACACAGTACATATTTTTTTTTTCAATAATATGCCATTTATATCCATAAATGTCCATTTACAGTGAGTTCACGTTCAGAAATTACTCAAAAATGCCCGCAGGAAATCTATGTAGCGCGGCAAGATAACGTAAATAGACATCATAAACTTTGACTAAATATACATGTTCTACATATAGTTAGAAAGATACACTGCTTCTTTATGCAACCGCTGTGTTAGATTTATTTTTAACGTTACAGAAATCGCACACTATTCCATATGCTGAGACAGCGCTCAGTTCCAAGCTACATTTCTACGTAATGTTGGAGTCAACAGAAACACAGATTTAAGCATAAATATTCCCTTACCTTCGATGGTCTTCGTTCAGAATGTTCTGGAAGGCTTCATACTTACCCAATACATCGTTTGGTTTCAAGTCTTGCGTCTTTGTATTAGCTACTGCTAATAACATCAGCTGAAATGCACCCAAAACGTCCTCTGGTCCGGAAAAGTTGCGCATCAAAACTTCAAAATTACATATTATATGTCGACTAAACAGGTCAAACTAAGTGCAGAAGCAAGCTTTATGATGTTTTAGACACGCAAAACAAACTTCAATTCAATCGGCCATCGTCTGCCCTTCTCTTGAGTGCTGGAACAAAGGAATGGCTGGGACCAATTCGCGCCCATACGCACAGCCTATTCTCTCGTGGCACGCACTAATTTCACTCCCATAGGGTCAATTCTCGCGGGATTTGAACGATTCAAAGCTCTACTGAAAGAGGACATCTAGTTGAAGAGATAGAAAGTGTCCCCAGAATCATAACTGGTTGGGAAGGGTGGGGGCCATGACGTAAAAGTTGCTCCAACTTTCATGGCCACAAAAACTAGTTTGGAAGAATGCCTGCCCTGTGAGTTCTGCTATACTTACAGACATAATTCCAACGGTTTTAGAATCTTTAGAGTGTTTTCTATCCAATAATAATTTTTATTTGCATATATTAGCAATTTTTGACAGATTTTTTTTCCAGTTTACTAGGGGTACCCAATCTCTCCAAAGGGGGCGTATGTCTGCCATATCCTTAACAGGTTTTAAACTAAAGCCACTCTGACCTCGAATACGTGGACAACTACAAATACCTAGGTGTTTGGCTAGACTGTAAACTCTCCTTCCAGACTCATATCAAACATCTCCAATCCAAAATCAAATCTAGAATCGGCTTCCTATTTCGCAACAAAGCCTCCTTCACTCACGTCGCCAAAAATACCCTAGTAAAACTGACTATCCTACCGATCCTCGACTTCGGCGATGTTATCTATAAAATAGCTTCCAATACTCTACTCAGCAAATTGGATGCAGTCTATCAAAGTTCCATCGGTTTTGTTACCAAAGTGCCATATACCACCCAGCACTGTGACCTGTATGCTCTAGTCGCCTGGCCCTCGCTACATATTTGTCGCAAGACCCACTGGCTTCAGGTCATCTACAAGTCAGTGCTAGGTAAAGCTCTGCCTTATCTCAGCTCACTGGTCACGATAACAACACCCACCCGTAGCACGAACTCCAGCATGTATATCTCACTGGTCATCCCCAAAGCCAACACATACTTTGGCCGCCTTTCCTTCCAGTTCTCTGCTGCCAGTGACTGTAACGAATTGCAAAATTAGCTGAAGCTGGAGACTTACATTTCCCTCACTAACTTTAAACATCAGCTATCTGAGCAGCTAACCGATCGCTGCAGCCGTACATAGTCCATCTGTAAATAGCCCACCCAATCTTCCTACCTCATCCCCATATTGTTTTTATTTACTTTGCTGCTCTTTTGCACACCAGTATCACCACTTACACACCATAATCTGCTCATCATCATCTGCTCATCTATCACTCCAGTGTTAATCTGCTAAATTGTAATTACTTTGCTACAATGGCCTATTTATTGCCATACCTCCTCATGCCATTTGCACACACTGTATATAGACTTTCTTTTATTTTTATTTTTTTATATTGTGTTATTGACTGTATGCTTGTTATTGACTGTATGCCCTACATTGCTCATCTTATAAACTGTACTCTGTACCGTCTACTGCATCTTGCCTATGCCATTCGGCCATCGCTCATCCTAATATTTATATGTATATATTCTTATTCATTCCTTTACACCTGTATGTATAAGGCAGTTGTTGTGCAGTTGTTAGATTACTTGTTAGATATTACTGCATGGTCGGAACTAGAAGAACAAGCATTTCGCTAAACTCACATTAACATCTGGTAACCATGTGTATGTGACCAATAAAATGTGATTTTATTTGAAAGCACTTCATGCTTACAGATGTGAGTGCTACGGGTCGGTAGTCATTTAGGCAGATTACCTTGGTCTCCTTGGACACAGGGACTATGATGGTCTGCTTGAAAAATTTTAGTATTACAGACTCGGTCAGGGACGGGTTGAAAATGTCAGTGAAGGCACTTGACAGTTGGTCAGCGCATGCTCGGAGTACACGTCCTGGCAATCCGTCTGGCCCTGAAACCTTGTGAATGTTGACCTGTTTAAAGGTCCTATTCTCATCCGCTATGGAGAGCATGATCACAGTTGTCTGGAACAGCTGGTGCTCTCATGCATGCTCCAGTGTTGCTTGACTCAAAGGGCACACATAAGTAATTTATCTCGACTGGTAGGCTCGTGTCACTGGGCAGGTCACGGCTGTGCTTCCCTTTGTAGTCTGTAAAAGTTTGCAAGCCCTGCCTTATCCGACGAGTGTCGTTGCTGGTGTTTGCCTGTTTGATGGTTCGTCGGAGGGCATAGGGGGAGTCCTGCACCTTGAAAGTGGCAGCTCTACCCTTTAGCTCAGAGTGGCTGTGGCCTGTAATCCATGGCTTCTGTTTGGGGTATGAACGTACAGTCACTGTGGGGACGACGTCATTGATGCACTTATTGATGAAGCCAGTGACTGAAGTGATGTACTCCTCAACGCCATTGGAAGAATCCTGTGACATATTCCAGTCTGTGCTAGCAAAACAGTCCTGTAGTTTAGCATCTGCGTCATCTGACCACTTCCGTATTGAGCGAGTCACTGGTACATCCTGCTTAAATTTTTGCTTGTAAGTGGGAATCAGGAGGATAGAGTTATGGACAGATTTGCCAAATGGAGTTTGAGGGAAAGCTTTCTATGTGTCTCTGTGTGTGGAGTAAAGGTGGTCTAGATTTTTTCCTCTCTGGTTTCACATAGGTAAAACGGATTTAAGTTTCCCTGAATTAAAGTCCCCAACCACTAGGAGCGCCACCTCTGGATGAGCATTTTTTGTTTGGTAATGGCCTTATACAGCTCGTTGAGTGCCTTAATGCCAGCATTGGTTTTATAGTGGTATATAGACTGCTACAAAAAATATAGATAAACTCTCTCTGTGAATTGTGTGGTCTACAGCTTATCATAAGATACTCTACCTCAGGTCTTCAAAACCAAGAGACTTCCTTCTTAAGGATACGCACTTTTTTTTTAAATTAAGGATACGCACCTTTTTTATTAATTGCCTAAAATGACATACTTAACAGCATCTGCCTGAAAACCTGCCGAAAGTACACGAAAACCGCTAGCAAACTTACCACAACACCTCAGCTATTTCCTGATTTGTTAATCCGTAATAAACGGAGGCAAACTCCGTTCTCAGGAACACACCTGAATCCATGCCGTAACGACAACATATCCTCTGTGCTAGGCTGAGAAGCCATCACGCGCACCACACCTTACAAACCCCAGTAAACGGAAACTCTGTCCTCTTCCATCCTAACTTTGAAAATAAAAATTGAAAGAAAAGACCAAGGACAGAGGCCTCCACACCAAACACTCAAACTTAAAAAAAAAAACTCCCAGCATACACTGCGAGAGAGAGAGAGAGACCAACTGAGGAGGATAGATGAAATCATTTTACCCCACAGCAGGGACTCTTTTCAGAGGTTGTGTCAAACAGCCGAGTTAACCAGTGTCTTAGTCATTCCCTGAGGTGTCCAGGAAACCTGCTATAGCAGGCGGATTTACTACAGGCTACCTGACTGGAAAATATGTCTTAATAGCTACCTATTGAAGAGGAGCAGAGGGGAATGGATGGATTACAGTATAGGTCTGGAGAACAAGCTGTAGTCACACTGATGCCTCACTCTTCTGTTGGAGTGGAGAGGTAAGAATAGGAGGAGGGAAGAAGCGAGGGGAGGAGATGAGAAAAGAAGAGCATGCATTCATTGATTATAGTTGAGACTTGCTAATGTGGGCCAATGGGCCATGTTTTAACAGCCAACCATGTAAATCCTGGTTCTCTGAGGTCCAGATAGAAAGTTCAAAGCACTCACTCTCAGCCCTGGCTTCCTATCCTTCAGCTCTCTCTTACTCTCCTTGAGCTTTTCTACCCTCTCTTTCAGCTCTATCTTACTCTGGTTCTGCTATCTCTACCTCGCCTTCAGCTCTTTCTTCCCTCTCATTCAGCTCTCTCTTCCCTCTCCTTCACCTCTCTCTTCCTCTCCTTCAGCCATCAGCTCTCTCTTCCTCTCCTTCAGCTCTCTCTTCCTCTCCTTCAGCTCTTTCAGCTATCACTTTCAGCTCTCTCTCCCTCTATTTCAGCTCTTTCTTCCCTCTCTTTCAACTCTCTTCCATCACTTTCAGCTCTCTCTTCCCTCTCTTTCAGCTCTCTCTTCCCTCTCTTCCACCTCTCTCTTCCTCTCCTTCACCTCTCTCTTCCTCTCTGGAGAGTGTGTGTGGGGGGCAAGAGGGATGAGGGAGTGTGTGTGTGGGGGGGAAAGAAGGATAAGGGAGTGTGTGTGGGGGGGACAAGAGGGATGAGGGAGTGTGTGGGGGGAAAGAGGGAATGGGGAATGGGGGGGCAAGAGGGATGAGGGAGTGTGTGTGTGGGGGGGGGCAAGAGGGATGAGGGAGTGTGTGTGGTGGGGCAAGAGGGATGAGGAAGTGTGGGGGGGCAAGAATGATGAGGGAGTGTGTGTGTGAGCAAGAGGGATGAGGGAGTGTGTGTGTGAGAGGGGCGAGAGGGATGAGGGAGTGTGTGTGGGGGGGGCAAGAGAAATGAGGGAGTATGTATAGGGGCGGAGCAATAGGGATGAGGGAGTGTGTGTGGGGGGATGATGCAGTGTGTGTGGGGGTGGGGCAAGAGGGATGAGGGAGTGTGTGTGGGCGGGCAAGACGGATGAGGGAGTGTGTGTGTGGGGGGGCAACAGGGATGAGGGAGTGTGTGAAATGGTCAGCACTAGGGGGTGCACTTGCTCTCCCTGGCTTTCTGCCCTCTAGCTCTTTCATGCTGTCACTCTTGCTCTCTCATGCTCTCTCTCTCTCCCTCTCTCTCTATTATGCTCTCTCTCATGTTCTCTCTCTCTCTCTCTCTCTCATGTTCTCTCTCTCTCCCCCTCCCTCTCCCTCTCACTCTCTCTCTGTCATGCTCTCTCTCTCTCTCTCATGCTCTCACTCTCTCCCTGTAACTTATTTTTAAGAGCATCAAAAGCTTTTGTTGATTTTTTGCTAACTGACTAGTGACTGTAAATGGATAGGGTCTCACAGGGCCAGCTAATAGCCCAGAGGTATGAGGGATGGAGTGAGGTAAAGAGAGAGAAATGGTGGTGAAAAAGGGAGAGGTGAAGATGTACACTGACTGTGACACAGGCTATATACAGATACATGTCACATGGAAACGCTAATACCGTACAGAGAAAGAGAGAGAGGACTGTTGGGCAGAGTATTTATGGGGTAGAGGAAGAGTGAGGGAGAGGGGAGGAGGAAGTTTTGTTGATGTGGTTTAAGGGGATTTTCAATCCCAGCAGAAGTACTTTTCACTAAGTTAAAAACTATCATCTGTGCTGGTGGAGAAACAATGGGCAAATATCAATACTGAGAGTGCCTGACCTGGACATTGCTAAGGAGAGAGGATAAGAGAGAGAGTTAAGGAGAAAGAGAGATGGGGAGAGTGGGGTTGAAATGGGAGAAGAGAGGAGAGAGCGTCTGCTAAACTCAGGGAAGAATTGAGAGAGGTGAGGAGAGAGTGATGGAAAGAAAGAGGAGGGAGGAGTGTCCCCAGCTGTAATTAGGTAGTAGTCCTAGAGGGTCTGAGTTTAAGCACCCATTAAACACAATTCACATTGATTGTCTCCTTTAGCAGAGTCAAATCACCCTGGCAGTCGAAAACCACATTTGAAACACCCAGCAGTTTGACTTGTATAGTGTGTATTCACTAAGACTTCTGAATGGTCTTTAACAGATGCACCACCCCCTGTTCTCATCTGATGTGGTCATGGGGGGAGTTAAATTGAAATTAACACCTCACTCCCCCTCTCTCTTTCGCAAGTCCTTTTTCACCCCCGCTCCACTCCTCCACCTTCCTGAAGAGAGGAAGAGAGAGGGACACAGACAGAGACAGAGAGACAGAGACAGAGGGTATGTGTGTGTGTGTGTGTGTGTGTGTGTGTGTGTGTGTTCGTCTGAATACTACAGGGACATAGGTTGTGACAAATTGTAAAGCCTAAAACATTATAAAAACCTCTAACAACCCATTTACTGCTGTTATTCCAGGAGTCATTTAAAAAAAATACTTTCCTTTGAGAAACCGGTGGGTGGAATTTCACTTTTACATAATCATGTCATTATAGGTTGGTTCACAAGTGATTTATATATATACATGAGAGAGAGAGAGAGAGAGAGAGAGAGGACTTCTTGTATTTTTTTTACTGAAACATTCTCATTTCATTTAAAACTCAACCCCCCCCCCCCTTAAAAAAACAAAAATATATCCTGTACTGCATACATGTACCATACTCACCTTTCCATCTACCACATGATACAAACCAACATCACAATACCCACTCCTACAACCGTATATCCAAAACATCTCCCCCAGCTATACAGACAGCCCCCCCAACAAACCACATCTCCTCAAACATCTCCACACTTTTATCATTTTGTAGAACTCAAACTCAACCCTAAGGCGCGCAGGGACCATCCCATTAAACATCCCAATGGGGTGGCAGGGTAGCCTAGTGGTTAGAGAGTTGGACTAGCAACTGAAAGGTTGCAAGTTCAAATACCCGAGCTGACAAGGTACAAATCTGTCGTTCTGCCCCTGAACAGACAGTTAACCCACTGTTCCTAGGCCGTCATTGAAAATAAGAATTTGTTCTTAGTTAAAAAAAGGTAAAAATAGTAAAGGGTCTTTGACCATGTTCCTTCTTGTTAGTCAAATAGCTAACTTTGCCTGAGCAAACAGAAAACACATTTGGCCTTCTCCTTATTTGAATACCTGTATCCCATTATAAACATCCCAACAGTAAAATCCACCCCCAACCTCTCACACAGACATTCCAACAGAGACATTTTAATGGCATTAACCTGGTGCACATAGAAAACACATGAATCACAGTTTCTTTTATTTTACAGAAAGGACACCCCTTCCCGATTCCCGGTTCAACTCGTGCCAACCAGCTGTTAGTGGCCAGGGCTCCATGAAGAACCCCCCACTGGAGGTCCCCTGACCTCTTTGATACTGGGGGTTTGAAGAGCCCCCTCCATCTAAAGCCCACCATACTCTCTGCTCCACATACCCCCTGCCGCTGATGTGCCCTCACTCCTGTTAGGCTCCTAATGTTCCTAACCTTAACGCAGAGGTTGTAGAGGGCTTTACCTCCCACCCCGTCAAACTCCACCAGGCTCGGGGGGTTAAAATCTAACAAGTCCTCCAGACCCCCTTGCCAGTCTCCAGTCTCTGCCGTGACCTGCAGTGTCGGAAACAGTGGTGGCCCCTCTCCCTTTGGCCGCTCAAATAACCCCCTTACCAGCTCACACAGTGCCTCCTGGACCTCCTCCATGAATCAATCCAGCAGCCTAAGAGACGTTATTCCTGTTTGTTGTGCCAAGACTTCCGGGTTTTCCACCCCTACTCTCCCAGCAGTCTCAGGTCACCCAGCCTTTGTAACCCCCTGCCATCAGTTGCATCTACAGGGTGGCCGACTGAACCGATCTAAAAGGGATGGCTGGGTTGTGGAAGATAGGCTCCTCCCACACCACAGCCCAGGCTCCACACCCCCTTCTCGTGTGGGCCTTAGTAGCTGCCAGGCCCTAAGCACTGCAGAGTAAAAATCAGAGAGACCTGATGTACTCAGCCTCTCCAGCTTCATGAGGAACAGCTGCCGGTCCAACCCTAATCCGCCAGTTCTCCTCAGCAGCGCGCATGCTGGTTCCCTCCAGCCCAAATCAGTATGGTACAGCAGTCTCTGCACTGCCTTTAGCCGGAAAGTCAATTAGAACCAACCAAATCATGAGGAAACTAAAATATAATGACTTGACATATTGGAAAGAATTAACAAAAAAACAGAGCAAACTAGAATGCCTGACCACTGTGACTGACCCAAACTTAAGGAATTCTTTGACTATGTACAGACACAGTAAGCATAGGCTTGCTATTGAGAAAAGCTGCCATAAGCAGTCCTGACTCTCAAGAAAAGACAAGCTATGTGCACACTGCCCACAAAATTAGGTGGAAACTGAGCTGCACTTCCTAACCTCTTGCCCAATGTATGACCATATTAGAGACACATTGTATTTCCCTCAGATTACACAGATCCACAAAGAATGTCAAAACAAACCCAATTTTGATAAACTCCCATATCTATTGGGTGAAATACCACAGTGTGCCATCACAGCAGCAACATTTGTGACCTTTTGCTAGAAGAAAAGGACAGCTAGTGAAGAACAGACACCATTGTAAATACAATGTAATGTTTATTTATTTTCCCATTTGTACTTTAACTATTTGCAAATAATATGACATTTGAAACGTCTTTATTATTTTGGAAGTTCTGTGAGTGTAATGTTGACTGTTAATTTTTATTGTTTATTTCACTTCTGTTTATTATCTACTTCAATTGCTTTGGCAATGTTAACATATGTTTCCCAGGCCAATAAAGGCCTTGAATTAGAGAGACAGAGAGAGAGAGAAATAGAGAGAAATAGAAAGAGAGAGAGTTGGGATGTTAAATACCACGGCGACAGGTACTGACCCCAGTCTAGAGGTCAAGGATCAAGCTAGGTTTTTAGGGAGGACAGTGACCCTTAACATAGGGGACATCCGACAGTCTAGAAAGCGGAGGGAGGAGGAAAGGAGAGAATGATGGGGATAGAGAGAGGGGTGTGAAAGGGAAGGAAGGAAGGAGACAGACAGACAGATAAGGGGGGGGGGGGGGGGTCAAATAGGGACACGGAAGGCTTTAGTTTAGGCAGCCACTACTGACTGTGTCAATATCTCAGTTTTCCTGTGTCCACACTCGTGCCTGTGTGCTCTCTCTCTACTTCTCTGGAAAAGTGCCCTGTAATTTTAATATAGGATCTAGCTACATCACATCACAAAAAAACACGGTTCTTAAACTGTCATTTTGCATTTAAAAGCACTTATCAATTTCATGGAAGCAGTATACATGTCAGGTTTGAGTTACAGACAGAAGTTATACTGTGTGGTTTTTAAGTGAGCTGTCAAAGGAGCTTGTCGTAAACACAAGTGGTGTTTGATATATCACAAGGTATTGATCAGGTGTTTGTTGCATTGTGGCTTTAAATTCACTAAGGAGGTTAGTGAGGCTCAAGCAAAGACCTCTTATAAGATCTGATAAGTCATTTTAACACTTTAATATGATGCACATGCCTGTCGGTGTCAAATAATACAGTGGACTTATATCCCTCAGTGATTGTGTTTTTTGAGGGTCCATTAGTTTCACAGCATTGCAACTTGCAGTCCTGGCTGTAAAGGCAGCATTAGCTGTGCTTATATTTGTTCAGTTTCACCGCATGTATAAGTGACCTGTACGAGTGTGAGGTGTGAAATGGAAGTGCATTTTATGCATATTCCAACTTTCCGTTGAGACACCCTCAGAGAGTGGGGTCACAGCCAGGGATAAGTTATTATTGACAGCGACCTTGGAGAAATTAGGTTTAAGTGCCTTGCTCAAGCGCACATGGATAGATTTTTCACCTAATCGGCTCGAGATTTGAACAAGCAACCTTTTGGTTACTGGCCCAACACTCTATGCTACCTGCTTCCCATTGTCACATACAGTATACTTCCTCCGGCCTCTAGATCATCAGGCTGCTGATTATCCCGTATACCTGTCACCATCATCAAGCACACCAGCGCCTCATGACACTCACCTGGACTACATCATCATCTATTTTCCCTATATCTGTCACTCCCCTTGGTTATTTCCTCAGGTGTTATTGACTCTGTTTCATGTTGGTGAGTTGTCCGTGTTTGGTGTTTGTTTTATTTATTTTTAAACACACTCCCTGAACTTGCTTCCCGACTCCCAGCGCACATCGGCACACCCATTATGGGAGAATTGAGGCAGAGAAAGCAGGAGAGAGATTGAGGGGAGAAAAAGCGGGGAAGAGGTGAAAGTTGAGAAAAAAAACAGGTGAGAAAAAACTTCTGATGGAGTTCTGATCATGACCCAAGCCAGTGGCCAGCCCCAAAACACACTCCGTCCAAGTTTTAAATGGAAATTATATCAGCCGATCAGCATATCAAATCAACTTTTATTTGTCACATGTGCCGAATAAAACAGGTGTAGTAGACCTTACAGTGAAATGCTTACTTACAAGCCCTTAACCAAAAATACAGTTTTAAGAAAATACAAAAAAAAGTAAGAGAAAAGAATACAAATAATTAAATAATAGCAGTAAATAACAATAGCAGGGCTACATACCGGTACAGAGTCAATGTGCGGGGGCACCGGTGTCGAGGTAATTGAGGTTAATATGTACATATAGGTAGAGTTATTAAAGTGACTATGCATAGATAAAGACAGAGTGTAGCAGCAGCATAGAAGGGGGGGGGGGGGGGGGGGGGGGGAAGACAATGAAAATAGTCTGGGTAGCCATTTGATTAGCTGTTCAGGAGTCTTATGGCTTTGGGGTAGAAGCTGTTTAGAAACCTCTTGGACCTAGACTTGGTCCTCCGTTACCGCTTGCCATGTGGTAGCAGAGAGAACAGTCTATGACTAGGGCGGCTGGAGTCTTTGACAATTTTTAGGGCCTTCCTCTGACACTGCCAGGTATAGAGGTCCTGGATAGCAGGAAGCTTGGCCCCAGCGACGTACTGGGCTGTACGCACTACCCTCTGTAGTGCCTTGCGGTCGAGGCTGAGAAGTTGCCATACTAGGCAGCGATATGCTCAATGGTGCAGCTGTAAAACCTTTTGAGGATCTGAGGACCCATGCCAAATAATTTCAATCTCCAGTGAGGGAATAGGTTGTCGTGCCCGCTTCATGACTGTCTTGGTGTGTTTGGACCATGTTAGTTTGTTGGTGATGTGGACGCCAAGGAACTTGAAGCTCTCAACCTGCTCCACTACAGCCCCGTCGATGACTCCACTCCTTTTCCTGTAGTCCACAATCATCTCCTTTGTCCTGATCACGTTGAGGGAGAGGTTGTTGTCCTGGCATAGGCTTTCTCAGCGTTTTTGGTGATCAGGCCTACTGCTGTTGTGTCGTCAGCAAACTTAAGTTTGGAGTCGTGCCTGCCCATGCAATCATGAGTGAACAGGGATACAGGAGGGGACAGAGCACGCACCCCTGAGGGGCCCCTGTGTTGAGGATCAGCGTGGCAGATGTGTTGTTACCTACCCTTACCACCTGGGGGTGGCCTGTCAGAAAGATCCAGTTACAGAGGGAGGTGTTTAGTCCCAAGGTCATTAGCTTATTGATGAGCTTTAAGGGCACTATGGTGTTGAACGCTGAGCTGTAGTCAATGAATAGCATTCTCACATAGGTGTTCCTTTTGTCCAGGTAGGAAAGGGTAGTGTGGAGTGTAATAAAGAAAGAATCATCTGTGGATCTCTTGGTGCGGTATGCAAATTGGAGTGGGTCTAGGGTTTCTGGGATAATGGTGTTGTGAGCCATGACCAGCCTTTCAAAGCACTTCATGGCTACAGACGTGAGTGCTTTGTGTCTGTAGTCACTTAGGCAGGTTACCTTAGTGTTATTGGGCACAGGGACTATGGTGGTCTGCTTGAAACATGTTGGTACTACAGACACAGACAGGGAGAGGTTGAAAATGTCAGTGTAGACACTTGCCAGTTGGTCAGCGCATGCTCGGATTACACGTCCTGGTAATACGTCTGGCCCTGCGGCCTTGTGAATGTTGACCTGTTTAAAGGTCTTACTCACATCGGCTGCCGAGAGC
This sequence comes from Oncorhynchus mykiss, assembly GCF_013265735.2. Classification (NCBI taxonomy): domain Eukaryota; kingdom Metazoa; phylum Chordata; class Actinopteri; order Salmoniformes; family Salmonidae; genus Oncorhynchus; species Oncorhynchus mykiss. The sequence goes on along the minus strand of NC_048575.1, from coordinate 70,961,964 downwards.
GTGATCACACTGTCTTCCGGAACAGCTGATGCTCTCATGCATGTCTCAGTGTTACTTGCCTCGAAGCGACTAAATAAACGATTTAGCTCGACTGGTAGGCTCGTGTCACTGGGTAGCTCTCGGTTGTGCTTCCCTTTGTAGTCTGCCACATCCAACGAGCATCGGAGCTGATGCAGTACGATTTCATCTTAGTCCTGTATTGACACATTGCCTGTTTGATGGTTCGTCGGAGGGCATAGTGGAATTTAGAGGGTTAGAGTCCCGCTCCTTCAAAGTGGTGGCTCTACCCTTTAGCTCAGTGCAAATGTTGCCTGTAATCCATGGCTTCTTGTTGGGGTATGTACGTTCAGTCGCTGTGGGAACGATGTCCTCGATGCACTTATTGATAAAGCCAGTAACTGATGTGATGTACACCTCAATGCATAGGAAGTATCCCAGAACATTTTCCCGTTTGTGCTAGCAAAACAGTCCTGTAGTTTAGCATCTGCTTCATCTGACCACTTTTTTTATAAACGGAGTCACTGGTGCTTCTTGCTTGAATTTTAGCTTGTAAACAGGAATCAGGAGGATATAATTATGGTCAGATTTGCCAAATGGAGGGCAAGGGAGAGCTTTGTACGTGTCTCTGTGTGTGGAGTAAAGGTGGTCTAGATTTTTTTCCCCTCTGGTTGCACATTTAACATGCTGATAGAAATGAGGTAAAACTGATTTAAGTTTCCTTGCATTAAAGTCCCCGGCCACTAGGATTGCCGCCTCTGGATGACCTTTTTCCTGTTTGCTTATGGCAGTATACAGCTCATTGAGTGTGGTTTTGGTCCCAGCATCAGTCTGTGGTGGTATGTAGACAACTACGGAAATACAGATGAAAACTCTCTAGGAAGATAGTGGGGTCTACAGCTTATCATAAGATACTCTACCTGAGGCTAGCAAAACCTTGAGAATTCCTTAGATATCGTGCAGCAGCTGTTGTTTACAAATATGCATAAGCCCCTGCCCCATGTCTTACCAAAGGTTGCGGTTCTGTCCTGCCTATAGAGTGTATAACTTGCCAGCTGAACGTTCTTAATGTCGTCATTCAGCCACGACTCCATAAAACATAAGATAATACAGTTTTTAATGTCCCATTGGTAGGATATACGTGCTTTCAGTTCGTCCCATTTATTTTCCAGCGATTGAACATTAGCTACAGTACGGAAGGTAGGCAGATTACCCACTCGTCTCCTGATCATCACAAGGCACCCTGATCTTTTTCTGCAAAATCTCTGTTTCTTTCTCCAGCGAATGCCGGGGATCTGGGCCTGCTCGTGTGTCTGTAGTATCTCCCTCCTGTCCAACTCATTAAAGAAAAACTCTTTGTCTAATATGAGGTGAGCAATCACAGTTCTGATGTACAAAGCAAGTTACAAACAACGTGAAAAAACGAACAAAATTGTGTGGTTGGTTAAGATCCGATAACATGGCAGCCATCCCCTCCGGCGCCATCTTCACAATGATAACTTGTTTAATATCTGATTATGTTGACAGATTGTTACTTTGTGACTAACAACGTTAACGTAATTACACTTGTGTTTTCAGGCGAACATGCGTCTGATTTTTCTGCAGCGTTGTAAGAATGTTTTGGGGTCAGCAGGCTTCAGTCATTGAGGCTGTTACACCCAGTATGAAACACCACATGTTTTCATATCTTCTCCCTTTGTCACGTCCTGACCTTAGTTCCTTGTTTTTGTTGCTATTTTAGGTTGGCCAGGACGTGAGTTGGGGTGGGCATTATATGTGGAGTTCTAGTTTGGTTTTCTATGTGTTTGGCCTGGTATGTTTCTCAATCAATGGCAGCTGTCAATCGTTGTCTCTGATTGAGAACCATACTTAGGCAGCCTGTTTTTCCCACTTGTGTTGTGGTTGATTGTTTTCTGTGTCTGTGTTTCCTCCAGACAGAACTGTTTAGTTTTCGTTTCTGTCTTTCACTTTGTTATTTTGTATTTTCGTGTTCAGTGATTTTGTTCATTAAAACATGACGAACACTTACCACGCTGCACATCGGTCCAATCTCTCGTACTCCTAGTCAGAGGAGGACGAATCGCCATTTATCTATTCAGTGTATTTCTTTACTTGTATTTCTCCCAGACCCATTTGTACGTCTCTGTCTGTTTACCGCCTACAGGCAACACAGAGAGGAGCACTGGGTCAAAGTCACAACATTTATTAGTCATCATTCAATCATTTAGTATTCATACCATGTAAATGTCTGATGGTCTGTTTATCCTGTTTCTAAATCCAAGCAATTGTCTATTGTATAATGTCAACATCACCTCTATTTTAAGATATGTTACTTGATTAAATAAATGAGCAAGATTTGCTATATAATTGAGTAGTATTGTGTTTTCAAAAAAACATGGAAAGTGATTTCACTTTTTCAAAACAGCACCTGCTATAGCTCTGGGTATATTCCTGTTAGTTCCATCCCAACGTCCCAGAATACCCTACGACACACACTCATGCACACACGCACATACCACACACACACTCACACATACACACACACACACACACACACACATACACACACACACACACACATACACACACACACACCACACATCATAAACAAACCCAACACACAAAGCACCCTAGGGATTTATGCTACAGCTGCAGAACAGTGGGTAGGTTGGTACCTGGAGGGGATGTCATACTATAGTGTTTGAGGGAGAGAGAGGGAAAAAAAGCGAGGGAAGGAGGGTGGGCGGACCGGCAGGCTGGCGGGAGTGAGGGAGGAGAGAGTGGGAGGGAGGGCGGGAGATAGGGAGGGCTGGAGGAAGGGACGGCGGGAGGGAGGGGAGGGCTGAGGGAAGGGAGGGAGGGCGACGGGAGGGATGGCTGGAGGGAGGGCGGAGCGGCGGTAGGGAGGAAAGAGGGAGGAAGGGAAACTGTTGACTCTCACACACTCTTTGACTTTCCCAGAAGTTGCTATTTTTTATGTTTTCTTTTCCCCCTCCTTTGTTCTGGATAATATCTTGTTGTTTGTGAAATGAGTTTAATGACAGGAGGTGAAGCTGATCCTGACACGTTGGCTGAGTGTGTGTAAAATAGAGAAAGAGTGAGAATGAATGGTGTGTGACTGGTAAAGCAGTGTGGAGTGTCAGGGTTGTGTAAACAGGTTGGTGTGGGTGTGTTTGATGAGCCCCTATACAGTTGGTTAAGGGTTCCCAGGATTAACCCCCGCGTGACTTGACACAGAAGCAGAACTCTAAATAGCCTCTAAAACAGCGAGGGGTCATGACCTCCGATGACCAATCATGACCTCTCCCCTCTGATGGATCAGCCATTAGATTGAATTTATGGTTCAAGGTTGGGGGATGGAGGGAATGAAGGAGGGCAGGAAGGAAGTCATAGGAGAGGATGAGAACTGATTGAGGGGTACTGGTCAGAGATGGAGGAGTGGGGGGACTGATAGAGGGGTACTGGTCAGAGATGGAGGGGGGAGGACTGGTAGAGGGGTACTGGTAAGAGATGGAGGCGGGGGTCTGGAAGAGGGGTAATGGTAAGAGATGGAGGGGGGGGTCTGGTAGAGGGGTACTGGTCAGCGATGGAGGGGGGAGGACTGGTAGAGGGGTACTGGTCAGAGATGGAGGGGAGGGACTGGTAGAGGGGTACTGGTAACAGATGGAGGGGGAGGACTGGTGGTGGGGTACTAGTAAGAGATGGAGGGGGGAGGACTGGTAGAGGGGTACTGGTAAGAGATGGAGGGGGGGGCTGGTAGAGGGGTACTGGTCAGAGATGGAGGGGGAGGACTGGTAGAGGGGTACTGGTCAGAGATGGAGGGGGGAGGACTGGTAGAGTGATACTGGTCAGAGATTGAGACAGGGAGTAATGGTGTAATGAGAAGACTGAAAGTGTCAGGGAAGGAGAGATGGAGGGAGGGTGGATGAAGCGACTGGTTAAAAGGCTATGTGTTGAGGTTCTGTGTGATGGTATGCTAACCTAATATTTCATGAGCTAGTGGACTGTGGCTGGTTCCTTTAACAATAGCTGCCTCTGTGTTGTCATATCCGTGCACCGATGACACAACGTTTCAGTCGGGTTCATGACTCATTGCATACGTCCTTTAACCCAATTTTAAAGCCATTTAATTTGTAATCATTAGCTAAGTGCCTTGCTTGAGGGCAGGGAGGCAGTAGCTCAACCATGTCTAAATACTGGCTGCCTCTGAATGGGAATGTCCATTCTACTCATTCTTTTTCTATTGCTCATTCTCACTGTGTAACTCCGGTCACGGAGACACAGTTCTAATGGTTCTGTATCCGGGAAGAAGTAACAGGAAGTGTGCATCTGGTTAATGAGTCCCCGCTAGCTAAAAGGGACAGACACTGTATACGACTGCAGATAAGAGAGAGAGTCAGACAGTTGCACTGCTAAACAATGACTCAATCAGTACACCCTATGATGAGATGGAACCTCTCTCCATGAATAATTATAGATCTTTACATGGGAGAATAGACCACTAAGTATCCTGCTGTGTGAGTGCACCGTCCTAATAAGAGCTTTTTAAGAGCTAGCAAAGATAGAATGTCTATATGGGGAGTATCTGACTGATTATTTGAGGTCTCACAGTGAAATGACTGGTTGCTAGAGAAAGGCCCATGGAGAATGGTTGTTGGTTAGTGGCTCCATAACAGCTTTAGACCAGATCAGTGCTGATTTTGGAATGGGATCCTGGTCTTGATTGCATTAGGTGATTCTGGAATCAAATCAAATTGTATTAGACACGTACGCCGAATACAACAGGTGTAGTAGACCTGTTGTGAAGCGATTAATTATTAGCCCCTAACCAACAATGCAATTCAATTTTTTTTAATTGAGTAAGAAAAATAAATAAAAGTAACAAGTCATTAAAAAGCAGCAGTAAAATAATAATAGCAAGATTATACACAGGGGTGTACCAATACAGAGTCGATGTGCCAGGACATCGGTTAGTTGAGGTAGAAGCTGTTTAGAAGCCTCTTGGATCTAGACTTTGCACTCCGGTACCGCTTGCCGTGTGGTAGCAGAGAGAACAGTCTGACTAGGGTGGCTGGAGTTTTGACAATTTTTTAGGGCCTTCCTCTGACACCGCCTGGTATAGACGTCCTGGATAGTAGGAAGTTTGACCCCAGTGATGTACTGGGCCGTACTCACTACCCTCTGTAGTGCCTTGCGGTCGGAGGCCAAGAAGTTTCCATGCCAGGCAGTGATGCAACCAGTCAGGATGCTCTCGCTGGTGCAACTGTAAAACCTTTTGAGGATCTGAAGACCCATGCCAAATCTTTCAGTCTCCTGAGGGGGAATAGGTTTTGTCGTGTCCTCTTCACGACTGTCTTGGTGTTGGTGACCATGTTAGTTTGTTGGTGATGTGGACACAAAGGAACTTGAATCTCTCAACCTGCTCCACTACAGCCCCGTCGATAAGAATGGGGTGTGCTCAGGCCTGTTTTTTCTGTAGTCCACAATCATCTCCTTTGTCTTGATCACATTGAGGGAGAGGTTGTTGTCCTGGCACCACACAGTCAGGTCTCTGACCTCCTCCCTATGGGCTGTCTCGTCAGTGTCAGTAACCAGACCAACCACTGTTGTGTCATCTGCAAACTTAATGATGGTGTTGGAGTCGTGCCTGTACTCCTTGAGTGAACAGGGTGTACAGGAGGGCACACACACCGTGTTGAGGATCAGCATGGCAGATGTGTTGTTAGCTACCCTTACCACCTGAGGGCGGCCCGTCAGGAAGTCCAGGATCTAGTTGCAGAGGGAGGTGTTAGTCCCAGGGTCCTTAGCCTATTGATGAGCTTTGAGGGCACTATGGTGTTGAACGCTGAGCTATAGTCAACGAATAGCATTCTCACATAGGGGTTCCTTTTGTCCAGGTAGGAAAGGGCAGTGTGGAGTGCAATAGAGATTGCATCATCTGTGGATCTGTTAGGGCGGTATGCAAATCGGAGTGGGTCTAGGGTTTCTGGGATAATGGTGCTGATGTGAAACATGACCAGCCTTTCAAAGCACTTCATGGCTACAGACGTGAGTGCTACAGGTCGGCAGTCATTTAGGCAGGTTACCTTAGTGTTCTTGGGCACAGGGACTATGGTGGTCTGCTTAAAACATGTTGGTATTACAGTTTCGGACAGGGAGAGGTTAAAAATGTAAATGAAGACACTTTCCAGTTGGCCAGCGCATGCTCGCAGTACACGAGCTTGTAATCCATCTGGCCCTGCGGTCTTGTGAATGTTGACCTGTTTAAAGGTCTTACTTTCATTGGCTGTGGAGAGCGTGATCACAACAGTGTTCCGGAACAGCTGGTGCTCTCGTGCATGTTTCAGTGTTATTTGCCTCGAGGCGAGCATAGAAGTATTTTAGATTGTCTGGTTGTCTCGTGTCACCATGCATTTCTCGGCTTCCCTTTTTAGTCTGCAATAGTTTGCAAGCCCTGCCACATCCGACAAGCATCAGAGCTGGTGTAGTACAATTCCATCTTAGTCCTGTATTGATGCTTTGCATGTTTGATGGTTTGTCAGAGGGCATAGCGGGTTTTCTTATAGGCTTCCAGGTTAGAGTCCTGCTCCTTGAAAGCGTTAGTTCTAGCCTTTAGCTCAGTGTGAATATTGGCTGTAATCCATGGCTTCTGGTTGGGATATGTATGTACGGTGGGGATGATATCATCAATGCACTTATTGATGAAGCCAATGACTGATGTGGTGTACTCCTCAATGCCATTGGAAGAATACCGGAACATATTCCAGTATGTGCTAGAAAAACAGTCATGTAGCTTAGCATCTGCTTCATCTGACCACTTTTTTATTGATCGAGTCACTGGTGCTTCCTGCTTATTTTTTGCTTGTAAACAGGATGGTCAGAATTGCCAAATAGAGGGCGAGGGAGAGCTTTGTTTGCGTCTCTGCCTGTTGAATAAAGGTGGTCCAGAGTTTTTTACCCTCTGGTTGCACATTTAACATGCTGATAGAAATTTGGTAGGACGGATTTAAGTTTCCCTTCATTAAAGTCCCCTTCTACTAAGAGCGCCACCTTTGGGTGAGCGTTTTCTGTTTGCTTATGGCGGAATACAACTAATTCAGTGCTGTCTTAGTGCCAGATTCAGTCTGTGGTGGTATGTAGACAACTACGAAAAATACAGATGGAAACTTTGTTGGAAGATAGTGAGATATTGTACCTCAGGTGAGCAAAACCTTGAGACTTCCTTAGATATCGTGCACCAGCTGCTATTTACAAAAAATCATAGTCCCCCTCCCCTTGTCTTACCAGACGTTGCTGTTCTATCCTACCGGTTCAGCATTCAACCAGCCAGCTTTATGTTGATAATGTTGTCGTTCATCCACGACTCTGTGAAGCATAAGATTTTACAGTTTTGAATATCCCGTTGGTAGTTTCATCTTCCGCGTAGGTCATCGATTTTATTGCACGTTTGCTAGCAGAATGGATGGAAGTGGGGATTTATTCGATCGCCTACGAATTCTCAGAAGGCAGCCCGCACTCCGACCCCTTTTTCTCCGCTTTCTCTTCACGCAAATGACAGTGATCTATGGGTGGGTGGGTGTGGATATACAGTATATGGGTGTCTATTGGTGGATGGGTGTTTAGGGGTAAATAGAGAAGCTTGCCATTAGATAACACTGTTATCCACTGTAGACAGTGTCATGGACAGGGGTCCAGCTTTACGACGGGGAACACAACGTTATCAAAAACACACACACACACACACACACACACACACACACACACACACACACACACACACACACACACACACACACACACACACACACACACACACACACACACACACACACACACACACACACACACACACACACACACACACACAGTGGACAGGTTGTGCTGCTTTATGACTGGAGTGACAGGGACAGAGCTTGGCCTGCCATCTCTGGTACTGGAGCACATTGACAGGATGACGTAGTGACTGGGTCAAGAGCCTGTCTGAAGCTGATTTCAACAAGCCTATTGGGTAGATAAAGAACTCTCTCCTATGGAAGGCACCAGGCGATAGAGATGTTTGTTTTAGTCTCATGGCTGAAGCAATTCTATATGTATTTTAATTAAATAATGTTATGGTATTGGGCATATTGTGTGTCTTTGTATCTAATCACCATGGTTAACCTCTCAACGGTAGCTTTTATTAGCTTCTGTAACGTCTGCTTCCAACTCACACTCTCAAACATGTAGATCCCCTGAACGCAGCTCACTTTCCAACCCACTTTCCAACTCACACCCTCAAACACGTAGATCCCCTGAACGCAGCTCACTTTCCAACCCACTTTCCAACTCACACCCTCAAACACGTAGATCCCCTGAACACAGCTCACTTTCCAACCCACTTTCCAACTCACACCCTCAAACACGTAGATCCCCTGAACGCAGCTCACTTTCCAACCCACTATCCAACTCACACCCTCAAACACGTAGATCCCCTGAACGCAGCTCACTTTCCAACCCACTTTCCAACTCACACCCTCAAACACGTAGATCCCCTGAACGCAGCTCACTTTCCAACCCACTTTCCAACTCACACCCTCAAACACGTCGATCCCCTGAACACAGCTCACTTTCCAACCCACTTTCCAACTCACACCCTCAAACACGTAGATCCCCTGAACGCAGCTCACTTTCCAACCCACTTTCCAACTCACACCCTCAAACACGTAGATCCCCTGAACGCAGCTCACTTTCCAGCCCACTTTCCAACTCACACTCTCAAACATCCTCTGAATGCAGCTCACTCTCCAGATCACAATCACCTGAATTCTAATCACCTGTTCACACACCTGTATGTCATTATCACACAATATTTAGTTCAGTTCTTTGAATCCCATCACTGTGAGGTATTGTTTGTTTTGTGACACAGGTCTTTCATAGCGCTGGTTTTCCCCGTGATTGTCTCCTCCCGTGTATGATAGTTTTTGCCTGCCTCACTAAGGACGCTTATTCCCTGCCTGTACTTTAGCCTATTGGATTTCCTGTTGTCTACCTATTGCCGGATCTCCAAAACTACGTTACTAGCTTATTGCCTGCCTGTACTTTAGCCTATTGGATTTCCTGTTGTCTACCTATTGCCGGATCTCCAAAACTACGTTACTAGCCTATTCCCTGCCTGTACTTTTACCCTTTTTGATACCAGCTCTCTGTCTCCCCTTGTGTTCATTACAGCTTCCACTTTGGTTTCCCAACTTACGTAACTCTCTGACTGCAAGGGCAAATAAATACCTAAAGATCCTACCAACCATATGATCTGAAAAAGCGTAATACTTACAACTGGAACAAGCGTATCCAGGGTACAGTATATGTAATACCTTAAACTGTAACAAGTGTATCCAGGGTAATATGTAAGAACAGCTTGTTTTAGAGATGTCTGGATGAGATCAGAGCGTGTAATTACCTTGAAGACGTTTTCTCTATGCTACAGGATTAGCCCAAATCCATAAGCATTAACACGGCCACGCTTCACTGCCTTTCTGTGTCAGACATCCTCTCCTCTCTCTGCTCTCCTTGAGAATCACTGTTGTTTTGCTTTTCTCTTGTCTAGTGTATCTGTCTGGAGAGATCTGTGGGATCAAATGAAATCCAACTTTATTTGTCACATGCACCGAATACAACAAGTGTACACAGGGGGCACCGCTACCGAGTCAGTGTGTGGGGGAACAGGCTAATTGAGGTAAACTGTACTTGTAAGTGGGGGTGAAGTCACTATGCATAGATAACAAACATTGAGTAGCAGCAGTGTACAAAATGGAAGGGGGGAGGGGTCAATGTAAATTGTCCAGTGGCAGTTTTATTAGTTGTTCAGCAGTCTCACTGCTTGGGGGTAGAAGCTGTTGAGGAGTCTTTTGGTTCTAGACTTGGACTTGAAAACTGTCTGACAATTTTATGGGCTTTCCTCTGACACCCCCTATTGTATAGGTCCTGGGTGGCAGGGAGCTTGGCCCCAGTGATGAACTGGGCTGTTCGCACTACCCTCTGTAGCGCCTTATGGTCAGATGCCGAGCAGTTGCAATACCAGGCGGTTATGCAACCAGTCAGGATGCTCTCGATGGTGCAGCTGTAGAACCTTTTGAGGATCTGGGGACCCATGTAAAGTATTTTCAGTCTCCTGAGGGGGAAAAGGTTTTGTCGTTCCCTCTTCACTACTGTCTTGGTATGTTTGGACCATGTTATGTTTGGACCATGTGATGTGGACACCAAGGAACTTGAAACTCTCGACCCACTTCACTACAGCCCCGTCGATGTTAATGGGGGCCTGTTTGGCCTGCCTTTTCCTGTAGTCTACGATCAGCTCCTTTGTCTTGTTCACATTGAGGAAGAGATTATTGTCCTGGAATCACACTGCCTGTTCTCTGACCTCCTCCCTATAGGCTGTCTCATCGTTGTCGGTGATCAGGCCTACCACCGTTGTGTCGTCAACAAAAGTAATGATGGTGTTGGAGTTGTGTTTGGCCACGCAGTCGTGGGTGAACAGGGAATACAGGCGAGAATACGAACACACCCCAGAGGTGCCCCAGTGTTAAGGATCAGCGTGGCAGACGTGTTGTTGCCTACTCTTACCACCTGGGGGGCGGTCCGTCAGGAAGTCCAGGATCCAGTTGCAGAGGGAGGTGTTTAGTCCCAGGGATCTTAGCTTAGTGATGAACTTTGTGGGCACTATGGTGTTGAACGCTGAGCTGTAATCAATGAAAAGCATTCTCACATAGGTGTTCATTTTGTCTAGGTGAGAAAGGGTGGTGTGGAGTGCAATTGAGATTGCGTCATCTGTGAATCTGTTGAGGCGGTATGCAAATTGGAGTGGTTCTAGGGTGTCCGGGAGGAAGCTGTTGATATGACCCATGACCAGCCTTTCAAAGCACTTCATGGCTACCAACGTGAGTGCTGTGGGGCGGTAATCATTTAGACAGGTTACCTTCGCTTCCTTGGGCACAGGTACTATGGTGGTCTGCTTGAAACATGGAGCTATTACACTTTCGGTCAGGGAGAGGTTGAAAATGTCAGTGAAGACACTTGACAGTTGGTCCACGCATGCTTTGAGTATAATCCGTCCGGCCCTGCGACTTTGTGAATGTTGACCTGTTTATAGGTTTTGTTCACATCGGCTACCAAAAGCGTTAGCACACAGTCATCCTGAACAGCTGTTGCTTTTGTGCATGCTTCAGTGTTTCTTGCCTGGAAGTGGGCATAAAAGGCATGAATGTAGCTTGTCTGGTAGACTCGCGTCACTGGGCAGCTCACGTCTGGGATTCCCTTTGTAGTCTGTAATAGTTTTCAAGCCCTGCCACATCCGGCGAGCATCAGAGCCGGTGTAGTAGGATTCCATCTGAATCCTGTATTGATGCTTTGCTTGTTTAGTGTTTCGTCTGAGGGCATAGCGGGATTTCTTATATGCATCCGGATTAGTCTCCCGCTACTTGAAAGCGGCAGCTCTAGCCTTTAGCTCGATGCGGATGTTGCCTGTAGTCCATGGCTTCTGGTTGGGATATGTACGTACAGTCAGTGTGGGAACGACATCGTCAATTCACTTATTGATGAAGCCGATGACTGAGGTGATGTACTCCTCAATGCCATTGGATGAATCCCAGAAAATGTTCTAGTCTGTGCTAGCAAAACATTCCTGTAGTGTAGCATCCGCATCATCTGACAACTTCCGTATTGAGTGAGTCACTGGTACCTCCTGTTTCAGTTATTGCTCGTAAGCGGGACTCAGGAGGATAGAATTACGGTCAGATTTGCCAAATGGAGGGCGGGGGAGAGCTTTGTATGCATCTCTGTGTGTGGATCACAGGTGGTCTAGGAAATGTTTTCTCTGATTGCACATGTGACATGCTGATAAAAATTTGGTAAAATTGATTTAAGTTTACCTGCACTAAAGTCCCTTGCCTCTAGGAGTGCCGCTTCTGGGTGAGCATTTTCTTCTTTGCTTATGGCCATATAGAGTTGGTTGAGAGCGGTCTTAGTGCCAGCTTCGTTCTGTGGTGGTAAATATATGGCTAAAATAATACAGATGAGAACTAACTTGGTAGATAGTGAGGTCTACAGCTTATCATATGGTGCTATACCTCAGGAAAGCAATACCTCGAGACTTCATTAATATTACACATCACGCATCAGCTGTTATTGACAAATAGACACACACTCCCACCCCTCATTTTACCAGAGGTAGCGTCTCTGTTCTGCCGGTGCAAGAATAATCCCGCTAGCTCTATATTGTCCCTATCGTCATTCAGCCACATCTCGGTGAAACATAAGATGTTACAGTTTTTAATGTCCCGTTGGTAGGATAATCTTAATCGTAGGTCATCAATTTTATTTTCCAATTTTCCAAATAACAAAATAGCACAATTGGTTGGAAGAATGTAAAATGCCAGCCATGTCCTTCGGTGCCATATTTTCATCTTTTGATGTTCCTGATTTAAAAATATAATTGCAGAAATTCTGGGTTCGAGTCCAGGCTCTGTCGCAACCGGCCGCGACCGGGAGACCCATGGGACAGCTCACAATTGGCCCAGCGTCGTTTGGGTTAGGGGAGGGTTTGGCCGGAAGGGATGTCCTTGTCCCATCACACACTAGCGACTCCTGTGGCGGGCTGGGCGCAGTGCACGCTGACATGGTTGCCAGGTGTACAGTGTTTCTTCCAACACATTGGTGCTGCTTGCTTCCAGGTTAAGTGGGCATTGTGTGAAGAAGCAGTGGAGCTTGGTTGAGATGTGTTTCAGAGGACGCACAGCTCTCGACCTTCACCTCTCCCAAGTCCGTAATGGGAGTAGCAGCTATGAGACAAGACTGTAACTACCAATTGGATATCATAAAATTGGGGAGAAAAAGGGGTTAAAAAAATACAAAATTATATATATATATATATAATTGATGCAATGTTGAGCACGTGACAATAAAACAGTAAAGCGTTTAACTATGTTTTTCCTCTTTCTCTCTGGTCACCTCTCTCTGGTCATATCTCTCTGGTAACACCTCTCTCTCTCTGGTCACCTCTCTCTGGTCATATCTCTCAGGTAACACCTCTCTCTCTCTGGTCACCTCTCTCTAGTCACCTCTCTCTGGTCACATCTCTCTGGTAACACCTCTCTCTCTCTGGTCACCTCTCTCTGGTCACCTCTCTCTGGTCACATCTCTCTGGTAACACCTCTCTCTCTCTGGTCACATCTCTCTGGTCACATCTCTCTGGTAACACCTCTCTCTCTCTGGTCACCTCTCTCTGGTCACATCTCTCTGGTAACACCTCTCTCTCTCTGGTCACCTCTCTCTAGTCACCTCTCTCTGGTCATATCTCTCTGGTAACACCTCTCTCTCTCTGGTCACCTCTCTCTGGTCATATCTCTCTGGTAACACCTCTCTCTCTCTGGTCACCTCTCTCTAGTCACCTCTCTCTGGTCACATCTCTCTGGTAACACCTCTCTCTCTCTGGTCACCTCTCTCTGGTCACCTCTCTCTGGTCACATCTCTCTGGTAACACCTCTCTCTCTCTGGTCACCTCTCTCTGGTCACATCTCTCTGGTAACACCTCTCTCTCTCTGGTCACCTCTCTCTAGTCACCTCTCTCTGGTCATATCTCTCTGGTAACACCTCTCTCTCTCTGGTCACCTCTCTCTGGTCATATCTCTCTGGTAACACCTCTCTCTCTCTGGTCACCTCTCTCTAGTCACCTCTCTCTGGTCACATCTCTCTGGTAACACCTCTCTCTCTCTGGTCACCTCTCTCTGGTCACCTCTCTCTGGTCACATCTCTCTGGTAACACCTCTCTCTCTCTGGTCACCTCTCTCTGGTCACATCTCTCTGGTAACACCTCTCTCTCTCTGGTCACCTCTCTCTGGTCATATCTCTCTGGTCACACCTCTTTCTCTCTGGTCACCTCTCTCTGGTCATATCTCTCTGGTAACACCTCTTTCTCTCTGGTCACCTCTCTCTGGTCATATCTCTCTGGTAACACCTCTTTCTCTCTGGTCACCTCTCTCTGGTCACATCTCTCTGGTAACACCTCTCTCTCTCTGGTCACCTCTCTCTGGTCATATCTCTCTGGTAACACCTCTCTCTCTCTGGTCACCTCTTTCTGGTCATATCTCTCTGGTAACACCTCTTTCTCTCTGGTCACCTCTCTCTGGTCATATCTCTCTGGTAACACCTCTCTCTCTCTGGTCACCTCTCTCTAGTCACATCTCTCTGGTAACACCTTTTTCTCTCTGGTCATATCTCTCTGGTAACACCTCTTTCTCTCTGGTCAAATCTCTCTGGTAACACCTCTTTCTCTCTGGTCACCTCTCTCTAGTCATATCTCTCTGGTAACACCTCTTTCTCTCTGGTCACCTCTCTCTGGTCTTATCTCTCTGGTAACACCTCTCTCTCTCTGGTCACCCCTCTCTAGTCACATCTCTCTGGTAATACCTCTTTCTCTCTGGTCACCTCTCTCTGGTCATATCTCTCTGGTAACACCTCTCTCTCTCTGGTCACCTCTCTCTAGTCACATCTCTCTGGTAACACCTCTCTCTCTCTGGTCACCTCTCTGGTAACACCTCTCTCTCTCTGGTCACCTCTCTCTAGTCACATCTCTCTGGTAACACCTCTCTCTCTGGTCACCTCTCTGGTAACACCTCTCTCTCTCTCTGGTCACCTCTCTCTAGTCACATCTCTCTGGTAACACCTCTTTCTCTGTGGTCATCTCTTTCTGGTCATCAATCTATTTCTCTGGTCGCATCTCGCTCTCTCTGGTCTCCTCTCTCTGGTCTCCTCTCTCTCTCTGGTTGCATCTCTCTCTCTCTGGTCTCCTTTCTCTCTCTGATCAACTCTCTTTTTATCGGTGGTTATCTCTCTCTCTGGACAACTCTCTCCGGTCACCTCTTTTTCTCTCTGGTTACTTCTTTCTCTCTGGTCATATATGTCTCTCTGCGGGCACAACTCTCTCTGCGGTCATATCTCACTTTCTGGTCATCTTTCTCCTTCTGTTCACCTCTCTCTCTGTTCACCTCTCTCTGTTCACCTCTCTCTCTGATCACTTCTCTGTGTCTTGTCACATGTCTTTCTGGTCAACTCTCTCACTGGTGACCTCTTTCTGTTTACCTCTCTCTCACTCTGTACTTCTCTCTCTGATTACCTCTCTCTTTCTGACCACATCTCTCTTTTCACCTCTCTTTCTCTGTGGTCACCTCTCTCTCTCTCTTTCTCTGATCACCTCTCTCTGGTCACCTCTCTCTGGTCAACTATTTCTATTTCTGGTCATCTCTCTTTCTCTGGTCATCTCTCTCTCTGGTCATCTCTGTTTCTGGTCACCTCTCTCGCTGATCACATCTTTCTCTGGTCAATCTCTTTCTGGTCACATCTCTTTCTCTCTGATCACATCTCTCTCTGGTCACCTCTTTCTGATAACCTCTTTCTCTATCTCTGGTCATGTCTCTAAGTGGTCATCTCTCTCTTTTGGGTCACTTCTGTCTCTCTGGTCACCTCTTTCTCTCTGGTCACCTCTTTCTCTCTCTGCTCACATCTTTCTCTCACTCTGGTCACCTATCTCTCTGGTTACCTCTCTCTGGTCAACTATCTTTATGGTTACCCCTCTCTCTCTGGTCATCTCTCTCTCTCTGGTCACCTTTCTCTCTGGTCATCTCTCTTTCTCTCTGGTCTCCTCTCTCTCTCTTTTCATCTCTCTCTTTCTGGTCTCCTCTCTCTCTCTCTGGTCATCTTGTCACACCCTGAACAGTTTCCCCTGTCCTTGTTATTGTCTCCACCCCCTCCAGATGTCGCTTGTTTTCCCTGGTGTATTAAATCCCTGTGTTTCCTGTCACTCTGTGCCAGTTCGTCTTGTATGTTCCAAGTCAATCAGTGTGTTTTCCCATGCTCCTGCCTTTTCTATTCTCTTTTACAAGTCCTCCTGGTTTTGACACTTGCCTGTTTTCTGGACTCTCTACCCGCCTGCCTGACCATTCTGCCTGCACTGACCTCGAGCATGCCTGACCATTCTGCCTGTACTGACCTCGAGCCTGCCTGACCATTCTGCCTGCACTGACCTCGAGCCTGCCTGACCATTCTGCCTGTACTGACCTCCAGCCTGCCTGACCATTCTGCCTGCACTGACCTCGAGCATGCCTGACCATTCTGCCTGTACTGACCTCCAGCCTGCCTGACCATTCTGCCGGCCCTGACCTTGAGCCTGCCTGCCACACTGTACCTCCTGGACTCTGAACTGGTTTTGACCTTTTGCCTGTCCAAAACCATTGTCTTGCCAATCCCTTTTGGATATAATAAATATCAAAAACTCAAACCATCTACGTCCTGTGTCTGCATCTGGGTCTCGCCTTGTGTCCTTATACATCTCTCTTTCTCTGGTCTCCTCTCAATCTAATTTAAGGGGCTTAATTGGCATGGGAAACATATGTTAATATTGCCAAAGCAAGTGAATTAGATTATATACAAAAGTGAAATAAACAAAAATTGAACAGTAAACATTATTATCACAGAAGTTCCAGAAGAGTAAAGACATTACAAATGTCATTATGTATATACACAGTGTTGTAATGATGTGCAAATGGTTAAAGTACAAAATGGAAAATAAATGTGATGTCACACTGTGGTATTTCACCCGGTAGATAAGGGAGTTAATCAAAATCGGGTTTGTTTTCGAATTCTTTGTGAATCTGTGTAATCTAAGGGAAATATGTGTCTCTAATTTGGTGATACATTTGGCAGGAGGTTAGGAAGTGCAGCTCAGTTTCAACCTCATTTTGTGGGCAGTGTGCACACAGCCTGTCTTCTCTTGAGCGCCAAGTCTGCCCACTGCGGCCTTTCTCAATAGCAAGGCTATGCTCACTGAGTCTGTACATAGTCAAAGTTTGGGACAGTCACTGTGGTCAGGTATTCTGCCACTGTGATCTCTCTCTCGCTCTCGCTCTCTGGTCACCTCTCTCGTTCTCTGGTCGCCTCTCTGGTTGCCTCTCTCGCTCTCTGGTCACCTCTCTCGCTCTCTGGTCGAATCTCTCTCTCTCTCTCTCTCTCTCTCTCTCTCTCTCTCCTCTCCTCTCCTCTCCTCTGGTCGCATCTCTCTCTCTCTCTCTCTGGTCACATCTCTCTCTGGTCGCATCTCTCGCTCTCTGGTCGCATCTCTCGCTCTCTGGTCGCATCTCTCGCTCTCTGGTTGCATCTCTCGCTCTCTGGTCGCATCTCTCTCTCTCTCGCTCTCTCATCTCTCGCTCTCTCGTCGCATCTTTTTTTCCAAGATGGCATAGCAGTCAGACATCCTTTGTTCTCATCTTGTCCCATGTATATATATATTTTATATCTTTTTAGCTTTTTCTATAGCATATCTTTTTATATATTTTTTCTAAAAACTCAACTTCAAAACACTCTCCTGCAACCTGCCTCACCAAATGTGGTGCGGATCTTTCAAAAGTATTATTCACCTCGTATCCAAAATCCACAACAGAAGCTAGCCTCAAGTTAGCCAGCTCACTAGCTAACGTTAGTATTCAGCTAACCACGGCTAGCGGTCATCAGCTATCCTTTAGCTCGGAAAGCTATCGTCAGTTTTGTACAACGCGACTTAGACCAGAGCATACCGGACCTATTTTCTCTCCATATCCCCGGATTTCTACTGCAAGCTCTGGACATTTATACCTGGATCTTGCAGCTACCTAGCTGCTATCCAAGTGACTATTGGCTAACGCCGATTCCAGAGCAAACACCAATTATCCCGGAGCTAGCCACCTGAAAAGATCCATCAGCCACTCCTGGGCTACAATGACCTATCCGGACCCGTTTTACTGTCGATGCGGAGCCCCACCGGGCCTTAACGACTGGACTACCAATGTTATCTGCCCGAGGGAGTTATTCAACTGGCCCCTCCATCACGACGTACCTGAACGCCCATCTGCTAACTGCGGCCCGCTAATCATTAGCTGTCTTGAGCATATCGGCTGCTATCTGAACACGTCTATCAAACAATTATCTTGGGCCACTATAACTATAACCATTTTGACAATTGGATTGGTCCCCTCTACCACACGGAACCCCACTAATCTACCGACGGAAACGCACGGGGTGGCTAAAAACCAACCTCCATCTTCTGCTAGCTTGCTACCCATGGCTCGGCTAGCTGTCTGAATCGCCGTGACCCCAACCAACCTCACTACTCACTGGACCCTTATGATCACTCGGCTAAGCATGCCTCTCCTTAATGTCAATATGCCTTGTCCATTGCTGTTCTGGTTAGAGTTTATTGGCTTATTTCACTGTAGAGCCTCTAGCCCTGCTCATTATACCTTATCCAACCCTTCAGTTCCACCACCCACACATGCAATGACATCACCTGGTTTCAATGATGTTTCTAGAGACAATTTCTCTTTCATCATCACTCAATGCCTAGGTTTACCTCCACTGTATTCACATCCTACCATACCTTTGTCTGTACACTATACCTTGAATCTATTTTATCACCCCCAGAAACCTGCTTCTTTTACTCTCTGTTCCGGATGTCCTAGACGTCCAATTCTCATGGCTTTTAGCCGTAACCTTATCCTACTCCTCCTCTGTTCCTCTGGTGATGTAGAGGTGAATCCAGGCCCTGCAATGCCTAGCTCCACTCCTATTCCCCAGGCCCTCTCTTTGGATGACTTCTGTCAACGTAAAAGCCTTGGTTTCATGCATGTTAGCATTAGAAGCCTCTTCCTTAAGTTTGTTTTATTGACTGCTTTAGCACACTCTGCCAACCCGGATGTCTTAGCCGTGTCTGAATCCTGGCTTAGGAAGACCACCAATAACTCTGAAATCTCCATCCCTAACTACAACATTTTCAGACAAGATAGAACGGCCAAAGGGGGCTGTGTTGCAATGTACTGCAGAGATAGTTCTATCCTACTATCCAGGTCTGTACCCAAACAATTTGAACTTCTACTTTTAAAAATCCACCTCTCTAAAAACAAGTCTCTCACTGTTTCCGCCTGCCACAGACCACGCTCTGCACCCAGCTGTGCTCTGGATGCTATAAGTGAACTGATTGCCCCCCATCTATCTTCTTAGCTGATGCTAGGTGACCTAATCTGTGACATGCTTAACTTCTTGAATCTACTTGAGACGCACATGTCCCAAGTAGGCACCTGGAAATGCAAATGCGCTACGCTAAATGCTAAATGTACTCGTTAAAACTCAAACCTTGATCAAAATTCACAAGCAGGGTATTAAATTAAAGCTACACTCGTTGTGAACCTAGCCAGCAAGTCAGATTTTTAAAATGCTTTTCGGCGAAAGCATCAGAAGCTATTATCTGATAGCATGCACCCCCCAAAATGCCAGCTCGACACGTAAACAACAGATTTTGCGATAGACGGCGCTACCCAAAACGCAGAAATAAAATATAAAACATTCATTACCTTAGACGAGCTTCTTTCTTGGCACTCCTATATGCCCCATAAACATCACTATTGGGTCTTTTTTTCGTTTAAATCGGTCCATATATACCCAAAATAGCTTTGTATAGAAGTAGTGTCATTCAGAAAAATTCATCGTTTTTAAACGCTGCGTAATTTTTTAAAATTAAAAAAGTCGACGATAAACTTTCACAAAACACTTCGAAATCCTTTTGTAATCCAACTTTAGGTATTAGTAAACGTTTATAATCTATCAAAACGATTACAGGGCGATGTCTCTTCAATAGGTCCTCACTTGAAAAACAATGCAATCTGATCTCTCCTTAAACTGCATCCGGGTGAAGACTGGAGAACTTGGGGTCAGACGGATGGATTTTCCAACAATTAATTCGATTGAAAATTAGTACAATGGCGCCATCGTGCGGAATTTGTAGACGGTGCAGGCAAATTCCCATTAAATTCTGTTCTCCTTTAACAACTGGTGGAAGTGACTTATGGAAATTATTTTTTGCTTTCAGAGAGCAGTTTTTCTTGCGTTTTTCAATGAAACACACGCTCTGTTATAGTCACAGCCGTGATTTAACCAGTTTTATAAACTTCAGAGTGTTTTCTATCCACACATACTAATCATATGCATATACTATATTCCTGGCATGAGTAGCAGGACGCTGAAAAGTTGCGCGATTTTTAACAGAATTTTCAAAAAAGGGGGGGGTAGATTTATTAACACCCTGGCCATCCTACCACCTAAGCTTGATGCCATCAATCTCACACAAATTATCAATGAACCTACCAGGTACAACCCCAAAGCCGTAAACACGGGCACCCTCATAGATATCATCCTAACCAACTTGCCTTCTAAATACACCTCTGCTGTTTTCAACCAAGATCTCAGTGATCACTGCCTCATTGCCTGCATCCGTAATGGGTCAGTGGTCAAACGACCTCCACTCATCACTATTAGTTTACATTGGCGCGTTACGTGCAGTAATGTTTTGATTCCAAACATCCGGTGATTTTGCAGAAATGCTCATAATAAACATTGATTAAAGATACAACTGTTATTCACAGAATTAAAGATAGACTTCTCCTTAATGCAACCGCTGTGTCAGACTTTAAAAATAAAACTGAGAACGGCGCTCAGAACCCAAAAACAGCCAGAGGAATATCCACCATTTTGGAATCAACAGAAGTTAGAAAAAACACTATGAATATTCACTTACCTTCCTCAGAAGGCACTCGCAGGAATCCCAGTTCGACAATAAATTACTGATTTGTTCCATAAAGTCCATAATTTATGTCCAAATAGCCACTTGTTAGCGTGTTCAGCCCAGTAATCCATCTTCATGAGGCGCAGGCACTTCGTCCAGACAAATATTCGAAAAGTTCTGTTACAGCCCTTTAGAAACATGTCAAATGATGTAAGGAATCAATCTTTAGGATGTTTTTAATATAAAATATAATAATTAATATAAAACATCAAATAATGTTCCAACCTACATTTTATCAGCATATCGATTGCGCAACCAGGGGTGGAAAGACCTTGGATCATTGTTACTCTAACTTCCGCGACGCATATAAGGCCCTGCCCCGCCCCCCTTTCGGAAAAGCTGACCACGACTCCATTTTGTTGATCCCTGCCTACAGACAGAAACTAAAACAAGAGGCTCCCACGCTGAGGTCTGTCCAACGCTGGTCCGACCAAGCTGACTCCACACTCCAAGACTGCTTCCATCACGTGGACTGGGACATGTTTCGTATTGCGTCAGACAACAACATTGACGAATACGCTGATTCGGTGTGCGAGTTCATTAGAACGTGCGTTGAAGATGTCGTTCCCATAGCAACGATTAAAACATTCCCTAACCAGAAACCGTGGATTGATGGCAGCATTCGCGTGAAACTGAAAGCGCGAACCACTGCTTTTAATCAGGGCAAGGTGTCTGGTAACATGACCGAATACAAACAGTGCAGCTATTCCCTCCGCAAGGCTATCAAACAAGCTAAGCGTCAGTACAGAGACAAAGTAGAATCTCAATTCAACGGCTCAGACACAAGAGGCATGTGGCAGGGTCTACAGTCAATCACGGACTACAGGAAGAAATCCAGCCCAGTCACGGACCAGGATGTCCTGCTCCCAGGCAGACTAAATAACTTTTTTGCCCACTTTGAGGACAATACAGTGCCACTGACACGGCCTGTAACGAAAACATGCGGTCTCTCCTTCACTGCAGCCTAGGTGAGTAAGACATTTAAACGTGTTAACCCTCGCAAGGCTGCAGGCCCAGACGGCATCCCCAGCCGCGTCCTCAGAGCATGAGCAGACCAGCTGGCCGGTGTGTTTACGGACATATTCAATCAATCCCTATACCAGTCTGCTGTTCCCACATGCTTCAAGAGGGCCACTATTGTTCCTGTTCCCAAAAAAGCTAAGGTAACTGAGCTAAACGACTACCGCCCCGTAGCACTCACTTCCGTCATCATGAAGTGCTTTGAGAGACTAGTCAAGGACCATATCACCTCCACCCTACCTGACACCCTAGACCCACTCCAATTTGCTTAGCGCCCAAATAGGTCCACAGACGATGCAATCTCAACCACACTGCACACTGCCCTAACCCATCTGGACAAGAGGAATACCTATGTGAGAATGCTGTTCATTGACTACAGCTCGGCATTCAACACCATAGTACCCTCCAAGCTCGTCATCAAGCTCGAGACCCTGGGTCTCGACCCCGCCCTGTGCAACTGGGTACTGGACTTCCTGACGGGCCGCCCCCAGGTGGTGAGGGTAGGCAACAACATCTCCTCCCCGCTGATCCTCAACACTGGGGCCCCACAAGGGTGCGTTCTGAGCCCTCTCCTGTACTCCCTGTTCACCCACGACTGCGTGGCCACGCACGCCTCCAACTCAATCATCAAGTTTGCGGACGACACAACAGTGGTAGGCTTGATTACCAACAATGACGAGACGGCCTACAGGGAGGAGGTGAGGGCCCTCGGAGTGTGGTGTCAGGAAAATAACCTCACACTCAACGTCAACAAAACTAAGGAGATGATTGTGGACTTCAGGAAACAGCAGAGGGAACACCCCCCTATCCACATCGATGGAACAGTAGTGTAGAGGGTAGCAAGTTTTAAGTTCCTCAGCATACACATCACAGACAAACTGAATTGGTCCACTCACACAGACAGCATTGTGAAGAAGGCGCAGCAGCGCCTCTACAACCTCAGGAGGCTGAAGAAATTTGGCTTGTCACCAAAAGCACTCACAAACTTCTACAGATGCACAATCGAGAGCATCCTGGCGGGCTGTATCACCGCCTGGTACGGCAACTGCTCCGCCCTCAACCGTAAGGCTCTCCAGAGGGTAGTGAGGTCTGCACAACGCATCACCGGGGGCAAACTACCTGCCCTCCAGGACACCTACACCACCCGATGTCACAGGAAGGCCATAAAGATCATCAAGGACATCAACCACCCGAGCCACTGCCTGTTCACCCCGCTATTATCCAGAAGGCGAGGTCAGTACAGGTGCATCAAAGCTGGGACCGAGAGACTGAAAAACAGCTTCTATCTCAAGGCCATCAGACTGTTAAACAGCCACCACTAACATTGAGTGGCTGCTGCCAACACACTGACACTGACTCAACTCCAGCCACTTAAATAATGGGAATTGATGGGAAGTGATGTAAATATATCACTAGCCACTTTAAACAATGCTACCTTATATAATGTTACTTACCCTACATTATTCATCTCATATGCATACGTATATACTGTACTCTATATCATCGACTGCATCCTTATGTAATACATGTATCACTAGCCACTTTAACTATGCCACTTTGTTTACATACTCATCTCATATGTATATACTGTACTCGATACCATCTACTGTATCTTGCCTATGCTGCTCTGTACCATCACTCATTCATATATCCTTATATACATATTCTTTATCCCCTTACACTGTGTACAAGACAGTAGTTTTGGAATTGTTAGTTAGATTACTTGTTGGTTATTACTGCATTGTCGGAACTAGAAGCACAAGCATTTCGCTACACTCGCATTAACATCTGCTAACCATGTGTATGTGACAAATAAAATTTGATTTGATTTGATTGGATTTGAACCAGAGAATTCCTTTGTCTTCAGAAAAGCACTGGAACGAGAGGTAACTCTGTTGGGAGCGCGAGTCATGAGACCAAGGCACTCTGCCAGACCACTGACTCAAAGAGGTCTCATGAACCACTCCTTCATAGTAGAATTCTCATTCAAGTTTCTAAAGA
This sequence comes from Oncorhynchus mykiss, assembly GCF_013265735.2. Classification (NCBI taxonomy): domain Eukaryota; kingdom Metazoa; phylum Chordata; class Actinopteri; order Salmoniformes; family Salmonidae; genus Oncorhynchus; species Oncorhynchus mykiss. The sequence goes on along the minus strand of NC_048575.1, from coordinate 70,938,272 downwards.
CGGTTGACATCTTGTGGAAGCCTTAGGAAGTGCAACTTTATCCATATCTCAACGTGTATTCGGTAGGCCAAGCTTTGAAAAACTACAAACCTCAGATGTCCCACTTCCTGGTTGGATTTTTCTCAGGTTTTCACCTGCCACATGAGTTCTGTTATATTCACAGACATCATACAAACAGTTTTAGAAACTTCAGAGTGTTTTCTATCCAATACTAATAATAATATGCATATATTAGCATCTGGGACAGAGTAGGAGGCAGTTCACTCTGGGCACGCTATTCATCCAAAAGTGAAAATGCTGCCCCCAATCCCAAAAGAGTTTTAACCAACACAAAAACATCCTGTGGAATTCTGCATTAGCATCGAACAGCCCCGGTGAAATGCAACTTTTCAGGGAAGTTAGAAACCAATATACACAGGCAGTTATAAAAGCCAAGGCTAGCTTTTTCAAGCAGAAATTTGCTTCCTGCAACACAAACTCAAAAACGTTCTGGGACATTGTAAAGTCCATTGAGAATAAGAGCACCTCCTCCCAGCAACCCACTGCACTGAGAATAGGAAACCCTGTCACCACTGATAAATCCACTAAAATTGAGAATTTCAATAAGCACTTTTCTACGGCTGGCCATGCTTTCCAGCTGGCAACCCTTACCTGGGTCAACAGCACTGCACCCCACACAGCAACTCGCTCTATTACTAGCCTGCTCAACCTCTCATTTGTGTCGTCTGAGATTCCCAAAGATTGGAAAGCAGCTGCGGTCATCCCCTCTTCAAAGGGGGGGGACACTCTTGACCCAAACTGCTACAGACCTATATATATCCTACCCTGCCTTTCTAAGGTCTTCTAAAGCCAAGTTAACAAACAGATCACCGACCATTTCTAATCCCCCCGTACCTTCTCCGCTATGCAATCAGGTCTCAGAGCAGGTCATGGGTGCACCTCAGCCACGCTCATGTCCTACATGATATATTAACCACCATCGATAAGAAACAATACTGTGCCGCCTGGTTCACCAACTACAGTGCCTTGCGAAAGTATTCGGCCCCCTTGAACTTTGCGACCTTTTGCCACATTTCTGGCTTCAAACATAAAGATATAAAACTGTATTTTTTTGTGAAGAATCAACAACAAGTGGGACACAATCATGAAGTGGAACGACATTTATTGGATATTTCAAACTTTTTTAACAAATCAAAAACTGAAAAATTGGGCGTGCAAAATTATTCAGCCCCCTTAAGTTAATACTTTGTAGCGCCACCTTTTGCTGCGATTACAGCTGTAAGTCGCTTGGGGTATGTCTCTATCAGTTTTGCACATCGAGAGACTGACATTTTTCCCCATTCCTCCTTGCAAAACAGCTCGAGCTCAGTGAGGTTGGATGGAGAGCATTTGTGAACAGCAGTTTTCAGTTCTTTCCACAGATTCTCGATTGGATTCAGGTCTGGACATTGACTTGGCCATTCTAACATCTGGATATGTTTATTTTTGAACCATTCCATTGTAGATTTTGCTTTATGTTTTGGATCATTGTCTTGTTGGAAGACAAATCTCCGTCCCAGTCTCAGGTCTTTTGCAGACTCCATCAGGTTTTCTTCCAGAATGGTCCTGTATTTGGCTCCATCCATCTTCCCATCAATTTTAACCATCTTCCCTGTCCCTGCTGAAGAAAAGCAGGCCCAAACCATGATGCTGCCACCACCATGTTTGACAGTTGGGATGGTGTGTTCAGGGTGATGTGCTGTGTTGCTTTTACACCAAACATAACGTTTTGCATTGTTGCCAAAAAGTTCAATTTTGGTTTCATCTGACCAGAGCACCTTCTTCCACATGTTTGGTGTGTCTCCCAGGTGGCTTGTGGCAAACTTTAAACAACACTTTTTATGGATAACTTTAAGAAATGGCTTTCTTCTTGCCACTCTTCCATAAAGGCCAGATTTGTGCAATATACTTGTTGTCCTATGGACAGAGTCTCCCACCTCAACTGTAGATCTCTGCAGTTCGTCCAGAGTGATCATGGGCCTCTTGGCTGCATCTCTGATCAGTTTTCTCCTTGTATGAGCTGAAAGTTTAGAGGGATGGCCAGGTCTTGGTAGATTTGCAGTGGTCTGATACTCCTTCCATTTCAATATTATCGCTTGCACAGTGCTCCTTGGGATGTTTAAAGCTTGGGAAATCTTTTTGTATCCAAATCCGGCTTTAAACTTCTTCACAACAGTATCTCGGACCTGCCTGGTGTGTTCCTTGTTCTTCATGATGCTCTCTGCGCTTTTAACGGACCTCTGAGACTATCACAGTGCAGGTGCATTTATACGGAGACTTGATTACACACAGGTGGATTGTATTTATCATCATTAGTCATTTAGGTCACTCATTTAGGTATTTATCATCATTAGTCATTTAGATCCTCAGTGAACTTCTGGAGAGAGTTTGCTGCACTGAAAGTAAAGGGGCTGAATAATTTTGCACGCCCAATTTTTCAGTTTTTGATTTATATCCAATAAATGTCGTTCCACTTCATGATTGTGTCCCACTTGTTGTTGATTCTTCACAAAAAAATACAGTTTTATATCTTTATGTTTGAAGCCTGAAATGTGGCAAAAGGTCGCAAAGTTCAAGGGGGCAGAATACTTTCGCAAGGCACTGTACTACTTCGACAGAGTTCAGTGTGTCAAATCTGAGGGCCTGTTGTCCAGGCCTCTGGCAGTCTCTATGGGGGTGCCACAGGGTTCAATTATTGGGCTGACTCTCTTCGCTGTATATATCAATGATGTCGCTCTTGTTGCTGGTGAGTCTCTGATCCACCTCTACGCAGGACCTCTTCTGGTCCTTCTTTGGTTACTGTGTCAACAACCCTCCAGATGAGCTTCAATCCCATACAACTCTCCTTCCGTGGCCTCCAACTGCTCTTAAATACAAGTAAAACTAAATGCATGCTCTTCAACCGATTGCTGCCTGCACCTGCCCGCCCGTCCAGCATCATTACTCTGGATGTTTCTGACTTAGAATATGTGGACAGCTACAAATACCTAGCTGTCTGGTTAGACTGTAAACTCTCCTTCCAGACTCATATCAAACATCCCCCAATCCAAAGTTAAATCTAGAATTGGCTTCCTATTTCGCAACAGAATCCTTCACTCATGCTGCCAAACATACCCTCGTAAAACTAACCATCTTACCGATCCTCGACTTCGGCGATGTCATTTACAAAATAGCCTCCAACACCCTACTCAACAAATTGGATGCAGTCTATCACAGTGCCATCCATTTTGTCACCAAAGCCCCATATACTACCCACCACTGCGACCTGTACGCTCTCGTTGGCTGGCCCTTGCTTCATACTCGTCGCCAAACCCACTGGCTCCAGGTCATCTACAAGACCCTGCTAGGTAAAGTCCCGCCTTATCTCTGCTCGCTGATCACCATAGCTGCACCCACCCGTAGCACGCGTTCCAGCAGGTATATCTCACTTGTCACCCCCAAAGCCAATTCCTTCTTTGGCTGCCTCTCCTTCCAGTTCTCTGCTGCCAATGACTGGAATGAACTACAAAAATCTGGAAACTGGAAACACTTGTCTCCCTCACTAGCTTTAAGCACCAGCTGTCAGAGCAGCTCACAGATCACTAGCCCATCTATAAATAGCCCAAACAACTCCCTCTTCCCCTACTCTATTTATTTATTTTGCTCCTTTGCACCCCAGTATTTCTACTATGCACACTCATCTACTGTCAAATCTACCATTCCAGTGTTTAATTGCTATATTGTATTTACTTCACCACCATGGCCTATTTATTGCCTTTACCTCCCTTATCTCACCTCATTTGCTCACATTGTATATACACTTAATTTTCAACTGTATTATTACCTGTATGTTTGTTTTACTCCATGTGTAACTCTGTGTTGTTATATGTGTCAAACTGCTTTGTTTTATCTTGGCCAGGTCGCAATTGTAAATGAGAACTTGTATTTAACTTGCCTACCTGGTTAAATAAAGGTGAAAAAAATAAATAAATAAAAATCTCTTTCTCTCTGGTCGCATCTCTCTCTGGTCGCATCTCTCTGGTCGCATCTCTCTCTCTCTGGTCGCATCTCTCTCTCTGGTCGCATCTCTCTCTGGTCGCATCTCTCTCTGGTCACCTCTCTCTTTCTCTGTGGTTTTTCCTCTTTCTCTCTGGTCATCTATGTCTCTCTGTGGTCAACTCTCTCTCTCTCTCTCTGTGTGGTCTCGCTCTCTCTGTGGTCACTTCTCTCTGTAGTCACCTCTCTATTTCTGGTCATCTCTCTCACTGGTCAACTCTCTCTGTTGACCTCTCTCTCTGTACTGCTCTCTTTCTCTGTGGTCACCTCTTTCTTTCAACCACATCTCTTTCTCTGTGGTCACCTCTCTCTTTCTGATCAACTATTTCTCTCAGGTCAGCTATTTCTCTGCTCTCCCCTCTCTCTCTGGTCACCACTCTCTGGTCTCCTCTCTCTGGTCTCCTCTCTCTGGTCATCTCTCTCTCGTTGGTCATTTCTCTCTCTCTGGTTACCTCTCTCATATTTTAAGTCTCTATATCACTTTCTCTCACTTTCTCTCTTTCTTTCTCTCCCTCTCTCGCATGCACGAGCACGCACACACACACACACACTCTCAATCTGTTTACCTTCCACAACCAAGGTTATACCACAGGAACTAAATATGTGTGTGTGTGTGTGTGTGTGTGTGTGTGTGTGTGTGTGTGTGTGTGCATGCATGCATGTGTGTGCTTGTCTCATTCTGGTCCACCATAAAATACATCAATCAGTTTTTTTTTTATCTACCCTGCCTTGCTAGTTCGGCTTCTCAGGGCATGGAAATAAGTGCGCACACACACACACACACACTGGCAGAGAGAGAGGGCCATTCTCTTGGTCAGCCTCTGATCTAAATTAATGCAACCGACCAAATGTGTGTGTATGTGTGTGTGCTCTTGCCCTCTTTCTGCCCTCTAGTTAATGATTTTCCTTGATTGTGTCCCTCCTAAAATGCTTCTGTCCTCTCTTTGGTGTCGCACTCAATCTGCTCCCCATTTCCATGTGCCTCTCCAGCTCAGCCACATATTAGTGCCTGGCTCATCTCTGTTCCCCTTCCTTTGATTCAGTTTGACTGAAACATGAGATCAATAAACCTCTCTCTCTCCACACAGCCTTCAAATGTTATGTCCACTTTTTAGCTACAAAACACAATTAGAAGAAGCTTCATTGTGTAACCTTGTGTCACGGCATAACAAGGTCTTCTTTACCCATATGATTCTCACACAGTGCCAGATGTGCTCTACTGACCTGGTCAATTAGTCCAGTGTGGTATTTATTGAACCTGATATTGTCCCTAGTAACCTGGTTGCTATTGTACATTGTACATGACCTCAGTCAGGTGGCCTGCTCCCTTTGATCATTACTGTCTCTCTCTCCCATGTCAATCAGTGGTCCCATGCTGTCGGCGCCGACTGACACCTCAGATGTTTTGTGGCTGTTGATATGGGGGTCCCATAGCTTCTATGTAATCTTTATGCCTATTAACAGACATGTTCTGTGTGTGGTTGTTCTGGATAACTACATCAGGGGGCAGTCATACTATGTCTGTTACCAGGGTAACGCTACAGTCCACCTCATACTGTTTGGCTCTAGTGTGTGCACCTGTGTCTGCTGATGCTGCAGGTTTGAACCTACAGCACCATCTAACTCAGTCACTCACTCAGCCATAATCCTGAGAACATACCTAGTTCCATTCTAAAGGGGTTTGGCCAGAACATACCCAGTCCCATTCTAAAGGGGTTTGATCAGAACATACCCAGCTCAAATCTAAAGGGGTTTGGCCAGAACATACCCAGTCCCATTCTAAAGGGGTTTGACCAGAACATACCCAGCTCCATTCTAAAGTGGTTTGACCAGAACATACCCAGTCCCATTCTAAATGGTTTGACCAGAACATAACCAGTCCCATTCTAAATGGTTTGACCAGAACATACCCAGTCCAATTCTAAATGGTTTGACCAGAACATACCCAGTCCAATTCTAAATGGTTTGACCAGAACATAACCAGTCCCATTCTAAATGGTTTGACCAGAACATACCCAGTCCAATTCTAAATGGTTTGACCAGAACATAACCAGTCCCATTCTAAAGGGGTTTGACCAGAACATACCCAGCTCCATTCTAAAGTGGTTTGACCAGAACATACCCAGTCCCATTCTAAATGGTTTGACCAGAATATAACCAGTCCCATTCTAAATGGTTTGACCAGAACATACCCAGTCCAATTCTAAATGGTTTGACCAGAACATACCCAGCTCCATTCTGAGGGGTTTTGACAGGACATATTTTCTGGTTCAGTAATGAAAGGTGTATTTGTGATGGCTTTACAGACGGGAACCAAAAGTGGCTTACACTGGGGTTTATTTATACCGCGGCCTGGGAGGAGGGGCAAAAGACGCTACACATAGCAGAATGGACCTGCTTTAGATTAGAGATGTGACAGCTAGACCTGGAATACATCAGCAACAGTTGGGTCTTCTGTTGTTACTGGGGTATACAGTTGAAGTCGGAAGTTTACATACACCTTAGCCAAGAACATTTAAACTCAGTTTTTCACAATTCCTAACATTTAATCCCAGAAAAAATTCCTTGTGTTAGGTCAGATAGGTCAGTTATTTGAAGAATGTAAAATGTCAGAATAATAGTAGAGAGAATGATTTATTTCAGCTTTAATTTATTTCATCTTGCGAGTAAGGAGGCCTACAAACTTGACCCAGTTACACCAGCTATGTCAGGAGAAATGGGCCAAAATTCACCCAATTTATTGTCGGAAGCTCGTGGAAGGCTACCCGAAAAGTTTGACCCAGGTTAAACAATTTACAGTGGGTCTGAAGTTTACATACACTCAATTAGTATTTGGTTGCATTGCCTTTGAATTGTTTAACTTGGGTCAAACTTTTAGGGGGAGGCTTCCACGATCTTCCCACAATAAATTGGGTGAATTTTGGCCCATTCCTCCTGACAGAGCTGGTGTAACTGAGTCAGGTTTGTACGCCTCCTTGCCTCGTTTACGCCTCGTTGTCCTTAAACCATTTTGCCACAACTTTGGAAGTATGCTTGGGGTCATTATCCATTTGGAAAACCCATTTGCGACCAAGCTTTAACTTCCTGACTGATGTCTTGTTAAGTTGTTTCAATATATCCATATCATTTTCATTCTTTATGAAGCCATCTATTTTATGAAGTGCACCTGTCCCTCCTGCAGCAAAGCACCCCCACAACATGATGCTGCCACCGCTGTGCTTCACGGTTGGGATGTGTTCTTCAGCTTGCAAGCACCCCTCTTTTTCCTCCAAAACATAACGATGGTCATTATGGCAGTTCTACAGTTCTATTTTTGTTTCATCAGACCAGAGGACATTTCTCAAAAAAATACAATCTTTGTCCCCATGTGCAATTGCACACCGTAGCCTGGCTTTTTATGGCAGTTTTGGAGCAGTGGCTTCTTCCTGCTGAGTGGCCTGATGAACGTGGTACCTTCAGGCATTTGGAAATTGCTCCCAAGGATGAACCAGACTTGTGGAGGTCTACCATTTGGTTTTTATACTTGGGTACTATTGTTTGTACAGATGAAAGTGGTACCTTCATGCATTGATCCCAAGGATGAACCAGACTTGTGGAGGTCTACCATTTGGTTTTTATACTTGGGTACTATTGTTTGTACAGATGAAAGTGGTACCTTCATGCATTGATCCCATGGATGAACCAGTCTAAAAAACTATTCGGAGGTCTTGGCTGATTTGCTTGGCTTTTGATTTCCCGATGACATCACTCAAAGAGGCACTGAGTTTGAAGGGAAGCCTTGAAATACATCCACAGGTACACCTCCAATTGACTCAAATGATGTCAATTAGCCTATCAGAAGCTTCTAAAGCCATGACATAATTTTATGAAATTTTCCAAGCTGTTTAAAGGCACAGTCACCTTAGTGTATGTAAACTTCTGACCCACTGGAATTGTGACACAGTAAATTATAAGTGAAAGAATCTGTCTGTAAACAATTGTTGGGAATTACCTGTGTCATGCGCAAAGTAGATGTCCTAACCGACTTGCCAAAATTGTAGTTTGTTAACAAGAAATTTGTGGAGTGGTTGAAAAACAAGTTTTAATGACTCCCACCTAAGTTTATGTAAACTTCTGACTTCAACTCTATATACACACAGACACACACCTGGTTAGGATGTTGGATAGCGTTACAGCAAGAATGGGAATGGGTTTAGAGCTCTCGGGTAATGACCTAACATTATTTAGGAGAATTTAACAAGTGGATTCCGTATCTAATATGCCTGTAAATAATGAGATAAGGGACTGTCATGTGTGTCTGTTAATGTGTGTCTGTGCATGTCTGTGTTTGAATATTCCATTTAATATGCCAGTAAATAATGGTCTAAACCTGACTGCTAGGGCAGATAGAACTAAACTAATTAAACATATATTTTTAAGTGCACTCCCTAGTCTCACAGAGTGGTTACAAGGTTGATCACTACTTGACCTCCTTCTCATAAGAAAGGGAGCTGGCTATCAGATGGAATAAGTTGTTTAGATAAGAGTTAGAGGGTGGCGGGGAGTAGAGAGAGAGAAAGAGGAATAGAGAGAGTAGGAGGTAGAGAGATAGATGGGGATAGAGACAGAGTAGGAGGTAGAGAGATAGATGGGGATAGAGACAGAGTAGGAGGTAGAGAGAGATGGGGATAGAGACAGAGTAGGAGGTAGTGAGAGAGAGGGGGATAGAGACAGAGTAGGAGGTAGACACAGTGAAAGTTAGGGGGATAGAGACAGAGTAGGAGGTAGTGAGAGAGAGGGGGATAGAGACAGAGTAGGAGGTAGAGAGAGTGAGAGAGAGAGGGGGATAGAGACAGAGTAGGAGGTAGAGAGAGTGAGAGATTTTGAAGTTGGAATTTTATTTTAGCTGAATTTTAAATTTGAATTTAGAATGTTATTAGGATCCCCATTAGCTAACGCCACAGCTTACTGAGAGAGAGAAAGAGAGGGAGAGAAAGTATGCACCAGAAACGTAACCAACAAGAATGGGTCTCAGCTCCTGCAGCTCTGCCGCACACTGGGTATGTACATAGTCAATCGTAGGCTTTGAGGGGACTCCTATGGTAGGTACACCTATAGCTCATCTCTTGGCAGTAGTACTGTAGACTACTTTATCACTGACCTCAACCCAGAGTTCTTCAGAGCGTTCACAGTCAGCCAACTGACACCCCTATCAGATCACAGCAAAATCATAGTCTACTTGAACAGAGCAATACTCAATCGTGAGGCATCAAAGCCAAGGGAACTGAGGTATATTAAGAAATGCTATAGATGGAAGAATGTAGTTTGGAAATCTACCAAAACACAATTAGGCAACAACAAATTCAATCCCTTTTAGACAACTTCCTGAACAAAACATTCCACTGTAATAGTGAAGGTGTAAACTTGGCAGTAGAGCATATTAACAGTATATTTGACCTCTCAGCTTCCCTATCAAATCGAACAAATCTTAAATAGAAGACCAAAGAAAACGAACAACAATGACAAATGGTTTGATGAAGAATGCAGAAATCTAAGAAGGAAATTGAGAAACCTGTCCAACCAAAAACCTAGAGACCAGGAAAACCTGAGTCTATGCCTTCACTATGGTGAATCACTAAAGTAATACAGAAATACACTAAGGAAAAAGAAGGAACAGCACATCAGATATCAGCTCAATGTAATTGAAGAGTCCATAGACTCTAACCACTTCTGGGAAAATTTGAAAACACTAAACAAACAACAACACAAAGAATGTTCTATCCAACATGGAGATGTATGGGTAAACCACTTCTCTAATATTTTTGTCTCTATAACAAAAAATAAACAGCAAAAACATAAACATGATCAAATACAAATCTTAGAATCAACTATTAAAGACTACCAGAACCCACTGGATTCTCCAATTACCTTGAATGAACTACAGGACAAAATAAAAACACTACAACCCAAAAAGGCCAATGGTGTTTATGGTATCCTCAAGGAAATTATCAAATATACAGACAACAAATTCCAATTGGCTATACTTAAACTCTTTATTAACGTCATCCTTAGCTCTGGCATCTTCCCCAACATTTGGAACCAAGGACTGATCTCCCCAATCCACAAAAGTGGAGACAAATTTGATCCCAATAATTACCATGGGATTTGGGTCAACAGCAACCTGGGAAAGTCCTCAGCATTATCATTAACAGCAGACTCGTACAGTTCCTCAGTGAAAACAATGTACTGAGCAAAAGTCAAATTGTCTTTTTACCAACATATCGTATGACAGACCACGTATTCCCCCTGCACACCCTAATTGACAAACAAACATACCAAAACATGGTTTTGCCTTCTCATGCTTTGTTTATTTAAAAATAGCCTTTGACTTAATTTGGCATGAGGGTCTGCTATACAAATTGATAGAAAGTGGTGTTAGGGGAAAAACATACAACATTATAAAATCCATGTACACAACAAGTGTGTAGTTAAAATAGGCAAAAAACACACACATTTCTTCCCACAGGGCTGTGTGGTGGGACAGGGATGCAGCTTACGCTCTATCTAACCTCTTAAACAGAACAGGGATGCAGCTTACGCTCTACCCTCTTAAACAAAAATATCAACAAATTGGTGAGGGCACTAGAAAAGTCTGTAGCACCTGGCCTCATCCTACTAGAATCTGAAGTCAAATGTCTACTGTTTGCTGATGATCTGGTGCTTCTGCACAGATTCTGCCAGACCTGTGCCCTGACAGTAAATCTAGGTAAGACCAAAATAATGGTGTTCCAAAAAGGTCCAGTCGCCAGGACCACAAATACAAATTCCATCTAGACACCGTTGCCCGAGAGCACACAAAAAACTATACATACCTTGGCCTAAACATCAGCACCACAGGTAACTTCCACAAAGCTGTGAACAATCTGAGAGACAAGGCAAGAAGGACATTCTATGCCATCAAAATTAACATAAAATTCGACACACCAATTAGGATCTGGCAAAAAATACTTGAATTAGTAAAATAACCCATTGCCCTTTATGTTTGTGACCAATCACAAAACCAAGAATTCACAAAATGGGACAAACACCAAGTTGAGACTCTGCATGCAGAATTGTGCAAAAAATACCCTCTGTGTACAACGTAGAACACCAAATAATGCATGCAGAGCGGAATTAGGCCAATACCCGCTAATTATCTCAATTAATGTCTACAACCACCTAAAAGGATGCGATTCCCAAACCTTCCTTAACAAAGCCATCACCTACAGAGAGATGAACCTGGAGAAGAGTCCCCTAAGCAAGCTGGTCCTGGGGCTCTGTTCACAAACACACCACACAGGGCCCCAGGACAGCAAGACAATTAGACCCAAGCAAATAATGAGAAAACAAAAAGATAATTAATTGACACATTGGAAAGAATTAATACAAAAATTGAGCAAACTAGAATGCTGTTTGGCCCTGAGCAGAGAGTATACAGTGGCAGAATACCTGACCATTGTGACTGACCCAAAATTAAGGAAAGCTTTGACTATGTACAGACTCAGTGAGCATAGCGTGGCTTTTGAGAAAGGCCGCCGTAGGCAGACCTGGCTTTCAAGAGAAGACAGGCTATGTGCACACTGCCCACAAAATGAGGTGGAAACTGAGCTGCACTTCCTAACCTCCTGCCCAATGTATGACCATATTAGAGACACATAGTTCCCTCAGATTACACAGATCCACAAAGAATTTAAAAACAAACCCGATATTGATGAACTCCCATATCTACTGGGTGAAATACCACAGTGTGCCATAACAGCAGCAAGATGTGTGACCTGTTGCCAGAAGAAAAGGTTAACCAGTGAAGATCAAACACCACTGTAAATACAACCTATATTTATGCCTATTTATTTTCCCTTTTGTACTTTAACCATTTGTGCATCGTTACAACACTGTATATATACTGTACATATGACATTTGTAATGTCTTTATTCTTTTGGAGCTTCTGTGAGTGTAATGTTTACTGTTCATGTTTAATGTTTATTTCACTTTTGTATATTATCTACTTCACTTGCTTTAGCAATGTTAACACATGTTTCCCATGCCAATTAAGCCCCTTCAATTGAATTGAATTGAATTGAGAGAAAAATGATGGGATTCTTTCCTCTCCTCCCTTATCCCTCACTTTTTCACCTTACCTTTTCTTGCGTATCACTTCATCTATTTTTCAGACAGGAAATCATTATCAGTCAGGGAAGACAATTTCCTCCTTCTATGATCTCTACTTTGTGAAGTGTGTGTGTGTGTGTGTGTGTGTGTGTGAGTGTGTGTGTGTGTGTGTGTGTATGTGTGTGTGTGTGTGTGTGTGTGTGTGTGTGTGTGTGTGTGTGTGTGTGTGTGTGTGTGTGTGTGTGTGTGTGTGTGTGTGTGTGTGTGTGTGAGAGGGAGAGAGCAAGAGAAGAAGATATGTGTAGTGTGACCAGGATCTCTTGTCTCTCAGTATAACCAGAATACTTCCAGGGTCGATTGGTCGCCTATTGAAACCTCATTGCAACATGGGTACGTACTTGCACTGACCAAATAAAACTGTCCATCTTCAAATGTAGATGTGTCTGTGCTACTAAAAGGCTTCTCTGGAATGAGGTGCTTATCTGGCTAAAGTCATTATTTTTGGTATTCTTCTTTTTGGAATAGCAGGAATTGAAACTGACCTTGGTGTGTCACTGACCCTCCTCGTCTACTGAGCCACAAGTGATATCTGCCTAGCACTAACTGAGCAAGCAAGGTTTCCAGGAAACAGAGTTGGCGGCTTCCTGAATAAAAACTATTCTGGTATTCATGTGTCTTTCGTAATTTTTTATTGGAATTTAATTGGAATCCACAGAAATCTCAGACCAATTCTCAGCCCATTTATTTATAGTGTATATTTGCTTTGGTATTGCGCGTTTTGAGTATGTGTTACTGTGTGTATGTGTGTGTTGCTTCGTGTGTGTATTTCTTTGTACAATCCAATGTTTCCCTACTCTCTCCTTTCATTAATGATACTTCTGGATCATATATTTCAATAAGACAAGACGTACTGTATATGTTTATAATGAGTTGAGGGAAAATGTAAGAATGTCCAGGTTTGTCTTTGGCAGAATCCTCTATCTCACGATGCCTGAGAAGAATGGATTTCTACTAGTTTAATATTGACCGAAAATGTAATTGTGTTTGCCCGGGTGTATGTCTGTTCACTTGTTTGAGTGTGCGTGTCCATGTGTTACCTTACCTATGGTATGTGTATGTGAGTAATACTACCACAGATAAATGTGTTTTTATTTCCCATTCCTTATTGGAATTGTGTTAGAAAGATGTAGTCCGAGTAAATTTGTCTTGGTTTGTTTGCTTGTGGGTGTATTTGCCTTAGTTTCTATGTGTGTGGGTCCGTGTGTGTGTGTGTGTGTGTGTGTGTGTGTGTGTGTGTGTGTGTTAAAGAGTGAATGCAGGCATGCATGTGTGTGTTTGTATGTATTTGTGTTGCTTTGCTTCTCTGAGCCCAGTGTGGCAGGCCAAGTTGATCTTATCTGTAGTTCTCTCTCTCTCCATACAGTTGGTGTGTACAGTACAAACTACAATAGCTTCACCTCAGGGCACAAAGAGATTAAAGCAATTTTCACACTGGATCAAATCAACTACTACAGTTAACATAAATAATAAAAACCATACATCACCCACTCCTGGTTATCTGTAGCCTAGCATTGTCTTTGGGTAGATACCCACACATATATACTGACTATACCAAACATTAGGAACATGGACTACAAGGTGTCGAAAGCATTCCACAAGGATGCAAGGCCCATGTTGACTCTAATGCTTCCCACAGTGTCAAGTTGACTCTATGTCCTTTGGGTGGTGGACCATTCTTGATACACACAGGAAACTGTTCAGCGTGAAAACCCCAGCAGCGTTGCAGTTCCTTACACAAACCAGTGCACCTGGCACCTACTATCATACCCCTTTCAATCTTGCCCATTCACAGAGAGATACACACTCTTGGATTCACAGTGTAACCTAGGGTCGGGTAAGAGAAAAAATGAAGGGGGATAGTGTATAATATGGTTGTCTACATGCAATGCATTCTCGTGGAAGCAGTGTTCCTCTATTGTGTAAGTGCCCATGGTTTCAAATGGGGCATTGGTGTAGATCAGGACTCTTCAACCCTGTAGATTTTCACTCCAACCCCAGTTGTGACTAACCTGATTCATCATATCAATCATCTAATTATTAGAATCAGGTGTACTAGACTAGGGCGAAAACCTACAGGACAGTAGCTCTCCAGTTCAGGGTTGGAGTTAGGACAGGGAGTGAAGATGGAAACGTAAGCAACTTAATTTTCCACACAGACCATCCCCTGGCATGGTACAGTGCTATAAGAGCACACTACCCCTATACGAAAAGAGAGGGCAGTTGTCCAGGGTGGAATATAATACATTGAACCTCTGTCAATATCTGGAACAGTAATAGTGCAGGGCATCCTCATGCAGTATCAGCAGGACCTTTACGGGATCGAAGAGAGAGCACAAAAGGAAAAGCTCTCTCTGTGACCCCCATCCTGAGTGAGTTCGATCAAACCTCATCCTCAAACTGCCCTGCAGACGAGCAGCCCCAAGAGGAGGGTCACCCCCCAGCACTGAACAGGCCACGGTCCCACAACTGCACAGCTCCAACATTGTTGCGGGAGATACAGTTGAAGTTGGAAGTTTACACTTAGGTTGGAGTCATTAAAACTCGTTTCTCAACCACTCCAATAACTTCTTGTTAACAAACTATAGTTTTGGCAAGTCGGTAAGGACATCTACTTTGTGCATGACAACTAATTTTTCCAACAATTGTTTACAGAGAGATTATTTCACTTATAATTGTATCACAATTCCAGTGAGTCAGAAGTTTACATACACTAAGTTGATTGGGCCTTTAAACAGCTTGGAAAATTTCAGAAAATTATGTCATGGCTTTAGAAGCTTCTTTTTGGCTAATTGTCATCATTTGAGTAAATTGGAGGTGTACCTGTGGATGTATTTCAAGGCCTACCTTCAAACTCAGTGCCTCTTTGCTTGACATCATGGGAAAATCCAAAGAAATCAGCCAAGACCTCAGAATTGTAGACTTCCACAAGTCTGGCTCATCCTTGGGAGAAATTCCCAAATGCCTGAAGGTACCACGCTCATCTGTACAAACAATAGCACACAAGTATAAACACCTTGGGACCACGCAACTGTCATACCGTTCTAATAGAGATGAACGTACTTTGGTGCAAAAAGTGCAAATCAATCCCAGAACGACAGCAAAGGACCCTGTGTAGACTCTGGAGGAAACAGGTACAAAAGTATCTATATCCACTGCTAAACAAGCCCTATATCGACATAACCTGAAAGGCCGTACGGCAAGGAAAAGCCACTGCTCCAAAGACACCATAAAAAAGCCAGACTACGGTTTGCAACTGCACATGGGGACAAAGATCGTACTTTTGGAGAAATGTCTTCTGGTCTGATGAAACAAAAATAGAACTGTTTGGCCATAATGACCATTGTTATGTTTGGAGGAAAAAGGAGGATGCTTGAAAGCTGAAGAACACCATCCCAACCGTGAAGCACGGGGGTGGCAGCATCATGGTGTGGGGGTGCTTTGCTGCAGGAGGGACTGGTGCACTTCACAAAATAGATGGCATCATGAGGTAGGAAAATGATATGGATATATTGAAGCATTTCAAGACATCAGTCAGGAAGTTAAATCTTGGTCGCAAATGGGTCTTCCAAATGACCAATGACCCCAAGCATAGTTCCAAAGTTGTGGAAAAATGGCTTAAGGACAACAAAGTCAAGGTATTGGAGTGGTCATCACTAAGCCCTGACATCAATCCCACAGAAAATTTGTTGGCAGAACTGAAAAAGCGTGTGCGAGCAAGGAGGCCTACAGCCCTGACTCAGTTACACCAGCTCTGTCTGAAGAAATGGGCCAAAATTCACCCAACTTATGGTGGGAAGCTTGTGGAAGGCTACCTGAAACGTTTGACCCAAGTTAAAAAATTTAAAGGCAATACTACCAAATACTAATTGAGTGTATGTAAACTTCAGACCCACTGGGAATGTGATGAAAGAAATAAAATATGAAATAAATCATTCTCTCTACTATTATTCTGACATTTCACATTCTTCAAATAAAGTGGTGATCCTAACTGACCAACTGACCTAAGGCAGGGAATTTGTATTTGGCTAAGGTGTATATAAACTTCCGACTTCAACTGCACATCTACAGAGCTGGAGAGAGATCGTGGAGCTCAGAGAGCTAGTCCACACACTCCAGACAGAACAGACCCACAAAGCAGAGCAGCACAACAACACCCCCCCCCCCCCCCCCTCTCTCTCTCTCTCATGAGACCCTTAGGGCTGAATGTCGAGATAAAAGGCTGTCTGAGAAAGCTGGCTGCACTACGGACTGAGGTCAGATGTTTTTCAGCAGCAGGGACTGGGAAACTAGTCAGGATGGATGGCTCCAGAGAGCTCAGGACCTCAGACTAGGGTGAAGGTTAACCTTCCAACAGGACAATGACCCTAAGCACACAGCCAAGACAACAAAGGAGTGGCTTCGGGATAAGTCTCTCAATGTCCTTGAGTGGCCCAGACAGAGCCTGGACTTGAACCCGATCGAACATCTCTGGAGAGACCTGAAAATAGCTGTGCAGGGACACTCCCCATCCAACCTGAGAGAGCTTGAGAGTATCAGCAGAGAAGCACGTGAGAAAGTCCCCAAATATATGTGTGACAAGCTTGTAGTGTCATTCCCAAGAAGACTTGAGGCTGTCATTGCTGCCAAAGGTGCTTCATCAAAGTACTGAGTAACAGGTCTGAATACTCATGTAAATGTAATATTTCAGTTTTTATTTTTAATCCATTTGCAAAAATGTCTAAAACCTTGTTTTTGCTTCGTAATTTTTGGGTATTGTGTGTAGATTGATGAGAAGACATAAAACAATTGAATTAATCAATTATAGAAAAAGGCTCTAAGTAACAAAATGTGGAGAGGTCTGAATACTTTACGAATGCACTGTATATTTCTGAAATGGAGAGGTCAACATGAGGGCATACTTTGCTGTGTGTGCCTGTCTGTGTGCGTGTGTGTGTTGTGTATGTTGTGTGTGTGTTTGTCTGTGTGTGTAATCTGTGGTATTTATTCTGTTAGTACAGCTCTGATAGGTTGAAATTATGTTTACAAGGCAGATCATCTCATTGAGACTGGGCCAGTCTCAAGCTTTGACCTGACCAGCACCTGACCTCATGCTCCACTTCTAGAGATAATTATGCATTTACCTCATTACACTATATTTAGCCTCACATACGCATATTTCAACAAAATCTCACAGATTGACACATTTTGAATTCAGGGTCATTTATTCCAAATGGTTAAGGTAAGGGTAGAGGTAAGGGTTAAGGTCAGAATTAAGGTAAGAGTTAAGCAAAATTAAATAACAGATCAAGCACCTAGCACAAAACCATTGTCGCCAGAGCTCAAGGCTTACGCGCAGCTGCCATCCGCATCCACAACCCCCTAGCAAGCCTACTTGATGGTAATAATGCTCTCCTTTGCCCCTAGTTTTGAACGCATCACCCGAAGTCCTGGGGACCTGGACAAACGTCGAATATAGCATTGAATCTTTAGTGACCTGGCTGTGTGTATTTGCAAGAAGATCTAATAGTATATTTTAGAAATGTGACTAATTATGGATGAACACATTTAATTCTGCGAGGTCACAGGGTTAATTCCACATGGTTTCAGGGTTAAAAGAGAAACAGCTCAAAAGGTTAACAGTTTAGGTGTGAATTCCGAGTGGTTAAGGTTAGGGCTGTGGTTTGGGTAAAGCTTAAAACAAAATAATGAAAAACAACGTTCCATTTCCATCAACCATCATCAATTATTCTCACGGCTTGCTAGAGCTTTGTGAACTGTGGTGGCGCAGTGATATAAGCAGCGCACTCTGGCTCTGAGCCTCGTGAGTTCACGCACAGTGATGGACAATCGATTAAGTGTTTTTTTGGTGAGCGGTGAGGAAGGCAATTTAGATCAATGCTATTCAGGGAAAACAACATTAAGGCTAAGTACATAAGAGAGCGTGCAGTCAAAGGCTGACTTTGTCTTTCACCTCCTCTTTCATCCCTTTTTTATCCCCCTCTCATCTTTCACTCATTAGTGATGGCGTGAGTGTGTTGAGAACAAAGCCAAGACACTCCTAATCGATCACAGAGCAGCACTCCACTTCTCCATCTGCCCAGAAATTGACAGGTTGAGGATTGATTGGAAAGGACAGGCCTTGCTTGTGTGTGTGTGTGTGTGTGCACATATGTGTTTGTTTCCAAACACACTGTAACTATTCAAACTGTGCTATGAAGAAACAAAAAGGGCCATGTTCCAAAATGAGAGGTCTGTGTTTCACTATGAACACAGTAATACACACACATGTAGGGACACAGTGGATCACGCAGCGACATCCTCTGATCAGTGGTGAAAAAACAACGCTCAGACATAATTTCCAAACAAATCATTTTTGTTTAGTGAGTCCTCCAAATGAGAAGCATTAGGGATGACCAGGGATGTTCTCTTGATAAGTGTGTGAATTGATCCTTTTACCTGTCCTGTTATTCTCTTTAAGGAATGTAGTGAAGTAAAAGTTGTCAAAAATAGAAATAGCAAAGTACAGATACTCCCAAAAACTACTTAAATAGTACTTTTTACTTTTGAAGTATTTTTACTTAAGTACTTTACGCCACTGGGACCCTGTTCTTAGCTTCTCAGGTCTCTCTCTCTCTCAATTCGTAACTCAATTCAGAATTGACCCAAACCCTGCTTCATTCATTATGAATTGTCCTAGTTTTATTTGAGAGGAATCCGTGTGCATAAGCATTTGGCTGCTTAACTGACATTGTGTTAATATCTTCTATGTCTCCATAGCTCTGATAGCGATCGGTCAGTACAGCAGTACCATAGAGACAGTGGATGCAGGCTGGTGTAAAGAGATCACTGACCAGGGAGATACACAGACCGCTAAGAGCAGCAAGTCACCACACTAGCTATCAGCTTGCAGTCCTTGAAAAAGCCAAACGCCTTAAAAGGTCCTTTATCTTCATCAATGAGGATTTCTCAGATGCAGTCTGTCAAAGAAGAAAGGAACTAATACTAGCTATGAAGGCTGCAAGAGAATGAGGTGACATAGCATATCATGTTTGGACATATAAATACTGCAAATCTACCAAATAAAGGTCTGTTAATTGCTCACTTGAATATATACAGTTTAAAGAACAACATTCATGAAATATGCTGTCTTAGTGCAGTCAAACAATATTCATGCATTGGCAATATCAAAGACTCTTGGACTCTTCTTTTGAGGCGGCTGAGATCTCTATACATGGATACAATTTGTTCAGGAGGTACAGAAATAGATATGGGGGTACAGTAGAGTTGCAGTTTACATCCAGAATCATATTCCAGCAAAACAACGTAAGGACTTAATGTTGAATGGATTAGAGGGGGTACAGTAGAGTTGGGGGTACAGTAGAGTTGTGCATTGACCACGTTGGAAACCTATACTAGTTGGTTGCTGCTATTGGCCACCTAGTGCTGATGTGAAATATCGTGAAGTAATTTGTGAAATGTTTGTATCAATCACATTTACTAACATGGCTGAACATTGTTCCAAAGCTGTATCAATGGCAATAGGTTGCAGTGATCATAACTTTGTTGCACTCACTAGGAAAACTAAAATACCAAATGGCTGGCCCTAAAAGAATCTACCGAAGGTCCTACAGAGGGTTCAATCAGGACTCATTTGTGGATGAGATTAAGAATTTGCAATGGTTAGAAGTGTGTAGTAAGAATGATCCTGAAATGTCACTAAGTTTGATATGAAATTATTTCTGTGTATAGGTGATAAGCACGCCCCTTTAAGAAAATACACGGTGAGGTCAAACGGTGCCCCACGGATTGATGATGAGCTGAGAAATGTAATGATTCAACGTTATGATGCCAAAAAAAGTAGCAGATAAATCTGGCACTCTGTTTGATAAGAAAAGTTATTGTAAATGAAGAAATCTTGTGACCAAGCTAAACAAAGGAAAGAATAACGGATTCTATCAGCACAAAAATGATGAAGTAAAGGGTGATGGGAAAAAGCTGTGGAGAATGTTGAACACTATAATGGGTAGGATTTCAAACATGTCTGCCTCTTTTGTTGAATCAGAGGGTGTATTTATTACAAAACCACATGACATCGCAAACTACTTTAATTAATATTTTACAGGCAAAGTGGACAAGTTGAGGAATGCTATGATTCCAACTGATGGCTCCGTATCATATACCCTTACAAAATGTTGTATTATGAAGGAGAGGCAATCATGTTCGAATTTCACCAAGTTGAAAGGGATAAGGTAGAAATTATGTTGTTGTCTCTTTCGGATGGCAAGTCACCTAGCACAGGTGACGGCAAATTGATAAGAGTTACAGCTAACCAAATATCGCCCCCAATCTCTCATATTTTTAAGTAGTGCTTGATTTATGGGGTGAGCCTAGAAGTCTGGAAAAGGTTATTTCACTACCTAAGGATAAAACATCTGCATTCACTGGTCCTAACAGTTGCAAGGGTTGCCTTCCAGAGAGACATCAGAGATTGTAACGTTCTTTGTTTCACGGAAACATGGCTCACTCGGGATACGTTATCAGAGTCGCGACCCGGGCTGGCAAAACCCTGGATCATTATTATTCTAAAAAATCTGACCACAACTCCATTATTTTGCTCCCAGCCAATAGACAGAAACTAAAACAGGAAATGCCCATGCTCAGGTCTGTTCAACGCTTGTCCGACCAATCGGATTCCACGCTTCAAGATCGGTTCGATCACGTGGACTGGGATATGTTCCGCATAGCGTCGGACAATAACATTGATGAATGCCCTGATTCGGTGAGCGAGATTATTAGCAAGTGCGTTGGTGATGTTGTACCCACAGTGACTATTAAAACCTTCCCAAACCAGAAACCGTGGATTGATGACAGCATTCGCGCAAAACTGAAAGCGCAAAACACTGCTTTTAATCATGGCACGGCGACCGAAAACGTGACCGAATACAAACAGTGTAGCTATTCCCTCCGCAAAACAATCAAACAAGCTAAGTGTCAGTATAGAGACAAAGTAGAGTCGCCATTCAATGGCTCAAACACGAGAGGTATGTGGCAGGGTCTACAGTCAATCACGGACTACAAAAAGAAAACCAGCTCCATCACGGACCACAATGTCTTGCTCCCAGACAAACTAAACATCTTCTTTGCTCGCTTTGAGGACAATACAGTGCCACTGATACGGCCCGCTAAGAAAACCATATACGGCCCGCTACGAAAACCTCACACTCAACGTCAACAAAACAAAGGAGATGATTGTGGACTTCAGGAAACAGCAGAGGGAGCACCCCCCTATCCACATCGACGGGACAGTAGTGGAGAGGGTAGTAAGTTTTAAGTTCCTCTGCGTACACATCACGGAGAGACTGAATTGGTCCACCCACACAGACAGCGTTGTGAAGATGGCGCGGTAGCGCCTCTTCAACCTCAGGAAGCTGAAGAAATTTGGCTTGTCACCAAAAGCACTCAAAAAACTTCTACAGATGCACAATCGGGAGCATCCTGTCGGGCTGTATCACCACCTGGTATGGCAACTGCTCCGCCCACAACCGTAAGGCTCTCCAGAGGGAAGTGAGGTCTGCACAACGCATCACCGGGGGCAAACTACCTGCCCTCCAGGACACCTACACCACCCGATGTCACAGGAAGGCCATAAAGATCATCAAGGACAACAACCACCCGAGCCACTGCCTGTTCACCCCGCTATCATCCAGTAGGCGAGGTCAGTACAGGTGCATCAAAGCAGGGACCGAGAGACTGAAAAACAGCTTATATCTCAAGGCCATCTGACTGTTAAACAGCCACCACTAACATTGAGTGGCTGCTGCCAACATACTGACTCAATTCCAGCCACTTTAATAATGTAAATGAATGGAAATTGATGTAAAAATGTATCACTAGTCACTTTAAACAATTCCACTTCATATAATGTTTACATACCCTGCATTACTCCTCTCAAATGTATATGTATGTACTGTACTCTAAATCATCTACTACATCTTGCCATCTTTATATAATACATGTATCACTAGCCATTTTAAACTATGCCACTTTATGTTTATATACCCTAATTGACTCATCTCATATGTATATACTGTACTCAATACCATCTACTGCATCTTGCCTATGTCGTTCTGTACCATCACTCATTCATAAATCTTTATGTACATATTCTTTATCCCTTTACACTTGTGTGTATACGGTAGTAGTTGTGGAATTGTTAGGTTAGATTACTCATGGGTTATTACTGCATTGTCGGAACTAGAAGCGCAAGCATTTCGCTACACTCGCATTAACATCTGCTAACCATGTGTATGTGACAAATACAATTTGATTTGATTTGATTTGAAAATCTTAAAAAGCTTCAAATGGCTCAAAACAGGGCTGCTAGATTAGCTCTTCATTACTCTAACAGTATGACTATTATCCAAATGCATCTGAATCTCTCATTGCTTCACTTTAAAAACAAATTAATATCCAGTCTTCTGATTTTGTCACGTCCTGACCTTAGTTCCTTTGTTATGTTTCTTGTTTAGGTGGGTCAGGGCGTGAGTTGGGGTGGGCATTCTATGTGTTCTAGTTCTATGTGTTTGGCCTGGTATGGTTCTCAATCAGAGGCAGCTGTCAATCGTTGTCTCTGATTGAAAACCATATTTAGGTTGCCTGTTCTTCCCACTTGATTTGTGGGTAGTTGTTTTCTGTGTTTGCACCTTACAGGACTGTTTCGTTCACTCTCTTTGTTGTTTTGTTATTCAGTGTTCAGTTGATTTATTAAATATTAACATGGACACATACCACGCTGCGCTTTGGTCCGATCTTGACTACTCTTGACGAGATGACGAGGAGAACCGTTACAGATTTTCTTTAGGAATGTTATATTTTTCAAAAAACCACAGTATTTTTCCATCCAGTTAGTATATACTAGCAACACACATATTGCCTTAAATCTACACTTTTATATAGAGCCATAGCTGAATGGAACTCTTTACCAATCCATATTTCTCAGGCAAAAAGTAAATCTACCTTCAAGAAAAAATAAAAGAACATCTAGTGCGATAGACAATATGACTGGACAACAAATAGAAAGCATCAACTGAATGTTAAATGTGCTTTCTGTCAGGTATTTTAATTATCTGTATTGTCTACATGTTGAATGTTTGTGAAGTCTTGATTGTGATTGTAATATCTTGTTAATTGGTGTTGGACCCCAGGAAGATTAACTAGCGTTACGGCGTTTGCTAATGTGGATCCAAATAAAAATGTCAAAATGACCTGGGCCTCATGTGACAAGGTAAGACGATACAAGGACACGTCTGCCATATTTATGTGACACCTACAGGTAACTGCCAAAATATTGGAAACAGGAGTAAATTAGGGATACAAAGTATATTGAAAGCAGGTGCTTCCACACAGCTGTGGTTCCTGAGTTAATTACGCAATTAAAACATCCCATCATGCTTAGGGTCATGTATAAAATGCTGGGCAGGTCATTATTTTGGTTACCATGGCTATGCCCCTATAGGATGACAATGCCCCCATCCACATGGTATGAATCGTAACTGAATGGTTGATGAGCGTGAAAGCCATGGCCATTACATAGTTATCTCAGTCACCAGATCTCATTCCAATTGAACACTTATGGGAGATTCTGGAGCGGAGCCTGAGATAGTCTCTTCCAACACCAGCAACAAAACACCAAATGAAAGAATATCTCATGGAAGAATGGTGTCACTTCCCTCTAATGCTTCCAGACATTTGTATAATATACGCCAAGTCATTGGAAGCTGTTCTGGCAGCTTG
The DNA here is from genome assembly GCF_013265735.2 of Oncorhynchus mykiss. NCBI lineage: Eukaryota > Metazoa > Chordata > Actinopteri > Salmoniformes > Salmonidae > Oncorhynchus > Oncorhynchus mykiss. Next base: position 70,914,238 of record NC_048575.1, on the reverse strand, counting down.
TGGTGGCCCAATGCCATATTAAGACACTTTATGTTGGGGATTCCGTTATTTTGGCAGTTACCTGTGTGTTTGTGTGTGTGTGTGTGTGTGTGTGTGTGTATGTGTGTGTGTGTGTGTGTGTGTGTGTGTGTGTGTGTGTGTGTGTGTGTGTGTCTGTGTGTGTGTGTGTGTGTGTGTGTGTGAGTAGTGTGCCAGCTCTTCCCAAAATACTGTCACACACACACACACACATGTGATGTGAGGAAATCAAAGTCCAGGTCAGAGGATGACCAATTAAAAAGTGTCCAGTGGAGAGCGTGTGATGTCCATAATCCACTGCCCCCTGTGCCCAATGTGTGCTGGTGTATGAGGATGGAAGAGGACATCATTGTAATGTCCCTTTGATATAATAATAAAGTGTAAATCCTATATTAGCGCTAAGAGATTTACATTGAGTGTACAAAACATTAGGAACCCTGTTATTTCCAAGACATGCAATGACCAGGTGAAAGCTATGATCTCTTATTGACATCACGTATCACTTCAATTAGTGTATATGGAGGAGAGGAAAAGGGTTAAATAAGGATTTTTAAATTGTTATGGCTGCAATCCCGTTAACAGGATAATTGTCATCAACAACCGCTGAATTGCATAGTGCCACATTCAATGAATATTACTAAACATATTTATATTCATGAAATCACAAGTGCAATATAGGAAAACACAGCTTAGCCTTTTGTTAATCCACCTGTCTTGTAAAATTTTGAAAATATGCTTTACAGCGACAGCAATCCAAGCGTTTGTGTAAGTTTATTGATCGCTCGACAAAACATTATGTACACTTAGCATCAAGTAGTTTGTTCACGAAAATCAGAAAAGCAATCAAATTAATAATTTACCTTTGATGATCTTCAGATGTTTTCACTCACAAGACTCCCAGTTACACAATAAATGTTCCTTTTGTTCCATAAAGATGATTTTTATATCCAAAATACCTCCGTTTGTTTGGCGCGTTATGTTCAGAAATCCACAGGAAAGAGCGGTCACGACAACGCAGACAAATTCCAAATAGTTTCCATAATGTCCACAGAAACATGTCAAACGTTTTTTATAATCAATCCTCAGGTTGTTTTTAAAATATATAATTGATATTATATCAACCGCAAATGTCTTTAACAGTAGGAGGGAAAAACAATACCTGTCCAAATTCTGTTCCGCAAGCAGAACTCATGTGACCACTTGACGCGAAGTTATCGTTCTGGCTCATTTTTCAAAATAAAAGCCTGAAACTATGTCTGAAGACTGTTGACACCTTGAGGAAGCGATGGCAGCCCAAACTGTTGCGCGAGCAAAACTCATGCGAACACCTGACGCGATGGTTATCTTTCTGGATCATTTTTTAAAATAAAAGCTTGAAACTACAGTGCCTTGCGAAAGTATTCGGCCCCCTTGAACTTTGCGACCTTTTGCCACATTTCAGGCTTCAAACATAAAGATATAAAACTGTATTTTTTTGTGAAGAATCAACAACAAGTGGGACACAATCATGAAGTGGAATGACATTTATTGGATATTTCAAACTTTTTTAACAAATCAAAAACTGAAAAATTGGGCGTGCCAAATTATTCAGCCCCTTTACTTTTAGTGCAGCAAACTCTCTCCAGAAGTTCAGTGAGGATCTCTGAATGATCCAATGTTGACCTAAATGACTAATGATGATAAATACAATCCACCTGTGTGTAATCAAGTCTCCGTATAAATGCACCTGCACTGTGATAATCTCAGAGGTCCGTCAAAAGCGCAGAGAGCATCATGAAGAACAAGGAACACACCAGGCAGGTCCGAGATACTGTTGTGAAGAAGTTTAAAGCCGGATTTGGATACAAAAAGATTTCCCAAGCTTTAAACATCCCAAGGAGCACTGTGCAAGCGATAATATTGAAATGGAAGGAGTATCAGACCACTGCAAATCTACCAAGACCTGGCAGTCCCTCTAAACGTTCAGCTCATACAAGGAGAAGACTGATCAGAGATGCAGCCAAGAGGCCCATGATCACTCTGGATGAACTGCAGAGATCTACAGCTGAGGTGGGAGACTCTGTCCATAGGACAACAATCAGTCGTATATTGCACAAATCTGGCCTTTATGGAAGAGTGGCAAGAAGAAAGCCATTTCTTAAAGATATCCATAAAAAGTGTTGTTTAAAGTTTGCCACAAGCCACCTGGGAGACACACCAAACATGTGGAAGAAGGTGCTCTGGTCAGATGAAACCAAAATTGAACTTTTTGGCAACAATGCAAAACGTTATATTTGGTGTAAAAGCAACACAGCTGAACACACCATCCCCACTGTCAAACATGGTGGTGGCAGCATCATGGTTTGGGCCTGCTTTTTTTCAGCAGGGACAGGGAAGATGGTTAAAATTGATGGGAAGAAGAAGAAACTGTTGAGTGTGAGAAACCCAGCAACTTTGCAGTTCTTGACACAAAGCTGTGCGCCTGGCACCAACTAACATACCCTGTTCAAAGGCACTTAAATCTTGTGTCTTGCCCATTCACTCTTTGAATGGCACACATCCATAATTCATGTCTCAATTGTCTCAAGGCTTATTAAAAAATTAGCATAATATAGATCTAGGGATTGACCCTATGCTGTAAGGGCATACATACATCTATGTGTAATAAAGATGAATATGTATATAATACATGTATAGAGGACTATGATGGGACCTTAGGGAGCGCTCACTGATGAAGTGGTCCATGTTAACATCATTATATAGAACAGGGTCTACATGGATCATATTTATCTCTGTGTAATTATGGGTAAGTACATTACAGCACATGTGATCATGTTGCCTCTATGATCATTTAGCTGGACCCTCTCCTCCTGTGAACTTACAATCAATATCTATAGCCACACACACACACACACACACACACACACACACACACACACACACACACACACACAGATAGACACACACTCATACACACACACACACACACACAAACACACACACGCACACGCACGCACACACACACACACACACACACACACACACACACACACAGATAGACACACACACACACACGCACACACGCACACACACACACACACACACACACACACACACACACACACACACACACACACACACAGATAGACACACACAAAGTATTGCAACGTTTATTGTAATAACTACATTAAACAATAAGGTAACTGTATCTCAATGACCATATTCTAGAGGGAAGTGTAATTGATACTTATTTTTCTGGTCTGTAGGAAATATATATAAATATATTTATTTGGAGTGCGTATGCTAGGAGTGAGGACTCTGGAGTTAATTCCACTAAGTGGAGCAGTAATTTGCGGTATCAGAAATGTATTAGTGATTCAATGGGCCGTGAACAGTAGAAGCCCAGACGAAGATGCTTTCTTGGAGAGGTAGAGACGTGTTTGGTCTCCAAGGTCATAGAGTGCAAGGCCATACAGGAAGAAGACTCTCTAGGTTTTGAAGCTGTTCTTAGTCCCAGTGCCCTGAAAGCATGTTTAGCATTGCAGATGAAGCCAGTAGATTGTGCAGTTTGTAGAGGCGTGGGGATTAGGCTAGTCAAGCCCTGGGCTGTAATTGTGCCTAACGTCAGTTTGTTTGGTGAGTCTGTGGAGAGGAGAGCTACTGATGATCAAGTCACATACTGAGAGATAGAGGAAGAGCAATCAACTGTATATGAACTATAAACAGGAGATAGATATTGGTTTTATGTTGATGTCACTGTGGGAGAGAGAGGGGCCGTTTATTATCCCTATGTAGCCCCCTAGGGCAGGTGTGGCCATGCCCTCCATTCACCCTGCCCTTCCTACTCCCTTATCCCTGTACCCATGTTCCAATCATCTCCGCAATGGGGCCTCCTTGATCCCTCTCTCATTATTTTCACCAACTCCTCCTCATTCCCCTCTATCTCTAAGACTAGATATCCATGTATAAGCTCCTCCTCATGCCTCTCCATCCCTCTATCTCTAAGACTAGATATCCATGTATAAACTCCTCCTCATGCCTCTCCATCCCTCTATCTCTAAGACTAGATATCCATGTATAAACTCCTCCTCATTCCCCCCTATCTCTAAGACTAGATATCCATGTATAAACTCCTCCTCATTCCCCCCTATCTCTAAGACTAGATATCCATGTATAAACTCCTCCTCATTCCCCCCTATCTCTAAGACTAGATATCCATGTATAAACTCCTCCTCATGCCTCTCCATCCCTCTAATCTCTAAGACTAGATATCCATGTATAAACTCCTCCTCATTGCCCTCTATCTCTAAGACTAGATATCCATGTATAAACTCCTCCTCATTGCCCTCTATCTCTAAGACTAGATATCCATGTATAAAGTCCTCTATAGCAGTGTAAGGTCAGCGGTGAAAGCTTTAGTGACCTCATCACATGATCTCTGGGCTGCTTAGTCAGGGGGGGAGCAGTGCCATATTTTTATATTCAGATATTTTATTTTATATACTGTATATTCTAAATATATGACTCTGGGGCCAGGGATGCTTATATACTGTAGTCTCTCTGCCATGACGACTAAGTTCAATTTCCTATGACATTACCTCAGTTGAGCACGGGGCTCTCGGAGGGCTGTTCACTCAGTGTGATAATCTTAAATTGTACTGTACTGTATTCGTTCTGGACCAAGTGTAAATATAGCAGTCTCTTGAGAGCCAATGTCTCATCTGGAGGAGTTTATTAGAGTCTCTTCATTGTGTAGGTTGGAGGCCTTCTGCTCACTAGGCTTGTAGTCTGGTGTCAGGCTGCTGTAGTCTGGTGTCAGGCTGCTGTAGTCTGGTGTCAAGCAGCTGTAGTCTGGTGTCAGGCTGGTGTAGTCTGGTGTCAGGCTCCATCTCAAATGGCACCCTATTCCCTAAATAGAGCACTACTTTAGACCAAGACCCATAGGGCTCTAGTATAACAGCAGTGCACTATATAAGAAATAGTGTGCCATTTGAAATGCAGACGCTGTCTCTCTTACACAAATACACACTCATGTGACAACCTTGACATGCAAAGGACTTGGCAGCCCTGGTCTCATGTGGATTTGTTTGGAAGTGTCAGAATGGAACACTTCTAGCCTCTCACAATGTGGACCAGTCCTAGAACCCCTCCTCCCCCTCAGCCTCTCACGACGTGGTAGTCCAAGAACCCCTCCACCCCCCCAGCCTCTCACAATGTGGACCAGTCCTAGAACCTATCCACCCCCCCAGCCTCTCACAATGTAGACCAGTCCTATTATCCCACCCAGATTCCTTTCACGATGTGGACCAGTCCTAGAACCCCTCCACCACCCCCCCCCCCCCAGCCTCTCACAATGTGGACCAGTCCTAGAACCCCTCCTCCCCCTCAGCCTCTCACGACGTGGTAGTCCTAGAACCCCTCCACCCCCCCAGCCTCTCACAATGTGGACCAGTCCTAGAACCTATCCACCCCCCCAGCCTCTCACAATGTAGACCAGTCCTATTATCCCACCCAGATTCCTTTCACGATGTGGACCAGTCCTAGTACCCCTCCACCCCCCTCAGCCTTTCACAATGTGAACCAACCCTTTAAACCCCTCAGTCTCTCACAATGTGAACCAGCCCTTTAAACCCCTCAGCCTTTCACAATGTGGACCAGTCCTAGAACCCCTCCACCCCTCTGTAGCCTCTCACAATTTGGACCAGTCCAAGAGCCCTTCATTATCCTCTCACAATGTGGACCAGTCCTAGAACCCCTCCAACCCCATTGCCTCTCACAGTGTGGACCAGTCCTAGAACCACTCCACCCCTCTGTAGCCTCTCACAGTGTGGATCAGTCCTAGTACCCCTCCACCCCCCTCAGCCTATCACAATGTGGACCAGTCCTAGTACCCCTCCACCCCCCTCAGCCTTTCACAATGTGAACCAACCCTTTAAACCCCTCAGTCTCTCACAATGTGAACCAGCCCTTTAAACCCCTCAGCCTTTCACAATGTGGACCAGTCTTTGAACCCCTCCACCCCCCATAGCCTCTCAGTACTAGAACCCTTCCTCAGCCTCTCACAATGTAGATCAGTTCTAGATCCCCCTCCAACTCCCTCAGACTTTTACAATGTGGTCCAGTACTATAATCCAATCACCCCCTCAGCCTCTCACAACGTGGACTAGTCCAGAACCCCTCCACCCCCCGTAGCCTCTCACAATGTGGACCTGTCCTAGAACCCCCCCCCCCCCCTCAGCCTATCACAATGTGGAGCAGTCCAAGTATCCCTCAACCCCCCACAGCCTTTCACAATGTGGAAAAGTCCTAGAACCCCTCCACACCCCTCAGCCTATCACAATGTGGATCAGTCCTAGAACCCCTCCACCCCCCTCAGCCTATCACAATGTGGACCAGTCCTAGTACCCCTCCACCCCCCTCAGCCTTTCACAATGTGAACCAACCCTTTAAACCCCTCAGTCTCTCACAATGTGAACCAGCCCTTTAAACCCCTCAGCCTTTCACAATGTGGACCAGTCCTTGAACCCCTCCACCCCCCATAGCCTCTCACAATTTGGACCAGTCCAAGAGCCCTTCATTATCCTCTCACAATGTGGACCAGTCCTAGAACCCCTCCAACCCCATTGCCTCTCACAGTGTGGACCAGTCCTAGAACCACTCCACCCCTCTGTAGCCTCTCACAGTGTGGACCAGTCCTAGAACCCCTCCACCCCCATAGCCTCTCACAATGTGGACCAGTCCTAGAATCCAATCACCACCCTCAGCCTCTCACAATGTGGACCAGTCCTAGAACCCCTCCAACCCCATAGCCTCTCACAATGTGGACCAGTCCTAGAACACCTCCACCCCCATAGCTTCTCACAGTGTGGGCCAGTCGTAGAACCACTCCACCCCTCTGTAGCCTCTCACAGTGTGGACCAGTCCTTGATCCCAGAATGTGTACAATTCACTTTTAACTGGGACCATATGGTGCTGGTGGTGTGAAGGATCAATTTCCACCATTACACTTTATATAAACACACTTCCTCACTGGATGGATTTTATAGTCTGGGAGCTGGTGAGATGGATCAGCTCTGCTATGATCTGGGTTTAGCTTGTGGGAAAAGAAATGAACATTCTAGCTTGTTTTCACTCAAAGTTGATTCAAATTGTGACCTAGATTTATGTAGGCCTTTGTGAAAATGTAACATACTCTGTGTGAATGGGTCTGTGTCTGTCTGTCTGTCTGTCCTTCTATGTGTCTCCGGTTGTGTCTTGTCTGGTGCGTGTATGTTTGATTGTGTACTTCAAAATGGATGTGTTGAGTTACTGTCCCTCAGTGGAATTTGTGCTATTTGCTGTTAACACAGTTTAGAATGGGGCATTGAGATCAAACCCCCCTAGGGTCTGGGCAATGGCGAGCTCCGCCTGCCTCCACTCATTACCCCGCTGCCCTAAGGGCCAAAGCACAACGGCCTGACAGGGAGAGAAAGAATGCTATTGATCCAGACTCACCCAAAATAATCAAATCAATTCATTTTGTCCTCTTTTGGCTCTGTCTGCCTGCCAGGCTTTGATGTAGGGAGCTGAAAGACCCGTGGAGAAGTCTCTTCCTTTTATCTTCACAGAAACTGATCCATTTTAGCCACAAGTAGCCCATATGTCAGAGCATGCTCCTCAGAACAGCAGGCTCTTCACATGGCCTCTCAGTCCTCACTGGAATGGCATCTCTCTCTCTGTCTCAACACTATTTATATCCTATTCCACTTTTAAAATTGACAATATTCCACTTTTCTGAAGGTGTTTGTGCCTAAGCTAGTTAAAGACGATTATAGAAACATTTCTAAACTGCCCTTGTGTATTTTGCGGTTGAGTAGCACATATAGCCTGTGATGTTTTAATGGAGGTTTTGAGCAACATTGCTAGGTCGGTCTCTTTCAGCAATAACATTTACAACTGCTTTGTCTGGCTGCCAAATTGAAACAGGCGTCAGTGATTTCACAGCCAACCTACACACTGGAGTACACACACACACACACACACACACACACACACACACACACACACACACAACTGTTTACACATTACCTGAGGGATTCCATCCATGTGTTCCTGAATGGAATGTTTAATTACATGTTTTCACGGCTTACTTTACCTCTCCTTTTCTTTCCTCTGTTCTGATCTCCTATCCTGTCCTCTCATTTCCTGTCCTGTCCTCTCATTTCCTGTCCAGTCCTCTCCTGTCCTGTCCTCTCATTTCCTGTCCTGCCCTCTCACTTCCTGTCCTGTCCTCTCATTTCCTGTCCAGTCCTCTCCTGTCCTGTCCTGTCCTCTCATGTTCTGTCCTGTCCTGTCCTCTCATTTCCTGTCCAGTCCTCTCCTGTCCTCTCCTCTCCTCTCCTCTCCTCCCCTGTTCTCTAGTTAGAGTGAAAACAAATATGTACACTCCCTGAATCAGTGTGAACCAGGACAGGGAAAATAATGACATTGATCTCAAGTAACACTGGTCGCAAGCATAACGAGTTATATTAATGGGAGAGAGACGTGAGAGAGAGACGTGAGAGAGAGACGACAGAGAGAGAGAGAGAGAGAGAGAGAGAGAGAGAGAAATGTAGAGAGAGAGAAATGTAGAGAGAGAGAGCGAGAGGGAGAAGGAGAGGGAGAGAGAGAGAGAGAGAGAGAGAGAGAGAGAAATGTAGAGAGAGAGAGAGAGAGGGAGAAGGAGAGAGAGAGAGAGAGAGAGAGAGAGAGAGAGAGAGACAGAAAGAAATGTAGAGAGAGAGAGAGAAGGAGAGGGAGAGAGAGTGAGAGAGAGAGAGAGAGAGAGAGAGAGAGAGAGAGAGAGAGAAATGTAGAGAGAGAGAAATGTAGAGAGAGAGAGAGAGAGGGAGAAGGAGAGAGAGAGAGAGAGAGAGAGAGACAGAAAAAAATGTAGAGAGAGAGAGAATTGTAAAGAGAGAGAGGGAGAAGGAGAGGGAGAGAGAGAGAGAGAAATGTAGAGAGAGAGAGAAATGTAGAGAGAGAGAGAGAGAGGGAGAAGGAGAGGGAAAGAGAGAGAGAGAGAGAAATGTAGAGAGAGAGAGAAATGTAAAGAGAGAAAGAGAGGGAGAAGGAGAGGGAGAGAGAGAGAGAGAGAGAAATGTAGAGAGAGAGAGAAATGTAGAGAGAGAAAGAGAGGGAGAAGGAGGGAGAGAGAGAGAGAGAGAGAGAGAGAGAGAGAGAGAGAGAGAGAGAGAGAGAGAAATGTAGAGAGAGAGAGAGAGGGAGAAGGAGAGGGAGAGAGAGAGAGAAATGTAGAGAGAGAGAGAAAGAGAGATATAAATGTAGAGAGTGGGAAAGGCAGATGCACAGTGTTATTCCACACAGACCTTGTTAAAACCACAGACATCATAATCAATATGGCTGTTTGGCTGATGCATACCTCTGTTATGACTACAGAAAGACATTCAGAGCAATTTGCAGACACAAACACTACAGTAATTGTTGAGAGACTTGAGGCTTGGAGAAAAGTATGCTTTATGTGTACATTTTCAATACGTTTTTCAGAAAAGGGCTTTTGAGATCAACACGCCTATTGGACGGTTCTTGTTTTTCCATACAGAGCTTCAAGCCTATTGGACGGTTCTTGTTTTTCCATACAGAGCTTCAAGCCTATTGGACAGGCTCTTGTTTTTCCATACAGAGCTTCAAGCCTATTGGACGGTTCTTGTTTTTCCATACAGAGCTTCAAGCATATTGGACGGTTCTTGTTTTTCCATACATAGCTTCAAGCCTATTGGACGGTTCTTGTTATTCTAGACAGAGGTTCAAGCCTATTGGACGGTTCTTGTTTTTGCATACAGAGCTTCAAGCCTATTATACAGTTCTTGATATTCCATACAGAGCTTCAATATAAAGAGAATAAGATACATGACATCGTCAATGTTTGTGAAAAATAATGACTTCCTACATGACCTATTACTATATTCATCTACACTACTATATTCATGTACTGGAAATTGTATGTTTATTGTCTTAGGTCTAATATATCAGAGCTAAATTAGTAACATTGACTTGACATTATTGGCCACCTTGGTTCTCTCGTATTCTCTAAGCTTTGGTTCGGCTTGAAGTTGAAGGTTTACGAAGTGATGGGGTCATTTGCTGTGTGTGGTCAGCGGTGTAATCTTAAATCTCATCCCGCTGTATGGAGGGGTATTGATCGGCAGTCTTAACTGAAACCTCCCCTCATCTCTTCATCTTATTTTTAAAGGGCAGTAGCGAAAGAAAGTGACGGAGAGAGAAAGAGCAAGGGAGAGGGTAAAAGAGTGAAAAACAGACACAGTCCACTTACAATGTGAAAGGAATCTCAGTTGTGCCCTTCAGAGGAGAAAGTGTAGTCAAAGACACTCTGCTCCTTTATCTATCTCTATCTCTCTCCCTCGCTCTCTCCCTTGCTCTCCCTCTTGCTCTCCCTCTCGCTCAATCTCTCTCTCCCTGGCTCTCTCTTTCTCTCTCGCTCTCTCGCGCTCTTCTAGTCAAGGCCAACCAAGTCTGTCTACATTAAGCGTAAATTAAGGTTGGGTTTGTTTCAATCCTGCCCACATACGCACAGCTGGCAGCACACAAGTAATCATCAATTCTGAGCACAGCTGCACATGACTGATCATAATGCCCATGGTCATTTTGGGTTAACTTCAGATATCCCTATGGGGCTGGTTAAGGACCAACAGTAAATAACACAATGTACATGGGACAATATGTAACATTTCCAAATGCTCTAAATGTCAATGACTTAAAAACCACAAACCAACTATAAATTGTAGAAATGTATGTTGTATACAATATTGAAAGCATTTAATGAGGACTAAAAGGTGAGCAACATGAAAATATTGTCTAATTTACATGGTGTAATTCTTTCACGGCCCAAACTAGCACCGGAGATAATTTTACTAACTCTTCCCACCTGCGAACACACACTAAAGACACCCATATCAAACCCCGAAAAGCAAAACACATTTGAATTATGTCAGGGTCGCTAGCATTTCTTAATGAACAAAATCTAAAGCCCTTTAAAGGGACGGGTCCTTTAAAGGTACGGGGTTAGGGCATCCTTGTGTTGATTCTTGGGGCACTGGGGCAGTTAAAGGGGCCGTGTGCTGGGCTACTGTAACTCCAACACAATAGCCCTGTCGTCACTTTCCTTATGAAATTCCTCATTTCCCTGATCAGTTCCTGCTAGCTTCCGGAGCTTTGTGTGTCCGAGCATGTGTGTTCCCCCGTGTGATTGTGTGTGTGTCCGAGCATGTGTGTTCCCCCGTGTGATTGTGTGTATGTCCGAGCATGTGTGTTCCCCCGTGTGATTGTGTGTGTGTGTCCGAGCATGTGAGGGTGTGTCCCTCCATGTGCGTCTGTCAGTGTGTGTGTGTGTGCACGTGTGTGTGTGTGTGTGCGTGTGTGTGTGTGTGCGTGCATGCGTGCGTGTGTGTGTGTGTGATCGTGTGTTTCTCTCTGTGTGTGTGTGTCAGTGTGTGTGTGTGTGTGATCATGTGTTTCTCTCTGTGTGCGTGTGTCAGTGCGTGTGTGTGTGTGATCGTGTGTTTCTCTCTGTGTGCGTGTGTCAGTGTGAGTGTGTGTGTGTGTGATCGTGTGTTTCTCTCTGTGTGCGTGTGTCAGTGTGTGTGTGTGTGTGTGTGTGTGTGTGTGTGTGTGTGTGTGTGTGTGTGTGTGTGTGTGTGTGTGTTTGTGTGTTTGTGTGTGTGATCGTGTGTTTGTCTCTGTGTGCGTGTGTCAGTGTGTATGTGTCTGCATGATTGTGTCCCCTTGTCAAATCAAATCAAATCAAATGCATTGGTCACATACACGTGTTAAGCAGATGTATTTGCGAGTGTAGCGAAATGCTTGTGCTTCTAGCTCTGACAGTACAGTAATATCTAACAGTTTTACAACATATACACGTAAATCTAAGTAAGGAATGTACTAAGAATATACATACATATATGTCAGAACAGCATTGGACTAAGATACAGTGGCAAAGTATAGAATACAGTGTATACATATGAGATGTGTGATGCAATATTTAATAAAAACAATTAAAGTGACTAAGACACCATAGAATAGTATAGAGTACAGTTTACATTTGAGATGAGTAATGCAAGATACGGAGACATTATCAAAGTGGCTAGTGTTTCATTTCCTTAAAGTGGCCAGTGATTCCTAATCTACGTCTATAGGCAGCAGCCTCTGATGTGCAAGTGATGGCTGTTTAGCAAGTCTGATGGCCTTGAGATAGATGTTTTTCAGTCTCTCGGTCCCAGCTTTGATGCACCTGTACTGATCTCCTTATGGATGATAGTGGGGCGAACAGGGAGTGGCTCAGGTGGTTGATGTTTTTGATGATCTTTCTCGCTTCAAACAAAATTGTATTTGTCACATGTGCCCAATACAACACCTTACAGTGAAATGCTTAGTCTGTGTAGCCATTTGATGTGCTGGAGATGGCTGTTTAACAGTCAGTGGTGTAGTATAGAATATAATACAGTAGATTCAATTGAAATGGGGGATGCAATATGTAAACACAATTTAAAAGTGACTAAAATACCGTAGAATAGTGTGGAGTGCAGTTTATACATATGAGATGAGTATGCTAGATATGGAAACATTATTAAAGTGGCTAGTGATACATTCCTAAAAGTGGCCAGTGATTCCTAATCAATGTCTATAGGTAGCCGCCTCTGATGTGCAAGTGATGGCTGTTTAGCAAGTCTGATGGCCTTGAGATAGATGTTTTTCAGTCTCTCGGTCCCAGCTTTGATGCACCTGTACTGATCTCCTTATGGATGATAGTGGGGCGAACAGGCAGTGGCTCAGGTGGTTGATGTTTTTGATGATCTTTCTCGCTTCAAACAAAATTGTATTTGTCACGTGCCCAATACAACACCTTACAGTGAAATGCTTAGTCTGTGTAGCCATTTGATTAAACTGTTCAGGGGTCTTATAGCCTGGGGGTAGAATCTGTTTAGAAGTCACTTGGACCTAGACTCTGCCGTCTAGTACCATTTGCTGTGCGATAGCAGAGAAAACAGTCTATGACTAGGGTAGCTGGAGTCTTTGACAATTTTAGGGCCTTCCTCTGACACCGCCTGGTATGGAGGTCCTGGATGGCAGGAAGCTTGGACCCAGTGATGTACTGGGCCGCATGTCAATACCCTCTGTAGTGCCTTGCGGTCTATAGTGCATTGCGTCAGGATGCCAAATCTGGATGCCCAATCTTTTCAGTCTCCTGAAGGGGAATAGGTTTTGTCGTGCCCTCTTCAGGACTGTCTTGGTGTGCTTGGACCATGTTAGTTTGTTCGTGATGTGGATGCTAAGGAACTTGAAGCTCTCAACCTGCTCAACTACAGTCCCGTCGATGAGAATGTGGGCATGCTCGGTTCTCCTTTTCCAGAAGCCCACGTTCATCTCCTTTGTCTTGATCATGTTGAGGGAGAAGTTGTTGTCCTTGCAGGTATCTGATCTCCTCCCTATGGGCTGCCTCATCGCTGTAGGTGATCAGGCCTACCACTTCCTATGACATCGGCTGCTGTAGTTGTCCAAGAGGGCGGGGAGTTTTCCCCCAGTAATGAGAGCATCCTGGGCAGACCGCACCACCCATTGGGCAGACCATACTACCCTCTGGCGAGATTTTCGATTGTGGGTGGAGCAGTTATCGTACCAGTTGATGATACAGCCCAACAGGATGCTCTCAATTGTGCATCTGTAAAAGTCTGTGAGGGTTTTAGGTGACAAGACAACTTTCTTCAGCCTCCTGAGGTTGAAGAGGGGCTGTTGCACCTTTTTCACCACACTGTCTGTGTGGTTGGACCATTTCAGTTTGTCATTGATGTGTAAGCCGAGGAACTTGAAGCTTTCCACCTCCACTGCAGTTCAATCAATGTGGATAGGGGGGAGCTCTCTCTGCTGTTTCTTGAAGTCCATGATCATCTCCTCAGCTTTGTTAACGTTGAGTGAGAGGTTATTTTCCTGGCACCACACTCGCAGAGCCCTCACCTCCTCCCGATAGGCTGTGTCATCATTTTTGGTAATCAAGCCTACTACTGTTTTGTCATCTGCAAACTTGATGATTGAGTTGGTGGTGTGTTTGGCCACGCAGTCATGGATGAACAGGGAGTACAGTAGGGGGCTGAGCACGCACCCTTGTGGGGCCCCAGTGATGAGGATCAGCGAAGAGGAGATGTTGTTTCCTACATTCACCAAGTTCAGGACCCAGTTGCACAGGGCGGGGTTCGGACCTCGAGCTTGATGATGAACTTGGAGGGTACTATGGTGTTGAAGGTTGTGCTACAGTCAGTGAACAGCATTCTTACATCGGTATGACTCTTGTACAGATGGGACAGGGCTGTGTGTGGTGGCGATTGCATCGTCTGTGGATCCATTGGGGCAGTAGGCAAATTGAATTGGTCTAGGGTGGCAGGTAAGGCGGAGGTGATATGATCCTTGACTAGTCTCTCAAAGCACTTCATGATTACTGTGGTGAGTGCTATGGGGTCATTTAGTTGAATTACCTTTGCTTTCTTAGGTACAGCAACAATGGTGGCCATCTTGAAGCATGTGGGGACAACAGACGGGGATAAAGAGATTGAATATATCTGTAAACACACCACCCAACTGGTCTGCGCTTGCTCTGAGGACGTGGCTAGGGATACTATCTGGGCCGGCAGCCTTGCGAGGGTTAACACGCTTAAACATCTTACTCACGTCGGCCACAGAGAAGGAGAGCCCACAGTCCTTGATAGCGGACCACGTCGGTGGCACTGTATTATTGTCAAAGCGAGTGAAGAAGGTGTTCAGCCTGTTTGGAAATAAGATGTCTGTGTCCGCAACGTGGCTAGTTTTCCTTTTATAATCCGTGGTTGTCTGTAGACCCTGCCACATGTGTCTTGTGTTTGAGCCTTTGAAATGGGACTCAACTTTGTCCCTATACTGACGTTTAGCCTGCTTGATTGCTTTGCCGAGGGACTAACTACACTGTTTGTATTCTTCCATATTCCCAGTCTTTTGCCCTGGTTAAATGCTGTGGTTCGCACGAATGCTCCCATCTATCCACGGTTTCTGTTTGGGGTAGGTTTTAATAGTCACAGTGGGTACAACATCTCCTATGCACTTCCTGATGAACTCATTCACCGTATCGTTATATTTGTCAATATTACAGTGCCTTGCGAAAGTATTCGGCCCCCTTGAACTCTGCGACCTTTTGCCACATTTCAGGCTTCAAACATAAAGATATAAAACTGTATTTTTTTGTGAAGAATCAAAAACAAGTGGGACACAATCATGAAGTGGAACGACATTTATTGGATATTTCAAACTTTTTTAACAAATCAAAAACTGAAAAATTGGGCGTGCAAAATTATTCAGCCCCTCTACTTTCAGTGCAGCAAACTCTCTCCAGAAGTTCAGTGAGGATCTCTGAATGATCCAATGTTGACCTAAATGACTAATGATGATAAATACAATCCACCTGTGTGTAATCAAGTCTCCGTATAAATGCACCTGCACTGTGATAGTCTCAGAGGTCCGTCAAAAGCGCAGAGAGCATCATGAAGAACAAGGAACACGCCAGGCAGGTCCGAGATACTGTTGTGAAGAAGTTTAAAGCCGGATTTGGATACAAAAAGATTTCCCAAGCTTTAAACATCCCAAGGAGCACTGTGCAAGCGATAATATTGAAATGGAAGGAGTATCAGACAACTGCAAATCTACCAAGACCTGGCCATCCCTCTAAACTTTCAGCTCATACAAGGAGAAGACTGATCAGAGATGCAGCCAAGAAGCCCATGATCACTCTGGATGAACTGCATAGATCTACAGCTGAGGTGGGAGACTCTGTCCATAGGACAATAATCAGTCGTATATTGCACAAATCTGGCCTTTATGGAAGAGTGGCAAGAAGAAAGCCATTTCTTAAAGATATCCATAAAAAGTGTTGTTTAAAGTTTGCCACAAGCCACCTGGGAGACACACCAAACGTGGAAGAAGGTGCTCTGGTCAGATGAAACCAAAATGGAACTTTTTGGCAACAATGCAAAACGTTATGTTTGGCGTAAAAGCAACACAGCTGAACACACCATCCCCACTGTCAAACATGGTGGTGGCAGCATCATGGTTTGGGCCTGCTTTTCTTCAGCAGGGACAGGGAAGATGGTTAAAACTGATGGGAAGATGGATGGAGCCAAATACAGGACCATTCTGGAAGAAAACCTGATGGAGTCTGCAAAAGACCTGAGACTGGGACGGAGATTTGTCTTCCAACAAGACAATGATCCAAAACATAAAGCAAAATCTACAATGGAATGGTTCAAAAATAAACATATCCAGGTGTTAGAATGGCCAAGTCAAAGTCCAGACCTGAATCCAATCGAGAATCTGTGGAAAGAACTGAAAACTGCTGTTCACAAATGCTCTCCATCCAACCTCACTGAGCTCGAGCTGTTTTGCAAGGACGAATGGGATAAAATTTCAGTCTCTCGATGTGCAAAACTGATAGAGACATACCCCAAGCGACTTACAGCTGTAATCGCAGCAAAAGGTGGCGCTACAAAGTATTAACTTAAGGGGGCTGAATAATTTTGCACGCCCAATTTTTCAGTTTTTGATTTGTTAAAAAAGTTTGAAATATCCAATAAATGTCGTTCCACTTCATGATTGTGTCCCACTTGTTGTTGATTCTTCACAAAAAAATACAGTTTTATATCTTTATGTTTGAAGCCTGAAATGTGGCAAAAGGGCGCAAAGTTCAAGGGGGCCGAATACTTTCGCAAGGCACTGTATATACACAGTACCGAGTCGATGTACAGGGGTACGAGGTAATTGAGGTATATATATATACATATAGGTAGGAATCAAAGTGACAGATAGTGAAAAGTAGCAGCAGCATATGATGAGACAAAAGTTAGTACAAAAAGGGTCCATGCAGACAGTCCAGGTAGTCATTTGATTAACTATTGAACTACTTAGCAGTCTTATGGCTTGTGGGTAGAAGCTGTTCATGATCTTGTTGGTCCAGACTTGGTGCATTGGTACCGCTGCCGAGCGGTAGCAGAGGGAACAGTCTATGAGTTGGGTGGCTGGATTTTTTCACAATTTCTAGGTCCTTCCTCTGACACCACCTGGTATAGAGGTCCTGGATGGCATAGAGCTCTGCCCCAGTGATGTACTGGGCCGTACACACAACCCTCTGTAGCACTTTACGGTCGGATGCCGAGCAGTTGCCATTCCAATCGGTGACGCAGCCAGTCAAGATGCTCTCGATTGTGCAGCTGCAGAACATTTTGAGCATCTGAGGGTCTTCTTTCAAAGAGACTTCAATGCGGCTTTGTATGTGTCTCTGTGTGTGGAGTGAAGGTGATCTGGAGTTTTTTCACCACTAGTTGCACACGTGACATGCTGGTAGAAATTAGGTAAAACGGATTTATGCAGCAGTTTTGTCACACAACACAATTGTGCAGTTTTGTCACACAACACAATTGTGCAGTTAGCATGCTGAATGCAGGAATGTCCACAGAGCTGTTGCCAGTGATTTGAATGTTAATTTCTCTACCTCCCATGTCGTTTTAGAGAATTTGGTAGTACGTCCAACCTACCTCACAACAGCAGACAACGTGGAGCCATGCGAGCCAAGGATGCCCATTGTCGTGTCATTCATCCACCGCCATCACCTCCTGTTTCAGCATTATAATGCATGGCCCCATGTCACAAGAATATGTACGCAATTCATGGAAGCTGAAAATGTCCCAATATTTCCATGGCCTGCATACTCACCAGACATGTCACCCATTGAGCATGTTTGGGATACTCTGGATCAACGAGTACGACAGCGTGTTCCAGTTCCCACCAATATCCAGCAACTTCGCACAGCCGTTGAAGAGGAGAGGGACAACATTCCACAGGCCACAATCAACAGCCTGATCAACTCTATGCGAAGGAGATGTGTCGCATTTCATGATGCAAATGGTGGTCACACCAGATACTGACTGGTTTTCTGATCCACTCCCCCTCCCGAGGGTTGTGGGTTTGTTTCCCATGGGGGACCAGTATGAAAAATGATAAAAATACACTCGCTACTTACTGTAAATCGCTCTGGATATGAGCGTCTGCTAAATGACTAAAATGTAAAGGTTTTAAGGTATCTGTGACCAACAGATACAAATCTGTATTCCCCGTCATGTGAGCCTAATTCATTTATTTCAATTGACTGATTTCCTTATATGAACTGTAACTCAGTAAAGTCTTTGAAATTGTTGCATGTTGAGTTTATATTTTTGTTCAGTGTAGATGAAAACTGTCTTGGTAAATAGGTATTCTAACTCAGGCGAGCAGAACCTTCAGACTTCCTTAATATTAGAGATTGCGCAGCAGCTACCCACCTCCCTTGAGCTTACCCGACACTGTCGTTCTGTCCTTCCGATGCATTGAGAAATCAACTATATGTGTATTATCCATGTCGTTGTTCAGCCAAGTTTTCCATAAACATAGGATATTACTGTTCTCCAGGTTTTGTCCAGGTTGTTCTCCAGTGATTGTACATTCGCCAATAGAACAGAGGGTACAGGGGGTTTAATTACTCGCCGCTGTAGCATCATCAGGGATTGCTCATTGAAGTAGAAGTAGAAATCTTCATCCGAGGATAGTATTCGCTTTTCTGATGTCCAGAAGCTGTGTCTTAAGAAACGATGGCGGAAACATTATGTACAAAAAAAGTTATGATAAGTGGAAAAAAACACAAAATAGCTGATTTGGTCAGGAGCCCACAAAATGGCCGCTATCCATTCCAGCTCCAGCACCATTCTCGGTCAACAGGTCTGTTAGGTTGACAGTACTCTCTCTAGTCAACAGGTCTGTTAGGTTAACAGTACTCTCTCTCTCTCTAGTCAACGGGTCTGTTAGGTTGACCGTACTCTCTCTAGTCAACAGGTCTGTTAGGTTAACAGTACTCTCTCTCTCTCTTTCTCGAGTCAACAGGTGTTTTAGGTTAATAACAGTACTCTCTCTCTCTCTCTCGTCAACAGGTCTGTTAGATTGACAGTACTCTGGCCCATGCAAGTCTAAGTGGAAAACTAATGCACACTGGCTCTTGTCATCCTTTTCCAATCAGGATGGGCTTTTCCTGACCGATTCCTAACCCACCTCTACAGTTTCAAGAAATGTGATATGTTTAGAATACACGTGACTACTGTCCCTATTGTATTGATGTAAGGACTGTAGCTGTGTTCGAATACCCATATTAACATACTGTATACTAAGCAATGAGTATGTACTACATATCTATATGATATTAGTTCATTTTAGTATACTGTAAACAAACAATATACTTTTAGTTGAGCATACTAGCTCTTTGCCTGTCTTCCGGAGGTTGATGCTGTTGCTATGCAGCCTCTTGCTAGCTTGTTAGCATAACAAATGATTTGACATTTTACAACTTCGGGTGTGTTCTTAAATTCAATCTGGAGTGCCAGAGTGCGCTCGTAAATTCAGTGTGTTGTCTGATTGTCCTTTATTAAATTCAGAGTGTTTCGCTCATGGAGCGAATACTGAATGCACAGGCTGAGGTGTAGGGATGATTTGAGCGTTCTGACCGTACAACCACAGTCAAGAACCCAAGCTAACGTTGGCTAGCTTTCTAGCTACTTCCATACACAAATGAGACCAGTCTGACCATTTTACTCGCCCTAGCAGAACTGGTTAGGAAGTTGTCTTGTTATCCAGAGCGTTGGTGACTGTAATTGTGCTGCTGGCAACAATTTAATTACGCTTTTTTGCCCATGTTTATTGACACCGGCCACATTCAACGGTTCTTGAGCGCTTGTAAATTCATTATTCTGTGCTCTGGTACACTCAAACGAGAGTGCTCTGAAATCGGAGTAGATAACCAGAGTGAATTTACGAAAGGACCCATAATGTCCATTGAGAACGCGCAATGATTCTACCATTTAGCTAAGCTAAGAATGACGGGAATATTCAAGTCAATAAACGTTGGGTAGTTAGTTAATACACTGGCAAGTTTAATGTATAAGTAGCTAACTAATGTTAGGTAACTAGCTAACAACATACCGGTATATACTGCTGTAATGATACACTATGTGGTTCGTAAGGACAGCGTGAGGATAACATGTGGTAACTAATTTGAAATGTCCTTACTTCATTACAATGATCAACATTTTCTTAACGTTTGTCATACATTTGTATCCGCTCTCGTTGTACTTTGACTGCATATTTTCCTCCATTTTCTTCAAATTTGGAAATGATGTGAAGCCACGCCGATTTCTTAAAGAAATGCATTATGAGCCCTAAAGTACGGAAATAGTGTCCTCTGCATGTATACTTCAAATTCCGGCATATTTAGTACGACTTTTGGCATGCTAAGTATATCCATACTATGACCAATAAGCATACTATATACTCAGTTCACGTCACAAATAGTACAGTTAGTGGGGTTAGTATGAGAATTTGAACACAGCTTGTATGTTTCCTTTTCCCAATGCACATCGTCATGTTTCTTCTGGTTAGATACTTCATTATATAGATGCTTATTTAAGGCCAGAAAGACAGTACGTTTGTGACGATCGGCTCGATTCGGTCTTATGTAGAAAGATTTGAACAGTAGAGACACAGAGCTAGAGATGGTATACAGTGGTTTGCAAAAGTATTCACCCCCCTTGGCATTTTCCTATTTTGTTGCCTTACAACCTGGAACTAAAATATATTTTTATGGGATTTGCATCGCTTGAATTACACAACATGCCTACCACTTTGAATATACAAAATTTGTTTTGTATATTGTGAATCAAACAAGAGATACGACAAAAAAAACAGAAAACTGGAGCGTGCATAACTATTCACTCGCCACAAAGTCAATACTTTGTAGAGCCACCTTTTGCAGCAATTACAGCTGCAAGTCTCTTGCGGTATGTCTCTATAAACTTGGCACATCTAGCCACTGGGATTTTTGCCCATTCTTCAAGACAAAACTAGTCTAGCTCCGTCAATTTGGATGGGTTCCACTGGTGTACAGCAATCTTTAAGTCATACCACATTATCAGAATTGGATTGAGGTCTGGGCTTTGATTAGGCCAATCCAAGACATTTAAACATTTCCCCTTAAACTACCCGAGTGTTGATTTAGTAGTATGTTTAGGGTCATTGTCCTGCTTGAAGGTGAACCTCTGTCCCAGTCTCCAATCTCTGGAAGACTGAAACAGGTTTCACTCAAGAAATTGCCCTGAATTTAGCGCCATACAACCATCATTCCTTCAATTCTGACCAGTTTCCCAGTCCCTGCCAATGAAAAACATCCCCACAGCATGATGCTGCCATCACCATGCATCACTGTGGGGATGGTGTTCTCGGGGTAATGAGAGGTGTTGGGTTTGTGCCAGACATACAATTCAAGTCGGAAGTTTACATACAAATACAGCCAAATACATTTAAACTCAGTTTTAAACTATTCCTGACATTGAATCAGAGAAAAAAATTCCTGTCTAGGTCAGTTAGGATCAACACTTTATTTTAAGAATGTGAAATGTCAGAATGAGAGTAGAGATCAATATTTATTTCATAACATTCCCAGTGGGGTCAGAAGTTTACATACACTCAATTAGTATTTGGTAGCATTGCCATTAAATTGTTGGGTCAAACGTTTCAGGTAGCCTTCGACAAGCTTCCTACAATAAGTTGGGTGAATTGTGGCCCAATCCTACTGACAGAGCTTTCATGTAATGGAGTCAGGTTTGTAGGTCTCCTTGCTCACACATGCTTTATCAGTTCTGCCCACAAATTTAATATAGGATTGAGGTCAGGGCTTTGTGATGGTCACTCCAATACCTTGACTTTGTTGTACTAAAGCCATTATTCCACAACTTTGGAAGTATGCTTGGGGTTGTTGTCCAGTTGGAAGAACCATTTGCGACCAAGCTTTAACTGAAATGTCTTGAGATGTTGCTTCAATATGTCCACATAATTTTCCTACCTCATAATGCCATCTATTTTGTGAAGTGCACCAGTCTCTCCTGCAGCAAAACACCCACACAAAATGATGCTGCCACCCCCGTGCTTCATGGTTGGGATGGTGTTCTTTGGCTTGCAAGCCTCCCCCTTTTCCCTCCACTCATAACGATGGACATTATGGCCAAACAGTTCTATTTTTATTTCATCAGACAAGAGGACATTGCTCCAAAAAGTACGATATTTGTCCCCATGTGCAGTTGCACACTGTAGTCTGGCTTTTTTATGGCGGTTTTGGAGCAGTGGCTTCTTCCTTGCTGAGTGGCCTTTCAGACTATGTCGATATTGGGCTTGTTTTTCGCTGTGGATATAGATTCTTTTGTACCCGTTTCCTCCAGCATCTTCACAAGGTCCTTTGCTGTTGTGCTGGGATCGATTTGCACTTTTTGAAACTAAGTACGTTCATCTCTAGGCAACAGACTGCATCTAATTCCTGAGCTGTATGACGCCTGCATGGTCCCATGGTGTTTATACTTGCGTACTATTGTTTGTACAGATGAACATGGTACCTTCAGGCATTTGGAAATTGCTCCCAAGGATGAACCAGACTTGTGGAGGACTCCATTTTTTTTCCTGAGGTCCTGGCTGATTTCTTTTGATTTTCCCATGGTGTCAAGCAAAGAGGCACTGATTTTGAAGGTAGGCCTTCAAACACATCCACAGGTACACCTCCAATTGACTCAAATTATGTTAATTAGCCTATGAGAAGCCATGACATAATTTTCGGGAATTTTCCAACTTGTAGATGTCCTAACCGACTTGTTAAAACTATAGTTTGTTAACAAGAAATTTGTGGAGTGGTTGAAAAACGAGTTTTAATGACTCCAACCTAAGTGTATGTACAGTGCCTTGCGAAAGTATTCGGCCCCCTTGAACTTTGCTACCTTTTGCCACATTTCAGGCTTCTAACATAAATATATAAAACTGTATTTTTTTGTGAAGAATCAACAACAAGTGGGACACAATCATGAAGTGGAACGACATTTATTGGATATTTCAAACTTTTTTAACAAATCAAAAACTGAAAAATTGGGCGTGCAAAATTATTCAGCCCCTTTACTTTCAGTGCAGCAAAATCTCTCCAGAAGTTCAGTGAGGATCTCTGAATGATCCAATGTTGACCTAAATGACTAATGATGATAAATACAATCCACCTGTGTGTAATCAAGTCTCCGTATAAATAAACCTGCACTGTGATAGTCTCAGAGGTCCGTTAAAAGCGCAGAGAGCATCATGAAGAACAAGGAACACACCAGGCAGGTCCGAGATACTGTTGTGAAGAAGTTTAAAGCCGGATTTGGATACAAAAAGATTTCCCAAGCTTTAAACATCCCAAGGAGCACTGTGCAAGCGATAATATTGAAATGGAAGGAGTATCAGACCACTGCAAATCTACCAAGACCTGGCCGTCCCTCTAAACTTTCAGCTCATACAAGGAGAAGACTGATCAGAGATGCAGCCAAGAGGGCCATGATCACTCTGGATGAACTGCAGAGATCTACAGCTGAGGTGGGAGACTATGTCCATAGGACAACAATCAGTCGTATATTGCACAAATCTGGCCTTTATGGAAGAGTGGCAAGAAAGCCATTTCTTAAAGATATCCATAAAAAGTGTTGTTTAAAGTTTGCCACAAGCCACCCGGGAGACACACCAAACATGTGGAAGAAGGTGCTCTGGTCAGATGAAACCAAAATTGAACTTTTTGGCAACAATGCAAAACGTTATGTTTGGTGTAAAAGCAACACAGTTCATCACCCTGAACACACCATCCTCACTGTCAAACATGGTGGTGGCAGCATCATGGTTTGGGCCTGCTTTTCTTCAGCAGGGACAGGGAAGATGGTTAAAATTGATGGGAAGATGGATGGAGCCAAATACAGGACCATTCTGGAAGAAAATCTGATGGAGTCTGCAAAAGACCTGAGACTGGGACGGAGATTTGTCTTCCAACAAGACAATGATCCAAAACATAAAGCAACATCTACAATGGAATGGTTCAAAAATAAACATATCCAGGTGTTAGAATGGTCAAGTCAAAGTCCAGACCTGAATCCAATCGAGAATCTGTGGGAAGAACTGAAAACTGCTGTTCACAAATGCTCTCCATCCAACCTCACTGAGCTCGAGCTGTTTTGCAAGGAGGAATGTGAAAAAATGTCAGTCTCTCGATGTGCAAAACTGATAGAGACATACCCCAAGCGACTTACAGCTGTAATCGCAGCAAAAGGTGGCGCTACAAAGTATTAACTTAAGGGGGCTGAATAATTTTGCACGCCCAATTTTTCAGTTTTTGATTTGTTAAAAAAGTTTGAAATATCCAATAAATGTCGTTCCACTTCATGATTGTGTCCCACTTGTTGTTGATTCTTCACAAAAAAATACAGTTTTATATCTTTATGTTTGAAGCCTGAAATGTGGCAAAAGGTCGCAAAGTTCAACGGGGCCGAATACTTTCGCAAGGCACTGTAAACTTCCGACTTCAACTGTAGCTCAAGTTCAGCTGACCAGAGTACCTTCTTCCATATGTTTGGGGAGTCTCCGTGGGATGTTCAAAGTTTCGGATGTGGCCTTTCAGAGCAGGTGTATATATACTGAGACCATGTGACACTTAGATAGCACACAGGTGGACTTTATTGAACTAATTATGTGACTAGGAAAAACACCAAGGGGGGTGAATACTTTTGCAAAGCACTGTATCATACACTACAGTTGTGGAACAGTGTGGAAAGTAATTATGCTTTTAAAGTGAATCAACCTCTGAAAATGGCACCTTGAATATCTTGGTGCACCTACAGGAGAGCACTTTTTTTTTCCACCCATTCTGCACGTCATGACAAAATATTTCAAAAGTTGCCTGTAAACTTTGCCAAAACATTACAAACTACTTTTGTAATACAACTTTAGGTATTTTTAAACGTTATAAATCGATCAAATTGAAGACGGGTCTATCTGTGTTCAATACAGGAAGACAACAAACCAAGCTACTTTTCAAGTCTTGCGCAACTCTCAACAGTGTTACGCAGTTCCTAGATGGCCGTACTTCTTCATTGCAGAAATGAATAACCTCAACCAAATTCCAAAAACTTGTGAAGCGGTTGGAACTGTGGAAGCGGTAGGAACTGAAAACAATTTTCCCAATGAGAACTCACTGAACAGACAGAGACCTACAAAAATAAAATATCTGAATGGTTAGTCCTCGGGGTTTTGCCTGCTACAGTTCTGTTGTACTCACAGACATGATTCAAACAGTTTTAGAAACTTCAGAGTGTTTTCTGTCCAAATCTACTAATAATATGCATATCTTATATTCTTGGCATGAGTAGCAGGAAGTTGAAATTGTGCACGCTATTTATCCAAAAGTGGAAATGCTGCCCCCTATCCTAAAAAGGTTAAGAAGTTAGCAGTGAGTACGGTAGTGTACTAAACGACCAAAGATTTCAAGACCAAAGGCTGGTTTATACTATGTCTGTAGATAGTTGTCGCAGTGACATCACAAGCATTCTATTGTCATCCAACATCAATCTTGTCATTATGAAAAACTATAAACACAAAAATGACATTACAGCAGCCTTGTGGTCCAAAATAGCATAACTGGTTTATTTTAACACCAATAAACACCAATAAACCCATCTGTTTAGATGTCAATCTTGCAAACCAGGCAACTAAAATAAACTTTTCTAAAAAATGTTTTGGTTCATTTCTAGCTTTAGTCAATTTGTATTCGTTCTTACAGGAAAATAAACTCACAGCAATATCATTATTTACGAGTTAATGGCAAGCTAATGATAGGAAAATAGCTTACGGTTGTGAGTGTGATGAAATAATAGCAGGGCATTCTACCAGAGAATTTTTGAACTTGGACACTGTCTCGTTGACCTAACGTTATATCCTAATTTGACTTTGGTGCAGGTCATGTTGTTCTTCACATTACCATCTCTGGGAAACACACACTATTTCAAATAAAATCTAAGTTTATTTGTCTCATGCGCAGGATACAGAAGGTGTAAACGGTAGAGTGAAATGGTTACTGGCACAGTGGAGTCTTTTGTTTTGACATGTACTGTTGCTAGCTAGCTAACTAGCTAAACAAGGAACCATATCCCAACTCATAATGTTACTACCCTGCATAAATCTGCAGGCAGCTAAAGCTAACCAACTAGCAAGGTGCAATGTTAATAAGCTAACATTAGGCTGCAACTAGTAATGCAAATGGCTCTGAGATCCAAATAATATTACTACACAGATCATACTTGTAACTTTAGCTATTGAGCCAGCCAGCTAATGTTAGCTAGCTAGCTATCAGAATGCTTTAACTTGCAATGAAAATAGTATCTGGAAATGTAGCTAGCTAGACTCTCTTACCTGTATACATGGATGAACGCTTCTCCCTCTATGTCACAGAAGCCATGGTTGTCCTTGGTTTAAAGATGTAATCTGGAGACAGGCGTTTTATACAAGAGCCTTCTTCTGTGTGTTCTCTTTTCGACTCCCTCCGCATTATTTGCAATCAAATGCCAGAACATTCTCCATTTCCTTAGCTATTATACTCCGCTTCCACCAGACATTCCACTGATATCAAAACTTAGTCCTCCAGAGAGTGGAGAGCATTAGCAACACTTACAGTGCATTCTGAAAGAATTCAGACACCTTGACTTTCTCCACATTTTTTTACATTACAGCCTTATTCTAAAATGGATCAAATATTTTTTTCCCTCATTAATCTACACACAATACCCCATAATGACAAAGCAAAAACAATTTTTTAGATTTTTTGGGCAAATCTATAAGGAACAAAAAACTGAAATATCACATTTACGTTAGTAATTCAGACCGTTTACCCAGTACTTTGTTGAAGCACCTTTGGCAGCAATTACAGTCCCAAGTCTTCTAGGATATGACACTACAAGCTTGGCACCGACCCGTAGCACTCACATCTGTAGCCATGAAGTGCTTTGAAAGGCTGGTAATGGCTTACATCAACACTGTTATCCCAGAAACCCTAGACCCACACCACTTTGCATACCGCCCCAACAGATGCACAAATGACGCAATCTCTATTGCATTCCACACTGCCCTCGCCACCTGACAAAAGGAACATATACTATGCTATTCATTGACTACAGCTCAGCGCTCAATACCATAGTGCCCATAAAGCTCATCACTAAGCTAAGGACCCTGGGACTAATCACCTCCCTCTGTAATGGATCCTGGACTTCCTGACGGGCCACCCTCAGGTGGTAAGGGTAGGTAACAACACATCTGCCACGCTGATACTCAACACGGGGCCACGGTGCATGCTCAGTCCCCTCCTGTAATCCCTGTTCACCCATGACTGCATGGCCAAGCAAGACTCCAACAACATCATTACCAACAGTGGTAGGCCTGTTCACTGACAACAATGAGACAGCCTATTGGGAGGAGGTCAGAGACCTGGCAGTGTAGTGCCAGGATAACAACATCTCCCTCAACGTGATCAAGACAAAATAGATGATTGTGAACTAAAGGAAAAGGAAGGCCGAGCACACCCCCATCCTCATCGACGGGGATGTAGTGGAGCAGGTTGAGAGCTTAAAGTTCCTTGGTGTCCACACACCAAGACAGTTGTGAAGAGGGCACGACAACAACTTTTCCCCCTCAGGAGACTGAAAAGATTTGTCATGGGTTCTCAGATCTTCAGAAAGTTCTACAGCTGCATCATCGAGAGCATTCTGACTAGTTGCATCACCACCTGGTATGGCAACTGATTGGCCTCAGACCGCATGGCACTACAGAGGGTAGGGAGTACGATCCAATGCATCCCTGGGGCCAAAATTCTTGCCATCCAGAACCTCTATACCAGGTGGTGTCAGAGGAAGGCCCTAAAAATTGTCAAAGACTCCAGCTACACTAGTCATAGACTGTTCCCTCTGCTACCGCACGGCAAGCGGTACCGGAGCACCAAGTCTAGGTCCAAAAGCCTTCTTTACAGCTTCTACCTCCAAGCCATAAGACTCCTAAACAGCTGATCAAATGGCTACCCGGACTATTTGCATTGTTGGTTAAGGGCTTGTAAGTAAGCCATTTATCCATTTAAGTGAGTTGGCCATTATTAATAATAGTGCATTTGTACGATGTTCTCTCAGAGTGTGTGTGTATGTAGTGTTTTACTTCTGAACATACAGTATCAAACATTGCGAGGAAAAACGCTGTTGTGTTCAGCCATGCTAAAGCCATCTATTTCTCTAGGCAAGTCTATGGCCTCTTGGGTCCTGACATGCCTTATTCCCTGTGTAGATAACAAACCAGGCGTGCTGGGAGAAATTGGGGGCTGCCCTGAACACATTCCCTGGGTGTCCCTTTGTCACACATGATGGAGTGAAGGGTTTACCAGCATAGCTGCTTCTACGCTTTGCTGACCCACAGAGCTTTACCTCTGTCTCTGTCACTGAGGCTGGCACTCACACTGATGTTGTACAGGTCTGTCTGTCTGTCTGTCTGTCTGTCTGTCTGTCTGTCTGTCTGTCTGCGCATGCGTGGGAGGGAGGGATAGCGAGACGTTGCTCAGCAGTGTGATCTGGTGACGAGGACCAGACCTGGACTACAGGTGCTACAGATTTACAAGCAGAGTATATCATGAATATACAGTGCCTTGCGAAAGTATTCGGCCCCGTTGAACTTTGCGACCTTTTGCCACATTTCAGGCTTCAAACATAAAGATATAAAACTGTATTTTTTTGTGAAGAATCAACAACAAGTGGGACACAATCATGAAGTGGAACGACATTTATTGGATATTTCAAACTTTTTTAACAAATCAAAAACTGAAAAATTGGGCGTGCAAAATTATTCAGCCCCCTTAAGTTAATACTTTGTAGCGCCACCTTTTGCTGCGATTACAGCTGTAAGTCGCTTGGGGTATGTCTCTATCAGTTTTGCACATTGAGAGACTGAAATTTTTTCCCATTCCTCCTTGCAAAACAGCTCGAGCTCAGTGAGGTTGGATGGAGAGCATTTGTGAACAGCAGTTTTCAGTTCTTTCCACAGATTCTCGATTGGATTCAGGTCTGGACTTTGACTTGGCCATTCTAACACCTGGATTTGTTTATTTTTGAACCATTCCATTGTAGATTTTGCTTTATGTTTTGGATCATTGTCTTGTTGGAAGACAAATCTCCGTCCCAGTCTCAGGTCTTTTGCAGACTCCATCAGGTTTTCTTCCAGAATGGTCCTGTATTTGGCTCCATCCATCTTCCCATCAATTTTAACCATCTTCCCTGTCCCTGCTGAAGAAAAGCAGGCCCAAACCATGATGCTGCCACCACCATGTTTGACAGTGGGGATGGTGTGTTCAGCTGTGTTGCTTTTACGCCAAACATAACGTTTTGCATTGTTGCCAAAAAGTTCAATTTTGGTTTCATTTGACCAGAGCACCTTCTTCCACATGTTTGGTGTGTCTCCCAGGTGGCTTGTGGCAAACTATAAACAACACTTTTTATGGATATCTTTAAGAAATGGCTTTCTTCTTGCCACTCTTCCATAAAGGCCAGATTTGTGCAATATACGACTGATTGTTGTCCTGTGGACAGAGTCTCCCACCTCAGCTGTAGATCTCTGCAGTTCATCCAGAGTGATCATGGGCCTCTTGGCTGCATCTCTGATCAGTCTTCTCCTTGTATGAGCTGAAAGTTTAGAGGGACGGCCAGGTCTTGGTAGATTTGCAGTGGTCTGATACTCCTTCCATTTCAATATTATCGCTTGCACAGTGCTCCTTGGGATGCTTAAAGCTTGGGAAATCTTTTTGTATCCAAATCCGGCTTTAAACTTCTTCACAACAGTATCTCGGACCTGCCTGGCGTGTTCCTTGTTCTTCATGATGCTCTCTGCGCTTTTGACGGACCTCTGAGACTATCACAGTGCAGGTGCATTTATACGGAGACTTGATTACACACAGGTGGATTGTATTTATCATCATTAGTCATTTAGGTCAACATTGGATCATTCAGAGATCCTCACTGAACTCCTGGAGAGTTTGCTGCACTGAAAGTAAAGGGGCTGAATAATTTTGCACGCCCAATTTTTCAGTTTTTGATTTGTTAAAAAAGTTTGAAATATCCAATAAATGTTGTTCCACTTCATGATTGTGTCCCACTTGTTGTTGATTCTTCACAAAAAAATACAGTTTTATATCTTTATGTTTGAAGCCTGAAATGTGGCAAAAGGTTGCAAAGTTCAAGGGGGCCGAATACTTTCGCAAGGCACTGTATGATCTGCTTGTGAAATGACCACTTCTTTTCATAATATGTTATGCCCCTTCATGTGCCATTCACAACCATGTCTCTCCTCTCCTTTCTCTCCCTCCATCCTTTTCCTCCCTTCTCTTGTCAGAGCCAGAAAAGTATCTACCGTCAGTCTGTCCAGTCACTCGTTTAGAAACGTTACAACTGCAGCTTTTCCTGCAGGCACTTTTAAGGCCACTATAAATCCATCCTGTTTAAATCCTGGCTGTTTAAACGGGATTTTACTAAGATATCTGGTGCACCGCATTCTTCAGGTGCTTAAAAGGCCCTTTTAAATCGTTTACCCCCAAATGTATTTAATGGGTGAGTGATGCACTATGTGGATGGAAGTGGACAGAGGCTTTGTTGTTGACTGTGTTGGTATTTTTCTATGTTAACAAAGAGAGCACAATGAACAGTAGAAATGGAAGGATGTTTTGAGTTGCAGTCCATTTCGGATTAAGCTCACATCTGGTAAATGCAAACTCCATTTGTCTTCATCTAAAACCCCTTTTTTCCTTCTGGATATCTGCTCTGTTTAACTACACTGAGGTGACTGTATTTTTAAACCCGTTCTGGGAACATGGTGTTCCATGTTCTCTATGGTTTAATGGAGTCTTAGGGAGCATACTGCATGCCAGGTATTATTTTTCTGCTTTCTTTATCCATCATTATTTATCCTCACCTATTTCTCTGAGACTCTTGCAGTGCCCTCTTTGTCCTTCTGCCCTGAAATGCATCTTTTGTTTGTGTATCAGATAATCGATTTACGATCCCCTCTCTCCCAGGGATGTCATGGTGCCACCGTGCACCACTCCAGTGTTTGTCATCTTTAAGAGGTGTTTTGGTGGTGTGGTTAATTGCCTGGTGTTGGCGGTGAATGTCTATTTTACATGGTGTCGTATGTGAGAGAAGCTCTTAAACCCCTGGCAGTTAAAGGAGAGCAGCAACACAGCAGTCCCTGAAAGGCCTAGGTCACCTTTACTACCGGCGAATCACTGCAAGCCTGAATGATTGCTGTGCAACGCCAAGGAGCAGCTTACACACACACACACACACACACACACATTCACACACACACACACACACACACACACACACACACACACACACACACACACACACACACACACACACACACACACACACACACACACACACACACACACACACACACACACACACACACACACACACACACACACACAGAGAGAGAGCGATGCACAGAGCCTACAAACACTTTTGATATGGAAATCATGGATATACAGAAAATTACAGGCCTCTCTCATCTTTTTAAGTGGGAGAACTTACACAATTGGTGGCTGACTAAATACTTTTTTTCCCCACTGTACTGTATAGGACATGGTGTCTGAGGAATGGTCATTCAGGAAAAAGGATTGGACTGTATTTTCAATTGATATGGAAATGATTTTCCCAGTATTTTCTCTCAGTGGGTTAGCTTCAGTTTCTGTTACTGATTGAGAGTTGTCTCTCAGTCCAAATGAAAGATGGGGGGGTTTATAGGGAATCAAATAGGACGGACTGTCCTTTCTTTTCTCTTCTGTTAATAGGGAATCGAATAAGACTGACTGTCCTTTTTACTTCTCTTCTCTACTCTACTCTGACAAACACACATTGTCATGTCAGACAACCTTAAGATCCCTGCAGATCCACATGAACTGCATCTTTGAAATTAAACTTGGGGAAAATATCCTAAGTATAGGTCTGACTCCAGATACGTGTGGCTGCCATCCCAGATCTGTGTGTAAGATGAAACGTACCAGCCTATTGCAATATCCTCTATCATATTATGGCACTGGACAGTATCATATGGGTCTCTTTCAAACTCTCAGACAGAGTAGGAAGTAGTATATGAGGGCTTTACAGCATGTCTGGCTGACAATACAACGTGTGTCTGTCTGTCTGTCTGTCTGTCTGTCTGTCTGTCTGTCTGTCTGTCTGTCTGTCTGTCTGTCTG
Organism: Oncorhynchus mykiss; assembly: GCF_013265735.2. Lineage (NCBI taxonomy): Eukaryota > Metazoa > Chordata > Actinopteri > Salmoniformes > Salmonidae > Oncorhynchus > Oncorhynchus mykiss. Next base: position 70,881,988 of record NC_048575.1, on the reverse strand, counting down.
TCTGTCTGTCTGTCTGTCTGTCTGTCTGGATGGATGGATGGATGGATGGATGGATGGATGGATGGTATACAGATGGAGAGAGGGTATGGAAGAGTTAATAACTCAGGGTTTTACAGGGGATTGGATATATTTGCTTTGGAAAAGACAGGTATGACCCATCCTCAACGATTTGCTAGAGGACATCCTGTGTAAAGCTCATGTCCACATCATTACCCATTATTTTTCTTTCTACTTTGCACATTCTCCCATTGCAAATCTACCATTCCAGTGTTTTACTTGCTATATTGTATTTACTTTGCCACCATGGCCTTTTTGCCTTTACCTCCCTTATCTCACCTCATTTGCTCACATCCTATGTAGACTTGTTTATACTGTATTGTTGACTGTATGTTTGTTTTACTCCATGTGTAACTCTGTGTCGTTGTATGTGTCGAGCTGCTTTGCTTTATCTTGGCCAGGTCGCAATTGTAAATGAGAACTTGTTCTCAACTTGCCTACCTGGTTAAATAAAGGTGAAATAAATAAATAAAATAAATAAAATAAATAAAATAAATAAATTACTGGCAGGATCTCATAACCTCCCATGGAAATAGGCCTAAAAGTAAAAAGTATACATTTAAATAAATATAATGAGTTAACATATTTAATTGATATTTTTTCAGTATATTTATTGGTCTTGACTAACAGGACACAAGGCTTAAAATAAGAAAAAAACAAACCAATCATCTGCATAGAACCACATAGGTAATTTAAATACTTTCACACACACACTCACACATCAAACAGTGGTAGTGTTGAGGCTCAAACTGTTTTAGTGTTGCAGCAACTAGCAATTAGCGGATGATTCAGAGCTTTGATTGGGAGCCATTTTGTGTCAAGCGTGTTTACTCTTGTGCACAGCACTGCACTACATTAACACTAATGATGGTAATGGCCTCCCATCACATTGACAGGCCCATTTTTTAGATCCCTCTTAATTGTAATTAAGGCCTGATTAACGGGTTTGGTGGGGGAAGAGTTTTATTCTCCTCAGTACAATATACCATAATATGTTATGAAAGCAATCAAGGGGCTGTCATTTAGTTCTCTAATGAGTCTCTACTACACATAACAAACTTCACTTTTCCCTTTGCTATTCTTTTTCTTTTTCTAGACCAGCTGGTTCATTTTTAGCTGGTAGTAAATTGGTTGATGAATGTCTAGGGTTGCTTCCCGTAACTTTCCCCAAATTCCCAGGTATTCCAGAAATCTTGGTTGGAAGATTCCAGTTTTCCAGTTTATTCCCTCCTATGTCCAGGAATCTTCCAAACAAGATTTCTGGAAAACCTGGGAATTTTGGTAAAGTCACTGGATATTGGCAAACCTATGAATGTCATTGACGCTCCAATCCAGAGATTCCACTCACTTGGTAACCCAGGTATGAATCAGTCCCTGGTTAGAAGGTAAGGATGAAAACCAGCAGTCCTACAGACCTCAAGTCATTGATCACTGCTCTCAGTGACTGAAGACCACAGCTTTGTTATTCGTTCAAACGTAAGTCTTTCTCTCACTTTCTTTCTCTCTCTCTCCCTTTTCAGACAAACTTGTGTGTGAGTGTGTGAGCGTATTTCTTCACATGGAAGTCTGTGTGTTCACACATATTTCCTCTGGACAGTGTCCTGATGCCAAAGTGTGACAGCAGCATGGCGTGCTCTGGCCTGGGTGGGTTGTGGTTAACACCCCTCACCCATGTGGACCCCAGGGCCTTCCTAGGCCTGCTCACTGTCAGCCTGGCTCAGCCTAGTTGTGACACCACCCTGCATGATGGAACCACTGGGAAGGTACCTGACTGCTTGTTTTATTCCCCTATCCCATAGAGCATGAAAAAGAGGACTAATTAGAAGACACTTGCCTGTCTTCTGTCTCTACGCCCACTCCCTTTTAGTCTCTCTTTTTCTTTTCTTTTCTGGAAACTCTCTCTGTCTCTCTCCTTCTCTCTCTCTCTCTCTCTCTCTCTCTCTGATAACTCTTATTTTACCTCTCCATATCTTTCTCTCTCTCTTCCTCTCATTCTCCCATGAGGATCATTTAGACAAAGATATGCTCTGGTGTTTTACCACCAGACACTAAGGCCTAAGGTGGACTGGGCTGTCAGGCCCTCAACCTACTCCTTGGCAGAGACAGCTCCCTCCCTCCCCGCCCGTCACACTGATAGTGTGTTCCATGTTACCAGGCCCATTGTTGACAAGTCTGTCTTAAAGGTGTGTTAAGCTTTGCTTCAGCATTACATACACAATCAAGGCTCGACCCTAACAGAACAGACACCAAAACAAATGTTGTTTGACTAACGGCAATCGTGGCCTCCATTTTGCCACAGTCGTCGATAACCAGTGGTCAGTCTCATTACAAGTCAAAGTCATGTATTGTGCCTTTAATGCGTCTTGTGTTTTGCTGTTGTGTTTGCAGGTGAATGAGGAGACGGTGGAAAGGCTGGTGGTTCAGTACCCCCACATCGTGTTCAGTGTGTACTGCGAGACAGCAGGACTGCAAAAGAACCCTGGAGAGAACCTATCAGATGGGCTGGAACCCCAACACATCCACCGCATTATAGCCACCGCTGGACTACACACACACACACACACACACACACACACACACACACACACACACACACGCACACACACACACACACACACACACACATTTATGCTCATTCGCATACATGTGCCCACACACTGACAAAGGCAGTGTGCACAGTCAAAGTGGAAACACACACCACATGATCATTTTTTAAAAAATGTTGGGATTCCATTTTAGTTCAGTGATAACTCCCAGACAAATCATACTGTACATCAGTGTAAAGTGTTGGGCTTGTGTATCAAATAAACATAATGCTCTACTTTTGTCCAGAGACCTAGAGTATGTGGCAGCCCTATGGCTCTGGTCAAACATAGCGCTACACTACCTGGTGATAGGGTGTTGTTTGAGATTTGAGTTCTGCTGTGCTGGGAGTTTTGTGGGACTTACATTTCCCCCAACACCAATCTGGATGCAAAACCAGGCTTGAAAACACAGAGCACATTGAGCAGCGACTGAAAACAAGTAAACATTGTTCTCAACAAGTAATTATTCTCTGGTCTCGTTGACCTTTGGGTTTACATGTTTTGACCTCACCATGTGTGAAGTCAATGTTGTTTCATACTGTGTGTTTTTACCTTTCTGTTGGAAATTAAATACAGTATTAAGTGTGTTATGTGTTCGTAGGGACCTGAGGTTTCTCTGACCAGGAAAAACTCCAGGTCCACGATATAGGCTTTAAGATAGGATATAGGCTAGTCTGTAAGATAATAAATAGGCTAGTCTTTAATATAGGATGTAGGCTAGTCTATAAGATAAGATACAGGCTAGTCTTTAAAACAAGATATATTTTTTTCTCTAAAATCAGATATACGTAGGCTAGTCTATAAGATCAGATTCAGGCTAGTCTATAAGATCAGATACAGGCTAGTCTATAAGATAAGATAAGAAATACAGTGCCTTGCAAAAGTATTCATCCACCTTGGTGTTTTTCCTATTTTGTTGAATTACAAATTGTAATTTAAATGAATATTTATTTGGATTTAATTTAATAGACATACAAAAAATATTCAAAATTGGTCAAGTGAAATAAAATAAAAATATTATAAAAAAAAAACAACTTAAAACTGAAAAGTTGTGCGTGCATTTATATTCAACCCCTCTGCTACGGAGCCCATAAATAAGATCTGGTGCAACCAATTACCTTCAGAAGTCACATAATGAGTTACATATATATAAATAAAGTCCACCTGTGTGTTAACTAAGTGTCACATGATCTGAGCATACACCTTCTCTGAAAGGCCACAGATTCTGCAACACCACTAAGCAAGGGGCACCACCAAGCAAGCAGCACCATGAACAACAAGGAACTCTCCAAACAGGTAATGGACAAAGTTGTGGAGAAGTACATATCAGGGTTGAGTTATAAAAAAATATCCGAAACTTTGAACATCCCACGGAGCACAATTAAATCCATTATTAAAAAATTGAAAGAATATGGCACGACAACAAACCTTCCAAGGAATGGCCGCCCACAAATCTCACGGACCAGGAAAGGAGGGCATTAATCAGAGAGGCAGCAAAGAGACAAAAAAATCTGAAGGAGCTGCAAAGCTCCACAGCGGAGATTGGAGAATCTGTCCATGGGACCACTTTACGTTGTACAATCCACAGAGCTGAGCTTTATGGAAGAGTGGCCAGAAAAAAGCCATTGCTTAAAGAAAAAAATAAGCAAACACATTTTGTGTTCGCCAAAAGGCATGTGGGAGACTCACCAAACATATTGAAGAAGGTACTGGTCAGATGAGACTAAAATTGAGCTTTTCGGCCATCAAGGAAAACACGATGCCTGGCACAAACCCAACACCTCGCATCACCCCGAGAACACATCCCCACAGTGAAGCATGGTGATGGCAGTATGATGCTGTGGGGATGTTTTTCATTGGCAGGGACTGGGAAACTGGTCAGAATTGGAGGAAAGATGGATGGCGCTAAATACAGGGAAATTCTTGAGTGAAACCTGTTTCAGTCTTCCAGAGATTGGAGACTGGGACGGAGGTTCACCTTCAAGCAGGACAATGACCCTGAGCATACTACTAAATCAACAGTCGAGTGGTTTAAGGGGAAATATTTAAATGCCTTGGAATGGCCTCGTCAAAGCCCAGACCTCAATCCAATTCAGAATCTGTGGTATGACTTAAAGATTGCTGTACACCAGCGGAACCCATCCAACTTGAAGGAGCTGGAGATGTTTTGCCTTGACCAATGGGCAAAACTCCCAGTGGCTAGATGTGCCAAGCTTATAGAGACATACACCAAGAGACTTGCAGCTGTAAATTCAATACTTTGTGGGGGGTGAATAGTTATGCACACTCAAGTTTTCAGTTTTTTTGTCTTATTTCTTGCTTGTTTCACAATAAAATAAAACATTTTGCATCTTCAAAGTGGTAGGCAAGTTGTGTAATTCAAATGATACAACCCCCCAAAAAATATATTTTAATTTTGGCAACAAAATCTGATTTTTTTTTTCGCAAGCCACTGTAGTTGTCTCTCTAATATAAGATATATGCTAGTCTATAAAATAATATATGGTCTATAAGATAAGCTATAGTCTATAATAAAATATATAGTGTAGTCTATAAGATATAGTCTGGTCAATAAGATAAGATATAGGCTAGTGTATAAGATAAGATATAGTTTTGTATCTAAGATAAGATATATGCTGGTCTATAAGATATATGCTGGTGTATAAGATAAGAATTGTCTGTAAGATAATATATAGGCTAGTTTATGTAATAAAATATCTAAAAGATAATTATAGTTTATAAGAATGTTTTTGGTAGATATAAGATATAAGATAAAGGCTAGTCTATAAGATAAGACTGTGCAAAGCTGTCATCAAGGCAAAGGGTGGCTACTTCACTGCAATTTAGAAAATAGTCCAAATAAAGAAAAACCCTTGAATGAGTAGGTGTCCAAACTTTTCACTGGTACTGTAGGTTAGTCTAGAAGATAAGATGTCGTCTAGTCTATAAAATAAGATATAGTCTAGTCTATAAGAAAATATATAGGCTAGTCTATAAGATATAGGCCAGTCAATAATTTGCACAGCATTTTTCCTGACCAACTCACATGGTCAGGTAAAACTTGTGGCTTACCTATTATATTATAATGGTCCCAGTAGGGAACAAAGCCCATTCTGATGGACTAAGGCTGTGACTCCCTGATACAATGGTACACTTCAGAGATTCAAGGACACATTCAATCAAGCTACACAATGGGAGTTCTGCAAGGAAATATTGTTTTCATTACAAATCTCAATATGTTTTTGTTTCATCTAGTAAATGTCTTATGCACACAGTTGATGAACATTTGTGTGGCGCAGGAGCGAATCATTTTCATGCAGTGTTGTACGTTGGTTGGTGCAGTGCAGGTTTGACTGAGTACCATCCCTAATTGTTGTTACAGTCACAGTTAAGTACACAGTGAGCTCAAGGTATAAGTTGCCCTGGCAGATCTAGGATCAGATGATTGAACCCCTTATCCTAATCTTAAACTTAAGTGAGATGAATCAATATCTGACCCTGGACCTGTGGTTAGCGACAACTTCTGCCTACACCGAAGAGCTCAGAATGTTCTAAAGGAGTAGTTGCTCAGCACTGAACATTAGAGATACACTCTTTACGGACTGATGTAAACACTTTAAAGTCATTATTGTAAAAGACAATTTGTTCTCAATGACTTGCCTGGATGAAGAAAGGATCACTACTTCAACTCTTCTGACAGAAACATTGTCTTGAAGACAACTGTCCATGTTCTAGATGTTAAGAAAATTAATGTAAATGAGTCAGAGTTCCCTTCAAATAATAATAAGTCATTAGGATGTCCTCAGGATGTCACAAAATGGCCACCTAAAGTAAGGTGGTGTGTCAAGGTCCCCTGGAGGTGTTGTCTAGTTTCCGGTTAGTCCCGGGGACATCCCAAAATATGTTTTTAGGACGTTCTTGGGAAGTTGTATAATTTTTACTGTGTTCTTTGGATGTTGTGTCACGTTCCCCTGGAGGTTGTGTCACGTTCCCCTGGATGTTGTGTCACGTTCCCCTGGAGGTTGTGTCACGTTCCCCTGGAGGTTGTGTCACGTTCCCCTGGATGTTGTGTCACATTCCCCTGGAGGTTGTGTCACGTTCCCCTGGATGTCGTGTCATGTTCCCCTGGAGGTTGTGTCACGTTCCCCTGGAGGTTGTGTCTAGTTCCCCTGGAGGTTGTGTCTAGTTCCCCTGGATGTCGTGTCAAGTTCCCCTGGATGTCGTGTCACGTTCCCCTGGAGGTTGTGTCTAGTTCCCCTGGATGTCGTGTCATGTTTCCCTGGATGTCGTGTCACGATCCCCTGGAGGTTGTGTCTAGTTCCCCTGGATGTCGTGTCACGTTCCCCTGGATGTCGTGTCACGTTCCCCTGGATGTTGTGTCACGTTCCCCTGAAGGTTGTGTCAAGTTCCCCTGGATGTCGTGTCTAGTTCCCCTGGATGTCGTGTCACGTTCCCCTGGATGTCGTGTCACGTTCCCCTGGAGGTTGTGTCTAGTTCCCCTGGATGTCGTGTCATGTTCCCCTGGATGTCGTGTCACGATCCCCTGGAGGTTGTGTCTAGTTCCCCTGGATGTCGTGTCACGTTCCCCTGGATGTCGTGTCACGTTCCCCTGGATGTCGTGTCATGTTCCCCTGGAGGTTGTGTCATGTTCCCCTGGAGGTTGTGTCACGTTCCCCTGGAGGTTGTGTCACGTTCCCCTGGAGGTTGTGTCACGTTCCCCTGGAGGTTGTGTCACGTTCCCCTGGAGGTTGTGTCACGTTCCCCTGGATGTCGTGTCACGTTCCCCTGGATGTCGTGTCACGTTCCCCTGGAGGTTGTGTCACGTTCCCCTGGATGTCGTGTCACGTGATGTGATGGTCTCCAGGAGGTTTTTGTCTAGTTCCCCTGGATGTCGTGTCACGTGATGTGATGGTCTCCAGGAGGTTTTTGTCTAGTTCCCGGTTTTTGTCTAGTTCCCCATACAATTAAATGTTTTACTTTTAATGTTTTTTGACACCTGTGACCGTCACTTGACAAAAACTTCCAGGGGACCAGGACACAGCATCCAAAGAACGTCCTAAAAACTTACTTGAGCACGTCCCCGGGACAAACCAGCAACTAGACAAAACCCCCAGGGGACCATGACACAATGTCGAAAGAATGTCAGCGGGACATACCGGAAACTAGACGAAGCCTCCAGTGAACCATAATACAACATCCAAAAAACATTGGGAACGATAAAAAAGTCCCCCAGAGAATGTCCCCGTGGGACCATCACAAGACGTACTAAGGACTAGTAAAATGAAAATCAGTGACATCCTGTGAAGATACAGGGAGCTAGACAAATGTCCCCCAGAGAAAGTTCCCTTGGGACCATCATGCGGCGTCCTAAATACTAGTCAAATGAAAGTCCTGAGAACGTTCTAAAAGGTCCTAACATGGTCCTCAGTGACGTCCTGGGAGCGTACAGGGAACTAGACAAAGGTCCCCTGGAGAGTGGCTATGGGATCATCAAGCAACCTTCTTAGAATGTCAGTGGGATAACATTCCATCCGAAACCCTTAAGGGACCTAATAAGAACGTCTCTGAATGTCCTCAGGACGTCCCCTGTTTGTTGGGTTTGTAGTGCCCTCTCTCTCTCTCTCTCTCTCTCTCTCTCTCTCTCTCTCTCTCTCTCTCTCTCTCTCTCTCTCTCTCTCTCTCTCTCTCTCTCTCTCTCTCTCTCTCTCTCTCTCTCTCTCATGATGATGTATATTGTACGATTAGGATGGTGTAATAATCAATGGTTTGGATTGTGTCGGCTGTAAGAGAAGTTCAGTGATTTCCACTGTATTTGTACTGTACCATGGGATTTTATGTAACCTAATATTGGTTTTGTTTGAGCATATATTTGCAGTATTAGTTGTGTAGCCATGCATTTACGGTATATCTTTGTTAGCAATAGGATCTAAGATTCTGGCTCAGAACGTATAAACATGCCCTTTTGAAAACATTCAATGTTAATTTATTATGCTAATAACTTTTCTATGAACCAAGTGGACTATTATTCTAGAAGCTGTCACTGGACTGTATACACTAGTACTTTTTTGAGTTTTGTGGTTTGAAGTAGCACTGTAACCTTTTACAGAAACAGAGATTTGGGACTTAAGAACATCTCCATTTGACCCTTGTCAGGACTTGTAGACTTTCAGATCGAGTCCTCGTCGAACCCCCCTTTTCTGTAATCCCAACATGCACTTTCTTTTTCTCAGCTTGGTGTTGACACTTGATCCCTAATTTGTTAAGGAAACCGTAAATGACTGGATTTACATACAGATGAATAAAACACTACTACTTATAAAGCTCTCCCTTTTTCTCTTATTTAAGTATATATTTTTTGCTTTCTGTGTTTGATAGAAGAACGAAACATTAAAAGTGACATTTTAAATGAATCTTTACCCATGCTACATGAAGTGTTTTCCTCCTCAACATCAAATCATAATATAAATTAATGCATAACCAAGTATATTTTTGTTGCAAGTCAAAATCCTGGAACCATCCAGTCTGTTTCGATATGTATTACTACAGTTGCATGCCAAGGCCTAGTAGCTGAACTGGATCCATTCCTCAGGGAGTGACACCTTGATACTGTGAATATTCAGCAGCTCCCTCACATCTCAATCAACCTGTCTCTCTCTCGTTGCAGGGAAACTTGTGATTTCAAGGTCAGCACTTTGTTAGTATCACAGCAGTCATGCATCAGAGACAAGGCGATGACTTGCCTCCCAGCATGCTAGTGACACGCTCAAAGCACTGAAAGCTGTCATTCAATATGTCCACCGTCTTTGACGATCAAGAGGAGGATATTGTCACTTTGGTATTTGGTGTTTTATTAGGATCCGCATTAGCTGTTGCAAAAGCAGCAGCTTCTCTTCCTGGGGTCCACACAAAACATGAAACATAATACAGAATGACATAATACAGAACATCAATAGACAGGAACAGCTCAAGGACAGAACTACATCAATTGTTTTAAAGCCTACACATCAATACATACACAGAAACTATCTAGGTCAAATTGGGAAGAGGCGTTACTCCGCGAGGTGTTGCTTTATCTGTTTTTTTAAACCAGGTTTGCTGTTTATTTGAGCAATATGAGATGAAAGGAAGTTCCATGCAATTAGAGCTCTATATAATACTGTACACCTACTTGAATTGTTCTGGATTTGGGGACTGTGAAAAGACCCCTGGTTGCATGTCTGGTGTGATAAGTGTGTGTGTCAGAGCTGTGTGTAACTTGTAACAAAACGTGCCGCTCTGTTCTGGGCCAGCTGAAGCTTAAAACCTGTTTGGGATAGGGGGCAGCATTTTCACGTTCGGATGAAAAGCGTGCCCAGACATGCCTGCCTGCTACTCAAGCCCAGAAGCTAATATATGCATATTATTTGTATATTTGGATAGAAAACACTCTGAAGTTTCTAAAACTGCTTGAATTATGTCTGTGAGTATAACAGAACTGATTTGACAGGCGAAACCCCCCCCCCAAAAAATAAATTCAGCCTTCCGCTGTTTCCAATGGCTTTCATGTTTATTGTGAGGCGAAGTCCTCCCAGATTGCAGTTCCTAGGGCATCCACTAGATGTCAACAGTCTTTAGAAAGAGTTTCAGGCTGGTGTTTTGAAAAAATTTGCTAGAACTTTTCATTTTTCAAAGTGGCTCCCATTTTGCTGTAGTGTTTCCATGCCCGTGGGTGAAAGCACATTCTTTGTTATTCATCTCCAGGAATTAACAGACTATTCTCTGTCTTAAATTTGATCATTTATTTACATATTAGGGTACCTGAAGTTTGATATAAACATTGTTTGACTTGTTTGGATAAGTTTATTGGTAATGTTTGGGATTCATTTTGTATGCATTTTGGAGGGAAACAGGTGGATTATTGAATGAAGCGCACCAGCTAAACTTAGTTTTTATGGATATAAAGAAGAACTTTATCGAACAGAAGGACCATTTGTGATGTAACTGGGACCTTTTGGAGTGCCAACAGAATAAGATCTTTAATCACATCAGACCAATAAATATTTTTAACATCATCCCCATAAGAGTCACAGGAAAATCTTTTATAAGATCTCTTATATACTATTTTAGGCCCAGCAGTTGGATCTTTGGCTTTTCTGGAAATAGCCACTATACTGTGATCACAGCATCCAATGTGTACGGATACAGCTTTAGAGAAAAGTTCTACAGTATTAGTTCAAATGTGATCGATACATGTGGATGATCTTGTTCTTGTAGTGTTTGTAAACACCCTGGTAGGTTGATTAATAACCTGAACCAGATTACTGGTTACAGGTTACAGTAAGAAGCTTCCTGTTGAGCGGACAGATTGATGAAAACCAGTCAATATTCAGGTCCCCAGGAAAGTAGACCTCTCTGTTTACATCACATACACTATCAAGCATTTCACACATATTATTTAGATACTGACTGTTCGCAGTTGGTGGCCTATAGCAACACTCCAATATACAAGGCTTTAGATGTGCCAAGTAAATCTGTGTCCGCAATACTTCAATAACACTTGACATAAGATCTTCTCTAAGCATTACAGGGATATGGCTCTGAATATATACAGCAACACCTCCCCAATATGCATTTCTGTCTCTTCTATATATGTTACAGTATATCCTTGTATTGCTATTGCTGTATCATCAAATTAATTATCTAAGTCAGTGTCAGAAATGGATAATATATGAATGTTGTCTGATTTTAGCAAGTTATTGATTTCATAAACCTTATTTCTAAGGCTACATACATTAATATGGGCATTTTCAGCCCTTCTTGAGTCCACGGGACGGTTGAGCTGACATAGGCTAATGCGATTAGCATGAAGTTATAAGTAACAAGAATATTTCCCAGGAAATAGACATATCTGATACTGGCAGAAAGCTTCAATTATTGTTAATCTAACTGCACTGTCCAATTTACTGTTGCTATTACAGTGAAAGAATAGCATGCTATTGTTTGAGGAGAGAGCACAATTTTGAACAGTAAAAGTTATTATTAAACAAATTAGGCAAATTTGGGATGTCTTGATACAACATTTTGAACAGAAATTAAATGGTTCATTTGATCAGTCTAACACTTTGCACATACACTGCTGCCCTCTAGTGTCCAAACTCTAACTTGCAAATGGGCTGGAATAAAACATGATGGTCTTTCTCTTGAATTTCAAAGATGATGGTACAAAAAAATACATTAGAACGTTTTTTTTTTGTGGTATTGTCTTTTACCAGATCTATTGTGTATTATTCTCCTACATTCCTTTCACAGTTCCACAAACTTCAAAGTGTTTCCTTTCAAATGGTAGCAATAATTTGCATATCCTTCAGGGCCTACGATACAGGCAGTTAGATTTGGATATGTCATTTTAGGCGAATATTTAAAGAAAGGGGGCAGATCTTTATGAGTTTATCAGAGATAGACATAATACTGAAAAGAGAAAACAAAGCAAGAGAAAAAAATACACATTCAGCAGTCCATTAATCAATTGGTGTGTGTGTGTGTGTGCTGCGTGGTTGAAGATACAAACCCATAGGTTTGGCTCTCTTATCCCTTCCAGGCTTCTGGGAGGGAGGGTGGACAATGAGCCTGTCATAGAAGATGTAAGCAATGTCCTCATGCACTCTGGCAGCTTTCATGGCTGGGATCAGTTCTTTCCTCTTCTGGCTCCACGGCTTCAGGATAGTCCTCATTGAGGAAGATATATGTTCCTCTCAAGTTCTTGGCTCTTTCCAGAACAGCTACCTTGTCCTTGAACCTCAGGAACTTGACCACTACTGGCCTGGGCCTATCACCTGGGCCGGTGGTGGGTTTTCCAGTTCTGTGGGCACACTTCACCTCAATCTTCCTGTGGTCCATCTTCAATTCCTCAGAGATCATTCCCTCAGACTCCGTGCAAGTCTCATGTGGAGATTCTGCAATGCCTTCCACAAGCATGTTGTTCCGCCTTGATAGTCCCTCGATATTTATCTGTCATTGTTATCATGGATTCACACACAGAACTGTTGTCCTCTCTCAATGACTTACAGACTTCTGTCATCTTGCCGTTGTCATGTTTCAACTCATTGAGTTGACCCTGGGAGAACTGCAAACTGCTCTTAAGGTCCTGGACCTCTCTGGTTAGGTCGTCCAATCTTTTATTAGTAGAATCCACAAGTACAGTATTTGGACAAAACACTTGAATCTATTTTCTTGTTGTAACAACTGCTTGTAGGTCTCTTTTTGTTCATTTAAAAGATCCTTCACTTGTGATAGAGAGACACCACCGTTCTCAACAGTGCTCCCATCGGCTTTGGTCTTTGTCATGGTAGCCAGCAACGTAGGTTATACTGCTACACCTCACAGTTCCAGACAGGGCAGGTCACGGCAAAGACTGAAAACAACAAACAGTAGGTATCTAGACATCCACAAATCCGGGACAATCCGCGGTCCCAGCCACAATGGCTAAACGTGGGTTCAAGAAAAACCTTCTAGCTTGATATGCAGCTAGCTTGCAGCTAGGCTAGCTGCGATACCAAATAACTCCTCAGACCCGTCTTTGGTCGGTAGGATCAGTGGAAAGAGACAAGCAGTCCCAGAAACTGATGCCAATTACGTCGCGAGGTACAAACTATGAAGCTAGCTTGCTACCAAGAACTTTCCAATACACTTTCAAACAACACATTTTTCAAACAAACAAAACCAAGCTCTTCCTTGATCTGCACTCTCGGGGGGTGTTTGTTTGTTTCATGTGGGAGGATGAAACCGGGAAGCTATCCAGGCCTTGTAAGGTCTGGCATGCATCAGCAACGCCTTGGCAGAGGAACACGCCCTTTTACTGACAGCCTGAGTCTGTAGCTGTTTTGCTTCTGCTGCAAAGTCATCTGTGATTGGCCAGAAATGCATAGTATTGTTATTTGGAATATTTGCTGTTTTTTTCATTATTTTAGATGATGACACAATATTTATGCGGTCTTAGTCAATTATTGTCCTAATCTTAATCAAATAGCTCATATATTTTATACCCTTGTCAAAATGGCCGTACATGAGTATTGTAGTTCTTTGTAGTTCGTAGAGTAAGAAGCAGTTTAGAATGTGTGGCCAGTCTACAAGTTGGCCTGTGAGTGTGTGAGGGGCTAGCAGGCTAATTTCCTCAAAGAGCCTTTCTGTCCTCACCTCTTCCTGATATCACATCTTCTTACACATCCCTCACCTCCTCTCCTCATATCAGACTAACCCTGTTCAAGAAACAAATTGGTTCTTGCTTGTTTCCCAGTGGTGCTAAGGCCCCGACCCTGCTCTGCCCTCTCTCTAGAATTCATGTCATTAAAGAGAGAGAGAACTCTTCTCTTCTTCTTATCTTCTTCTATGTTTCTTATTGTTATTCACTGTGTTTAGAGACACACTTTCATTTCAGTGTTACCGATGATATTGACTTGACAGAGGCAGCTTTAAAAGCCAAAGAGTCAGACGTTTTCTATAGTCAGAATGTTAAAAGTCTCACTCTTCAGGTCGAGTGCTTCTCTCTCTAGTTCTGCCTCATTATGAAATACAATGTTCTCAATATGCACAGTTAGTCTTCTGTTGCATTAGCCCTGGCAAGAACGGGGCATGAATAATTTGGCCCTCCGGTTAGCTGTTGGCTGTAGAATGACAGTGGTTTCTAATGTCTCTGCTCTGCTCGCTACAAATAAGCCATTACTCCCCCTTCTCTATTTTCCCCACAGAGGTAAAATATACAGCCTACTGGGTTTTTACTGTCGCCAATTAGCGCCTAGGCAAATGTGAGTGTGTGCCATCGATTCACACACTGATTGAGGTGGACTCCATCAACGTCTCGGTGAACCTCGGACCTCTGCAATATTCATCAAGGTGCGTTCGCTAACCTCGTATGCCCTCAGAGGAGCGTGCCCTCAGGAAGAGCCACCACTGAGTGGGGATGGCCATGCGGTCAGCACAGGAAGAGCCATAGAGAAATGTAATTAAACTTAGTAAATATTTATGCCGTTTGTTAAATAATTTATGAGGGGCTGAAAAGAATCAGCGATGACCATACAGCACATTTCTCATTTCAGTTGTCAAGGTCACTGATTAGGGGTTTAAAGATTCCTGGAATCTGGAAGAATAAGACGGATATCCAAGAATCTTCCAACTGGGATTTTGGGAATTTGAGGAAAGTTACCAGACTTTTGCAACCCTAGCATTGATATTATCTAGCTAACAAACCAATAAAGCGGTGGTTTCAAGGCTCATTTTCACTCTGTTTTACATTGAACTCTGTGTGTGTACAATAAATCCCACTCTGGCTTCTTGCTGAAACTAGTCTAAACCAGTTTCATTATTTTGGGTAACCTCTCCCGGCCAGCTTTGCTTTGGCTGTTGAGCTGTGTTCACTCTCTCCCTTTCCAGTTTTACTGAACTGTCACTCAGCTCTCTTTCTCCTTCTCTCACTCTTTCTACCTTGTTCCTTTCATTATTCCTTGTCTTTCTCCCTCCACCTTCCTATTCTCACTTTCTCTCTTTCTACCCCTCACCCCCTCTTCTGTCCCCATCCCTGCTTCTATTTCTCTCTCCCTTTCTGTCTTCCTCCTACTCATACTCCCCCTCTTCCTCAGTCAGCCTGCGGAGGGTCCACTTACCTTAAAGGTTCTGTGTAGTGAAAGGAGGTCAATTGGTTTTGTTAACTAAGGCAAAAGGTCAAAGTTGATAGTGTTAATGATATCTTCTTCAAACTAGGGTCTATTTTTCTCCACTTCCTGTCTGACAGACCTGCCCAAAGTAAATGGTCTGTCATTAAGGCCCAGAAGCCAGGATATGCATATAATTGGTATCATTGGATAGAAAACACTTTGAAGTTTGTGGAAATGTTAGAATAATGTATGAGACTATAACACAATTGATACGGTAGGAAAAAATGTTTTTTTTAAACCCAGAATTGTTTTGTTAGAGAGCCCATGCTCTTACAATGGGAAGCTATGGGGCATATGCAATTCCAGCTCCCAGATTACAATTCATATGGCTTCCACTAGATGTCAACAGTCTTTGTCCGAGGTTTCAGGCTTGTTTCTTCCCAAACGAGGAAGAATTTAGAGTTTTAGTACTGGGAGTCAGAGTTGGAAATCAGTCTGTGCACGCGACGAAGAGGACGCACACCTGCTAATATCGTTTTCCTATTGAACATACTTCTTTCTGTATGAAATGTTATAGTTTAATGACATTTTAGGATACCTGAGGATTTAATAGAAATATATTTTGACTTGTTTCAACAAAGTTTAGTGGTAGATGTTTGGATTTCTTTCTCTGCATGTTAAATGAGTGGATTACTCAAATCGATGGCGTCAACTAAACAGACTTTTTGGGATATAAAGAAGGATTTTATCTAACCAAATGACCATGCATGTTGTAGCTGGGACCCTTTGAATTGCAAATCAGAGAAAGATTTTCAAAAAGTAAGTGAATATATAATCGCTCTTTTTGATTTTATGAAGCCTGTCCTGGTTGAAAAATATTTTGATGTGGGGCGCCATCCTCAAACAATCGCATGACATGCTTTCGCTGTAATGCCTACTGTAAATCGAGCAATGCAGTTAGATTAATAACAAGAATGTAAGCTTTTAAGCGATACAAGACACTTGTACGTACCTAGATGTTTAATATCCATACATTTTATGGTTATTTATTTGAATTGTGCGCCCTCCAATTTCACCGGAAGTTGTCGACAGGTGTCCTGCTGGCGGGACGCCTAGCCCTATTAGCTAAGGGGGAAAACTCTAGAAAGTTGAGTGAAGTTCAATCTTATGCTTCTCTGTGCGCTGATATTTCTTCTGTGGCGCAGACCTGGGGAGCTGAGCGCATGCTCACAGCTTAAAGGGAACATTGCCCCTAAACCCGTCCAAAACCAACCCCTCAGCATTCCCCCCAGCTCACCTCTAACCCCCTCCAAAACCAAAGTCTTCCTTCCATCTGGAAATTATGTCAATCAATTGTCTAACCTTGGCCCGGCTAATCTCAATATTTCTCAACCTTTAAAAATAAACATGTTCTGAGGTATTTTGTTTACCTTGCTAGTTGTGGTATTTCAGGGCTTTGAGTTGTATTGATTCTGCAGTAAGGGAAAAGCAGGCTTGTGAATAGAGAAGATGTTAGTAGGTTTATTTTGTAATCGACACAGACTGACTCAGGTCTCCAGTGGAGTAGCGGAGGGTTGAGAGCCTTTGAGCCTGTCCATGAATCCAGAGGAGAAACACTGGCTAGGAACCCTACAGGCAATGGGAACGCCAGAGAGAAACTCGGAGCTGCACTAACTCCTCTACTTGTTTTGGATTGCTACGCTTTGTTCCCAAATTGACCTCCTTTCACTACACAGAACGTATGACTTACTTGACTAAGTATGACTTTTCTTTCCACTCTTGCATCCACACTGACTCTGCCAGGTTTGGGCTGGCTTTTTTAGGATTAGTCTCTGACTCACTGCTACTACCGGAATATGGCCACCTCTGACCTGTTACTATAGAAAGCAATAGATTATAATAGAAAATAATTATGTACTGCTTAATAACAGCTTTCAGACGAAGATTACACGGCTTAGAAAACAAACCCAAGCATTACTAACAGTTTATAGATGGGACACATACACCTTATCCAAAAAAACAAACCGGGTTTCTCTCATTTCAATACCACCCACCCGGATCTCTCATTGGTTTACTTGTCTCACTCTCTAGCTCAGTATTGGTTCTGTCTCTCAGGGTGGTGTTAACTGCAGTGTTTAGCCAGAGATGGGCTTATAGTCCCACATATCCACAAAGGTTAATTAGCAGCAGAAGGTACCGCTACCAGATATGTTGACATTTACATGTCATCTCTTTCCTAAAACCAGAGACAGAACCCCATTTGGGGAAAATTGTAAGAAAAAAAATACTATTTCAAAAACATCCTAATTTCTATTCTAGGTCTGGTGTTGATATGCAGATTTGGTGGTGGGTGACATTTAAAAGTAGTTAATTGTGCAAATCTTTGTTTCAGGCTGTAAAGGTTGTGTGCTGGAAGTGGGTCTAAGCCCAGCTGCTTTGGTAAAGGGAGGGAATGAAGGCCTGTCTCTATTGACTGGGGCTACAAAGCCCTCTATGCCTTTTCAAGGTGGGTTATGAATATTTATACACACAAACTGTTTGCCAAATTAAAATCAATCTATGCCCATTGGGAGATGACTCAGACTATCTATTGTCATGTAATTTTTGTTTTACTCATCCCTCGAATGCACAGGAGGTTGGTGGCACCTTAATTGGGGAGGACAGACTTTTGGTAATGGCTGGAGGTGGAATAGTATCTAATACGTCAAACACATGGTTTCCATGGTTTCCATGTGTTTGATGCCATTCCATTTGCGCTGTTCCAGCCATTATTATGAGCAGCCTCCACTGAGTCGAATGGAAGGTTTTTTTTCCCAACAGCTAAATAGAAACATCAAATTGAACACTGTGTACAAGCATCACAATAAGAGCTCATTTTATTGTATTATAATGTGACGTTTTGATATTGTACATTGTCAAAAGCATCTTATCCCAAAGCATAGGAGGCATGGAGAGGCAGCCTTTAGTAATTATGCCCCCAGCCTCTGGAATAGACTGCCATAGAACCTGAGGGGGGCCTGAACCTGTGGATATATTTAAAATATATTTTATTTTCCTTAAGATGCTTTTTAGTTGTTCAGTTTGTGTCATTCTTTTTTTATTTTTTATCTCATGTTTGTTGTGTGGTAAATATTAAATGTTTTCTTTTCTTAGTTTTTTCCTGTAAAGCACATTGCATTGCATTCCATGTAGTGGAGGCTGGTGGGAGGAGCTATAGGAGGAACGGCTCAGTGTAATGGCTGGAATGGAATAGCATCCTATGGTTCTAAAATTACCTTTAGCCGTAAGATACTTTCGGGAGACCGAGCCCTTGTTTGCGCATTGTTACAATTCACTGCACCTACATTCAAAGTGTGATACATTCTCTTGAGTCATGATCTCACAAATCTGACAAGCTTTCCAGACCTTTTAGTGGTTTATTTCAAGCCTCCACTATTCTAAAACAACAGATGGCCAGGCGGACGCTATAGTCTCTAAGCCATATCTTAATTTTGACACGTTAGAGCCACTGGTATGACACGTCACTCCCCACTCTTCCACTGTTACAGTCTAGCTTCTGTTCAGGGTTTGAATTCCCCTCAGGATCAAAGGAACAGATTGGGTTGTTGTGATCTTAAGCGTGACAGACACAGTCTCACAGCCCCCGGCCCCCAGCCCCTCTATAACCTACTCCCTTCACACTGGTCGCCATGTTTCCCGGCCTGCTGGCTGGACAGTGGGTTATTTCCCAGAAAGGGGCTGAGGGCCTGATGCCCCAATTGGTGTGATGCTGTGGGGACTTTGATGGGCGTGCCAGTGTTGGGTCAATTTTACATTTCAGAATGTATTTTTCTGTTATGAGATGTTAGATTGTTCCCTTTATACTGCAGTGTTTGTTTAATGTAATATGGGAAATGAATTGTTTCTGATATTTAAAAACAAGAGTATAGACAACATGATCTTAGAATATTTCCAGACCAATGTAATTATTCAAAATTGTTTTAGGTCTGAAGTGTTTCAACCTTATGCTACATGATATTGGTAACCATATATGATGTCAAAATAAACATTATTATGGTGATGTGTAGAAAAATAAGCCATTTTAAGTTAACTGAATTAAAATGTATTTCCTTAAATTCAGATTGAATTCAAATTCTGCTTCCTGTGGGGAGTGAACCGTTTAAATTCTGCTTCCTGTGGGGAGTGGCAATTCGAATGCAATAATTGAATTGGAATGAAAGAGTAATCCGTAACTCAATTTAGAATTAAACCCAACCCTGGTATGCATACAGTGTGTGTGTGTGTGTGTTTGTGTGTGTGTGTGTGTGTGTGTGTGTGTTTGTGTGTGTGTGTGTGCATGTTTGTGTCTGTACTGGTGTGCCTGTCCGCATGTGTGAGTAGAATGCCCTTCAAAAGACCAGATATACAAAAAAAAACTAACACAACGGGTAACCTAACACAACGAGGATTCGATGAGTAGATACTGGATCGACTCGCTGTGGTTGTCTGACACTCGCAGGTTGTTACGAATTGTGTTGTGAATGACTCTGCCAAACGAACACCCATCCAGCACTCTGACGTCCATGGGAATGGAGAGGGGTTGAGTGGGGATTCCCAGCTCAGACACCAGGGTAGAGTTTATAAAACTCTCGTCGGCCCCAGAGTCAATGAGTACCTGGAGAGGACCCGTCACCCCACAGAAGGATGGCATGGAGAGGGATACGAGTAAGGGGAGGCCGGACATTCTCAGTAATGTCCACCAGCGTACTCATACCTCCTGATGAGCTGGGTCTTTTTACAGGACAGGTAGCAATGTAATGACCTGTAATCCACCAATACAGACAGCTCTTGGTGTTCAGTCTGTGTAACCATTTGGCAGGAGACAATCTAGCTCTGCCAAATTGCATAGGCTCCGGAGGAGACGAGTCGGCAGACTTCCTCTCCCTCCTACGTTCCCATAGTCGCCATCAATCCAGATGGTCAAGGCGATGAGAGAGTCGAAATCGATGCGCTCGTCTTTCAACTCCTCGGATAACCCGTGAAGGAATGTGTTGGACAGGGCTTCTGGGTTCCAGGCACTCTCGGTGGCCAACGTGCAGAAATCGACTGCGCAGTCTGCCTCACTACGGGAGTCTTGGCGTAGCTGGAGTAGATTCCAAGCAGCCTCTCTTTCGGCAAAGAGAATCAAACACTTTCTTCACGTCTGCCATGAACTCCTCTAGACTGAAACACACGGTGACTTGTTGCTCCCACACTGCCGTAGCCCAGGCGAAAGCCCACCCGGACATCAGTGTTATAAGGTACACTACCTATGACTGTTCCGAGGGAAAATAAGAGGGCTGTAGCTCAAAGATGAGGGAGCACTGGGAGAGAAACACCTGACAGTTCCCTGAATCTCCAGAAAAGTGTTCCGGAAGAGGTAAGCAGGGTTCTCAGGAAGCCAGTGTGGGTTGGAGGGACGCGCTGCAGACAGCGGGGATACTGAGAGGCCGGGAGGTTACGGTAGTGGACGGCTGTCTAATAGACAATCAGCGGGATTGCTCCTGCAATGTATGGAAAGCACGATGTTTGTTGCTCTTGTCCTGCTCTTGTCTTGAAGTAGCCACTTGGGAGTGTTTTAAACAATGTGAGTGCAGCTCTACTCTGCATTTGCCTTCCCATTGTTTACAAGATTACCATAAAGCTATTGACAGCAAATTCAAGTGTATAGATAGGATACTGTTTATTGTTTACAGTTCAGCTTCAGGGTAATATTAGACTTACAGCAAATTGTAATCTGTAGTCACAAGGGATATTGTGCCTTCAGAAAGTATTCACGCCCATAATCTTTTCAAAACATTGTTGTATTACAAAGTGGGATTAACATGGATTTAATTGTCTTTTTCTTGGTCAAAGATCTACACAAAGTACTATGTAATGTCAAAGTGGAAGAAAATAAAAATATATATAAAAAAACGTGCAAAAAATACTATCTTGATTATATAAGTGTTCAACCCCCTGAGTGAATACACGTCAGAATCAGCTTTGGCAGCGACTACAGCTGTGAGTATTCGTAATGGCTCTCATCGAAAGGAGTGGATAGTGTTCATGATTTTTATTATTATTATTATTCAAAAAACACTCAAACAAAATAACCAAAGTGAAAACGAAAGCGCACAGTTCTGTCAGGTACAGACACTGAAAAAGAAAACGAGATCCCCAAAAAACCAAAAGGAAAATTACAATTTATATATGATCCCCAATGAGAGACAACGATAGATAGCTGCCTCTGATTGGGAACCACACAGAGCCAAAAACAAAGAAATAGAAAACATAGACTTTCCCATCCGAGTCACACCCTGATCTAAACAAACATAGAGAATAATGAGGATCTCTAAGGTCAGGGCGTGACAGTACCCCCCCCCCCCCCCTCCCCCCCAACCTGAACCTATAGGGGAGGGTCCGGGTGGGCATCTACTCTCGGTGGAGGCTCCGGTGCGGGACGCTTGAGGCTCCCCCCACTTCAGGGGCGCCTCTGGTGCAGGGTTCGTCGCCGGGGCCTCCAGACCGTAGATTGTCGCTGGGGACCGTCGCTGCAGAAACCGGACAGGGGACCGTTGCTGCAGGCTCCGGACTGGGGACCGTCGCTGGAGGCTCCGGACTGGGGACCGTCGCTGGAGGCTCACAGGACGTACTGGACGTACAGGCTCACAGGACGTACTGGACTGTGGAGGCTCACTGGAGGGAGAGTGTGAGGAGCAGGAACAGGACACAACTGACTGGGAAAGCGCACTTGAGGGAGAGTGCGAGGAGCTGGCACAGGACGCACTGGGTTGTGAAGATGCACTTGAGACCTGGTGTGTATAGCCAAGCATCAATTGTTCTGGATCTTTAACACACTTCTCAGGATGAATACGGGGAGCTGACTCAGGTGGCACTAAACTGACAACACGTTCCTTTATTCCAAATCCGTGTATCCTCAACCAACTCAACAACTCTCCCATTTCTCTCTCCTCCAAATTCCCCTTTTTCTCCCAGACTGGCTCTGGTTCACTCCTCGGCACCGCCGACTGCTCCATGTGCCCCCCCCAAATGTTCTTGGGGTTTCTGTGGCCTACCTCCCCTCTCCTGCTATAATGTCGTCCCAAGTCCAGGATGTTCTCTCCCCAATCTCCTCTATAGACCGGAGCCGCCCCCGACGCCCTGTGTCATCCTTCATAGGTACCCACCTGGACCCTTCCCTATTGAGTCAGGTTTTACGGTCGGAGTCCGCACCTTTGGGGCCCTGACCATAGTAAGCTGTTTATTCTCTGTGTTGGTTGGGGCGTGATAGTGACTTGGGTGGGTCATCTATGTGAAATGTAATTTCTATGGTGGCCTGATATGGTTCCCAATCAGAGGCAGCTGTTTCTCGTTGTCTCTGATTGGGGATCATATTTAGGTAGCCATTTCCCCATTGTTATTCATGGGATCTTGTCTACAGTTAGTTGCCTTTGTGCACACCAGTAGCTTCACGTTTCATTTTTGCTTTATTGTTTTTGTTTTGATGAGTTTCGATTTATTAAAAATATGTGGAACTCTATGCACGCTGCACCTTGGTCTCCTTCTACAAACGAGAGCTGTGACAGTCTTTCTGGATCCCACACCTGGATTGTGCAACATTTGCCCATTATAATTTTCCAAATTCTTCAAATTCTTCAAAATTCTTCTGCAGTCTTCTTAGTAAGAAATGCCAGTGTAGATTTGGCCTTGTGTTTTAGGTTACTGTCCTGCTGAAATGTGAATTAATCTTACAGTGTCTGGTGGAAAGCAGACTGAACCAGGTTTTGCTCTAGGACTTTGCCTGTGCTTTTTTTTATCCTGAAAAACTTCCCAGTCCTTAACGATTACAAGCATACCCATAACATGATGCAGGCACCACTATGCTTGAAAATATGGAGAGTGGTACTTAGTTATGTGTTGTACTGGATTTAGCCCAAACATAACACGTTGTATTCAGGACAAGAACTTAATTGCTTTGTCACATTTTTTGCAGTATTACTTTAGTACCTTGTTGCAACCAGGATGGGTGTTTTGTAATATTTTGTATTATGTACAGCCTTCCTTCTTTTCACTCTTTCAATTAGGTTAGTATTGTGTAGTACCTACAATGTTGTTGAATCATCCTAGGTTTTCTCCTATCACAGCCACAAAACTCTGTAACTGTTTTAAAGTCACCATTGTCTTCATGGTGAAATCCCAGACTGAGTTAGGATGGACACCTTTATCTTTGTAGTGACTGGGTGTATTGACACACATTCCTTCGAACTCTGCGAGAAGGGAAGGAAAGCCGCCATCTAAAATTCCCAATGTAACATTGGTGGGGGACATTTTTATAACTGTATCTCCAGAAGATAGAGCATTGCTTAAAAGCATGAGCGAGCAGTTCAAAAAACTGGATCTATTGCCTGGGCTACTGGGGGAGGTTGAGGCCTTAAAAACAGAAATGGATTACAGTAATACAATGATGGATGAAATACGAGCGGTAAATAAGACATTGAAAACTACCATGGACTTTCTAAACTACACTACAGAGAGGCTACGGTATGATAATAAAACAATGACAGCTGAATTACTTGATTTAAAATGTGAAGTGTGAAGAATAATATTGCTCGAATGGGAAAAAAGGAGGATGAAAATGAAAACTATCAGTAAACGGAGGAAAAAGTCAAGATGTTGATGAAACGTAATTTCAAGATGACGAACGAAGAGGTGGATACAATTGATTTTCAAAGCGCTCACCGTTTTGGTGGCAAAGGGGAGGGAAGGGCCCGTCCGATCGTAGCTATGCTAACTCACTGCAAAATAAAAATTGCCTTGTTACAACAGGGTAGGGAACTGAAGAACACCATGTTCTCTCTTAATAAACAATTTGCCCATGAAATATTAGCGTGACAACGTTTTTTGTACCCCATTTTCAAAAGGCTCCAAGCAGAGAAGCAGAATGTTTGTCTTAATGGACGTTAAATTGTATGTAAACAACCAAATGTTCAAGGACTCAAAGATTACAATGTGGCTGTGAGTGATAGCTACATCCCGCTGAAGTAGTCCATCTACACATTTGCACCAGATAACACAGCACAATTATGGATTTGTCATTTGTTTTGAGAAAGGCCATAATATCTTATTCCAGCCCATGTGCAATTACGATTTTGGCCACTAGATGACAGCAGTGTATGTTTAAAGTTTTCTATCACGACTGCCCAAATGTGCCTAATTTGTTTATGAGTAACTTTTCATGTTCAAAATTGTGCATTCTCTAACAATAGCATGGTATTATTTCACTGTAAATTGGGCAGTGCAGTTAGCTTAAATTCTTGTTAATCTTTCTGCCAATCTCAGATATGTCTATGTCCTGGGAAATGTTCTTGTTACTTACAACCTCATGCTAATCGCATTAGCCTACGTTAGCTCTACCTTCCCGTGGACGGGACACCCATCCTGTCGAGGTTTAATTCATGTTGTTTTATGTACACTCTATGTGGCTCACAATCTTCTATTTTAGGGTGGATGTGAATTGAGAACTGCTCCATAATATGCTGTCATAAACAGGTAATTCAATATGAACTCAAATGATATACACTACAGTTTAAAGTTTGGGGTCACTTAGAAATGTCCTTGTTTTTGAAAGAAAAGCATTGAACATTGAAGAGGCGACTCTGGGATGCTGGCCTTCTAGGCAGAGTACCTCTGTCCAGTGAATGTGTTTTTTTGCCCATCTTATTCTTTTCTTCTTAATGGCCAGTCTGATATATGGCTTTTTCTTTGCAACTCTGCCTAGGAAGGCCAGCATCCCTGTGTTGCCTCTTCACTCTTGACTTTGAGACTGGTGTTTTGAGGGTACTATTTAATGAAGCTGCCAGTTGAGGACTTGAGGCGTCTGTTTCTCAAACTAGACACTCTAATGTCCTCGTCCATGTACTTGTCCTCTTGCTCAGTTGTGCACCGGGGCCTCCCACTCCTCTTTTTATTCTGGTTAGAGACAGTTTTCGCTGGTCTGTGAAGGGAGTAGTACACAGCGCTGCACGGGATCTTCAGTTTCTTGGCAATTTCTCGCATGGAGTAGCCTTCATTTCTCAGAACAAGAAGAGACGGACAAATTTCAGAAGAAAGCTCTTTGTTTCTGTCTATTTTGAGCCTGTAATCGAACCCGCAAATGCTGATGCTCCAGATACTCAACTAGTATAAAGAAGGCCAGTTTTATTGCTTCTTTAAATCAGGAAAACAGTTTTCAGCTGTGCTAACATCATTGCAAAATAGTTTTCTAATGATCAATTAGGCTTTAAAAATGATGAACTTGGATTAGCTAACACAATGTGCCATTGGAACACAGGAGTGATGGTTGCTGATAATGGGCCTCTGTACGCCTATGCAGATATTCCATAAAAAAATCTGCCATTTCCAGCTACAATAGTCATTTGCAACATTAATAATGTCTACACTGTATTTTGGATCAATTTGATGTTATTTTAATGGACCAAAAAATTGCCTTTCTTTAAAAAAACAATGACATTTCAAAGTGACCCCAAACTTTTGAACAGTAGTGTACATTTTGCTCTTATTTGTGTCACTCAGATTGTACTTTAGTAGTGGAGATGGGTTTTAGAGTGCTGTATCAGACATCTACAGTTTCTAGTTATATAAACATGCTTTTTCATGTTTCTTTTTGTGGCTGTGAGTCGCATTGTACTTTAGAAGGGTTAGAGAGGGTACAGTGACTGAATAGTTCTGCAATCTTAGCAACATATGTAAACCTAAAATACACTAGTAGTTCTGGGTCAATGTGAACAAAGGCTTCATATGCTTTGTCACACATATAGTATTTGGCCCCTCACATGGTTTAAAAGGCTGGATGTGGCCCTTGAGATAAAAAGTTTGCACCCCTGCTTTTAGACATGAAGGTCAGTCAATCTGGAACATTTCAAGAACTTTGAAAGTTTCTTCAAGTGCAGTCACAAAAACCATCAAGCACTATGATGAAAATGGATCTCATGAGGACAGCCACAGGAACTGAAGACCCAGAGTTACCTCTGCTGCAGATGTGTGTGTGTGTGTGTGTGTGTGTGTGTGTGTGTGTGTGTGTGTGTGTGTGTGTGTGTGTGTGTGTGTGTGTGTGTGTGTGTGTGTGTGTGTGTGTGTGTGTGTATGTGTGTGCGTGTGTGTGTGTGTGTGTGTGTGTGTGTGTGTGTTTGAGAGAGCTTATGGGCCTACTTGACCGACCTCATCCCTCCAGTCCTGACCAGCTGTTCCCTCATCCCTTCACTGTAATGCCATGAACGACATGTATACCCACTATTCAGGAAATTAATTATTGTGGTAAAAGTACTGACAGGACGTCTGCTCACTGCCATTCTCCTCAGACAGTTGAAAGGAACTCGACTTCTGCACAGAGGAGAGTTGAAACGAAATCAGAGGAGGTGACAGACGTGACGTTATTTCAAGACGGCTTGTGTACAGTTCATCTACTCCCTCTCTTCTTGTTAATGTGCAGTGTTGTCAGTAACTTTATAGGTCAGTCAAAAAATGTGGCTTTTTGCAAAACGTATTAGGGAAAATATACTTTATGTTTGTTCGCTGTGATATACATGTTGATTGTGATAAAGATGTCATGTGCCACATTTTGCCCACTTGGGATCCTACTCCTTGGTCAAGGGCTGCCATTTTAGTTCAATCAGAGGTTAAGGAGGAAATGAAAGATGCACCAATATTCCGTGAAATTTCACTGTTACATTTTTGGCCCTGGACACTGTGTTTGGGAGCCAAGGTTTTGTGTTTCTGGAATTTTAACTTTCTTCATCGCTGACAGACGATAACAGATCACTTTTCATAAAGGAGAAAGAACTCCTCCAACTTGTTGCTATCCCACCACTTCTTCCACAGGGGATAGTCCTTCATCTCTCAGTCCTCTCCCGCCCTCAGTCCCAGTTCAGAGGCCCTATTTTGATTTGGTTCTTTGGTTAGGTATATCAGAGAGAGAGAGAGCAGGTGAGATATGTTATTATTTCTATGTCACACAGATGACTTACTTTAGATCATATGGCTGGGAGGAACTGGTCAGATGAGTTGCTTGTCTGAATAGGATATGATATGCGGCTCACCAGAGAAAACATTCTGAATTGGCTCCGTCTCTGCCTCCCTCTTGGTCTGAGAAAGGAATTTAGACAAATATGTGTAAGCCTTATGACCTTATCACTGGAATAATTTGATTCTGCCTCCAGGATGATAAATAGTCCTTTTGTGTATATTAGAAAAGAAATTGGCAGCCCATGTGATTGTGTGTTTGTGTGTGTGTTGCATGCCACAGTGTGAGTTTATCTGTGCACGAACACACCAAGCGAAGAAGAGTAGAGATTATGAGGCAGAGAGCTGCAACAAATATAAAGGCTTTGCAAGTTAATTAC
The DNA here is from genome assembly GCF_013265735.2 of Oncorhynchus mykiss. Lineage (NCBI taxonomy): Eukaryota > Metazoa > Chordata > Actinopteri > Salmoniformes > Salmonidae > Oncorhynchus > Oncorhynchus mykiss. The sequence continues at coordinate 70,854,322 of NC_048575.1, read as the reverse complement.
TATAACATCATCGCAGCATATATAACACAATTTCATAGGGACATGGAAACATTGGGTGCTTTGATTCAATTTAAGTGATTTTCCTATTTCGTTTTGCTATTTCATTTAGCTATTTCACTACACAGTGGGTAGACACTAAAGTGTTCTTAGATGGACTATAATGGCATTACAATGCAGACTGAGTGGTAGGTGAACCCCGAAACGAGTGATGCAAGCTGAGGCTGGATTCTCCTTTAGCTCTGCCATAGTTGTATTGTTATTCACACAGAGTTGTAAAAAGATGTCAGGCACACAGACACACATCTGGTCTGATTAGAAAACAAATGATTCCTATGAAACACATGACGATACAACTTCTCATGGCTTACTCTCTGTCACGTGCTGAAATGGTACACACACCCCTCTCCTCAGCCTGCAGTGGTTAACTGACCAGCAGTCAGTCTGCAGACTCCCACGCCACCCAGACTGCGTTCATCAGACAGGCCTCTCAATTACATCAATAACCTCACAGCCTGTGTTTAATCCAGCTGCTAAGAGGGCTTCAGAAACACAACCCTGCTCTGATCAGACCTGACATCTTCTGCTCCTATCACCTTCATGCTTTTCCCTCATCCATTTAACCACTGACTCAAAATCTAGCACCTCAACATGACCCTCATTTACATAGATATGAAGGAGTGGATGGGTGTGAGAATTATAATGGAAACTCAACCTTTTATAATATATTTGTTTACCTTTATTTACCTTGGCAAGTCAGTTAAGAACAAATTCTCATTTACAATGACAGCAGGTTAACTGCCTTGTTCAGGGGCAGGAAAAAATGCAGTGTTTTGTTTTTTTACGTGTTATTTCTTACATTAGTACCCCAGGTCAACTTAGGTTTCATTACATACAGTCGAGAAGAACTACTGAATATAAGATCAGCGTCAACTCACCATCAGTACGACCAAGAATATGTTTTTCGCGACGCGGATCCTGTGTTCTGCCTTTCATCCAGGACAACGGAATGGATCCCATGCAGCGACCCAAAAAAACGACTCAGAAAAAGAGGGAAACGAGGCGGTCTTCTGGTCAGACTCCGGAGACGGGCACATCGTGCACCACTCCCTAGCATTCTTCTCGCCAAAGTCCAGTCTCTTGACAACAAGGTTGATGAAATCCGAGCAAGGGTAGCATTCCAGAGGGACATCAGAGACTGTAACGTTCTTTGCTTCACGGAAACATGGCTCACTGGAGAGACACTATCGGAATCGGTGCAGCCAGCTGGTTTCTCCACGCATCGCGCCGACAGAGACAAACATCTTTCTGGTAAGAAGAGGGGCGGGGGCGTATGCCTTATGGCTAACGAGACATGGTGTGATGAAAGAAACATACAGGAACTCAAATCCTTCTGTTCACCTGATTTAGAATTCCTCACAATCAAATGTAGACCGCATTATCTACCAAGAGAATTATCTTCGATTATAATCACAGCCGTATATATCCCCCCCAAGCAGACACATCGATGGCTCTGAACAAACTTTATTTGACTCTTTGCAAACTGGAATCCATTTATCCGGAGGCTGCATTCATTGTAGCTGGGGATTTTAACAAAGCTAATCTGAAAACAAGACTCCCTAAATTTGATCAGCATATCGATTGCGCAACCAGGGGTGGAAAAACCTTGGATCATTGTTACTCTAACTTCCGCGACGCATATAAGGCCCTGACCCACCCTCCTTTCGGAAAAGCTGACCACGACTCCATTTTGTTGATCCCTGCCTACAGACAGAAACTAAAACAAGAGGCTCCCACGCTGAGGTCTGTCCAACGCTGGTCCGACCAAGCTGACTCCACACTCCAAGACTGCTTCCATCACGTGGACTGGGACATGTTTCGAATTGCGTCAGATAACAATATTGACGAATACGCTGATTCGGTGTGCAAGTTCATAAGAACGTGCGTTGAAGATGTCGTTCCCATAGCAACGATTAAAACATTCCCTAACCAGAAACCATGGATTGATGGCAGCATTCGTGTGAAACTGAAAGGGCGAACCACTGCTTTTAATCAGGGCAAGGTGACTGGTAACATGACCGAATACAAACAGTGCAGCTATTCCCTCCGCAAGGCTATCAAACAAGCTAAGCGTCAGTACAGAGACAAAGTAGAATCTCAATTCAACGGCTCAGACACAAGAGGCATGTGGCAGGGTCTACAGTCAATCACGGACTACAAGAAGAAATCCAGCCCAGTCACGGACCAGGATGTCCTGCTCCCAGGCAGACTAAATAACTTTTTTGCCCGCTTTGAGGACAATACAGTGCCACTGACACGGCCTGCAACGAAAACATGCGGACTCCCCTTCACTGCAGCCGAGGTGAGTAAGACATTTAAACGTGTTAACCCTCGCAAGGTTGCAGGCCCAGACGGCATCCCCAGCTGCGCCCTCAGAGCATGCGCAGACCAGAGGGCTGGTGTGTTTACGGACATATTCAATCAATCCCTATACCAGTCTGCTGTTCCCACATGCTTCAAGAGGGCCACCATTGTTCCTGTTCCCAAGAAAGCTAAGGTAACTGAGCTAAACGACTACCACCCCGTAGCACTCACTTCCGTCATCATGAAGTGCTTTGAGAGACTAGTCAAGGACCATATCACCTCCACCCTACCCGACACCCTAGACCCACTCCAATTTGCTTACCGCCCAAATAGGTCCACAGACGATGCAATCTCAACCACACTGCACACTGCCCTAACCCATCTGGACAAGAGGAATACCTATGTGAGAATGCTGTTCATCGACTACAGCTCGGCATTCAACACCATAGTACCCTCCAAGCTCGTCATCAAGCTCGAGACCCTGGGTCTCGACCCCGCCCTGTGCAACTGGGTACTGGACTTCCTGACGGGCCGCCCCCAGGTGGTGAGGGCAACAACATCTCCACCCCGCTGATCCTCAACTCTGGGGCCCCACAAGGGTGCGTTCTGAGCCCTCTCCTGTACTCCCTGTTCACCAACGACTGCGTGGCCACGCACGCCTCCAACTCAATGTTTGCGGACGACACAACAGTGGTAGGCTTGATTACCAACAACGACGAGACGGCCTACAGGGAGGAGGTGAGGGCCCTCGGAGTGTGGTGTCAGGAAAATAACCTCACACTCAACGTCAACAAAACTAAGGAGATGATTGTGGACTTCAGGAAACAGCAGAGGGAACACCCCCCTATCCACATCGATGGAACAGTAGTGTAGAGGGTAGCAAGTTTTAAGTTCCTCAGCATACACATCACAGACAAACTGAATTGGTTCACTCACACAGACAGCATCGTGAAGAAGGCGCAGCAGCGCCTCTTCAACCTCAGGAGGCTGAAGAAATTTGGTTTGTCACCAAAAGCACTCACAAACATCTACAGATGCACAATCGAGAGCATCCTGGCGGGCTGTATCACCGCCTGGTACGGCAACTGCTCCGCCCTCAATCGTAAGGCTCTCCAGAGGGTAGTGAGGTCTGCACAACGCATCACCGGGGGCAAACTACCTGCCCTCCAGGACACCTACACCACCCGATGTTACAGGAAGGCCATTAAGATCATCAAGGACATCAACCACCCGAGCCACTGTCTGTTCACCCCGCTATCATCCAGAAGGCGAGGTCAGTACAGGTGCATCAAAGCTGGGACCAAGAGACTGAAAAACAGCTTCTATCTCAAGGCCATCAGACTGTTAAACAGCCACCACTAACATTGAGTGGCTGCTGCCAACACACTGACACTGACACTGACTCAACTCCAGCCACTTTAATAATGGGAATTGATGGGAAATGATGTAAATATATCACTAGCCACTTTAAACAATGCTACCTTAAAAACAGCTTCTATCCCAAGGCCATCAGACTGTTAAACAGCCACCACTAACATTGAGTGGCTGCTGCATTATTCATCTCATATGCATACGTATATACTGTACTCTATATCATCGACTGCATCCTTATGTAATACATGTATCACTAGCCACTTTAACTATGCCACTTTGTTTACATACGCACCTCATGTATATACTGTACTCGATACCATCTACTGTATCCTGCCTATGCTGCTCTGTACCATCACTCATTCATATATCCTTATGTACATATTCTTTATCCCCTTACACTGTGTATAAGACAGTAGTTTTGGAATTGTTAGTTAGATTACTTGTTGGTTATTACTGCATTGTCGGAACTAGAAGCACAAGCATTTCGCTACACTCGCATTAACATCTGCTAACCATGTGTATGTGACAAATAAAATTTAAACAGATTTTTACCTTGTCAGCTCAGGGATTTGATCCAGCAACCTTTTGATTACTGTTCCAACGCTCTAACCACTAGGCTACCTGCCACTCAAACATAAACATACAACTAAAGAGTGGTGCTAGAACAATATTTCTCACCGCTAGCTTAGAAGGCCCTGCATGTCTCCTAAAAAAAGACAGGTGTTGAACTTCAAGATTATGTATTATATTGGCTCCATGTGTGAGAGCATTGTAGTGCAAGTCCACAAGTCAACCATCTCTGTGGACTAGTTCTTTCTCGTCTAATATATGACCTGGGATCTCTCTCTCTCTCTCTCTCTGTTCTACTCTCCATGTGGACCAGTTCTCTGTCTGATCTAGGATCTGTAGACCGTATCTTTCAGATCCCCCCTTCTCTTTCAGATCCCCCCTTCTCTTTCTGTCTGTCTCTCTCTCGTGCTCTCTCTCTCGGTCGGATCTGTGTTTCTGTAGTTCTTTCTCCTTCTGTGCTCCTCTCTATGGAATAGTTCTCTCTGATCTAGGATCTGTGCTCTTAAACTGCTCTGTCGATTCCCCCCACTGATTCCTCTCACTTTCCCGCTGTAGGATTACCACTCAGGTGTATCACTCCTTACAGTGACCCACCCTCCTTTACTTCAACTCTCTCTCTCTATTCTCATCATCTCCTCTCCTCTCGGGTTCACAGAGGAGAGGAGTTCTGTCTGTGTGTGTGTGTGTGTGTGTGTGTGTGTGTGTGTGTGTGTGTGTGTGTGTGTGTGTGTGTGTGTGTGTGTGTGTGTGTGTGTGTGTGTGTGTGTGTGTGTCTGTGTGTGTGTGTGTGTGTGTTCAGTATGAGTTCTTATGTATGTGTGCTTAAAGTGCAGTCGCAGGGATCCTCAGAGGCTGTATGAGAGCTGTATGGGTCACTGGACCTTTCTCTCTCCTGTGCCAACCCTCATCGCTTCTGCATTGGCATGAAAGAAAAATATCAGTGACACTTCACTTGAGCCATCTGTCATACAGCCTCAGAGCTGTCTATGCTGACAGACTCGTCTTTTTCTCTCTAAACGGAGTGATGGAAAAAAAAGTGTATTGAGTTTGAAGGTTAGCCGCAGAGGCATTATTGGCTCAGTGCGTGGTGGTGTGTGCTAAGCTGTTGGAGGTGAAATCAGATCAATACTTTTCATATTTTACAGCAGAGTGCTATTGAGCTGAAGACGATGCTTTACATTGTCTCTGTGTTTCAATAAAAACCTTGTTATTACAATAACTGAAGTACACTGTCTGACAACATTCTTTTCTCCTCTCCTCTCTTCAACTCTCCACTCCTCTCCTTCCCTTTCCTGTCTACTCCTCTCATCTCTTCCCCACTCCTCTCTCTCCCCCTCTCATTTCTACTCCTCTTCTCTCTTCCCCTCTGCTCTCCTTTTCACTCCTCCCCATTCCATAAAACCCTTCTGTCCAGACAAGAGGGGAATGAAGACCAAAGAGGGACTGTCAGAAAGAAAGTGACACAGAGGAAAAGAGACATCCTCAGAACTATTTTTGCCGTTCCACTTTGTGTTCAGAGACTAGACATGTTTGACAGGTCAGTGCGTGTGAGGAATAGCCCAAAATGTTCTTCTCTGCAAACAAGTAGGCTAAAAAATGACAACATTCTTTTAAAAGTATGAGTTTGTACGTGCTGTGTTTATCTGCATTTTGAGGTATGCCCAGTCTGCATCTCTGTTGAGCATTAGCCAACATTAGGAGCAGACCAAAGAAACTGCCAAGATACCAAGACTTCATCAGATGTAGTGATGCTTCATACATCTCATTGGCTGACTAGACAGAGATTGTCTCATTGGCCAGCATTAGGGTGAGATGTTAATCTTGGGTGAGTCCATTGGTGATTTGATAGAGGGATTTGGCAGTCAGTTGTGTGTGTGCGTGTGTGTGTGTGCGTGTATACCTGTTTGTGCTTGTGTGTGTTTTGGTGAGAGACAGACTGCTGGCTGGTGATTTTGATGTTTAGGTTGTCAGTCAGTTGGCCAGTGTGTTGTTATGCATGTCTTCTACACTGGGTCACGTCTGTACCCTACAACTTACTGTGTTTATACACTTGTCTTCTACAATGTCTTCTACAACCTGTTACCATCCCTGGCACCTCCGTCTCACCTCTCATACACTACTGCTGCAAGAATCTTCATCATCATCTTCGTCACCATCTGTGTGTGCACCCCACCGTGCTGCGGTTGCCATTTATTTCCTGGGCCCTGACTGAACCGAGGAAATTATGTCATTGTTAATGTGTTGAACCTAATCATCCTCTCACTCCGGACAGTGAATACCGAGCGCTCCAACATTTTGGTTCTCCAATCTGCTTCTTCCTCTCCCAGGTACGAGAGACACACAGTTCAGCCTGCATCGTCAGATTCTAATCATGGAATAAAAGCCTGGGATGAAGGTGCTGTATGTCGAGCAGCATAGGCACCGTGCTCAAATGCTCCTTCATATGAGTAGGGGAAATGAGTTATGGAAAAGCATGGATGTGTGAGGTGCGATAATGTTTAGCAGGATAAATTATGCCTGGGTTTTCATTGTCGTGCATAAAAATGACAAATTAAGGCTTGAATCCACTAGGACGATATGATGAAACAATTAGTCGTGTGAAATCCTACCTGGTCTGATTCTAGAAAAGTCGTTATTTTGCAGACAGAGGAACTACCGAGGTTTATAGGTCTAAGGGCTTCTAAATGACTCATTGCCCCCACACATTACCTTGTGGAACAACCTGATTAGGAATTTGTCCCTAATGAGTCTGTTCTGAATAGGTAGAGGGAACACATATTACATTATGTATAGCATACATAGGTATGGAAATGGCACTAATTCTATGTCCATATGCCTTTGGTTTATCCAAGACACTATTCAGTCTTATCAACACATATAATTATAAAGGCACTTTTTGTTTAGCAGTTGGTGGTTTGGTTATTCTATACCAGTGGTTTTGAAACTGTTCTGTGAACCACCAAAACATTTTGACATTTTCTCCAGGCCCACTGAATGTTTCTGGTGGAGACCCAAGCACCCTGGTGAGGGCTAAATGCTGAAACATGTTGATTAGAAATAAGTATTACACTTCGCCAAGACTTGAAATACTTGGCTATGGCCAATTGGACAAAAAAACTCCTGAGGGCACTCACAAGTGTTGCTATGGTTTCGGTAGATACTAATGTAGATATTGTTGCTGCAACAGCTACAGTACGTGACACTGTTACCATAGATACATTGCTTTACCATCAATATTTGAATCATGAGCTTGTTTCATGATAATACAGGGACATTCCAAACAGAAATATTATCGAACTCCATGTGTGAAGTTCACTTGAGGGCAGAGAAGGTTTGGAGCCAGTTACTTTACACTAATCATCAAAACAACATAAAACATAGTTGTGTTGTGTGCCACAAACAACACATCCATCCACACAATGACCTCACCTCATGCCTCCACTTCTGCAATGTTGGTCAGTATAGTTGTATAATTAGAGGTCTGTGTAGCTCTGCTACAGTATTGACAGATTTGAGTCAACATAAATGTGTTCCTATGTTTTCTGGCTCAGTAGAAAATGAAAAGTTGTGTGTGTGTGTGTGTGTGTGTGTGTGTTTGGGTGTGTGTGTTTGGGTGGCTATATAGAGTGTGTTCTCCAACATTGAGAACCAATAGCATCCCCTTACAGTTGAGGGTGTGGAGAGAATCAAGTGAGAAAGTTAGGTCTGACTGACACTGTTACTCCCTCCCTGGTGGTGAGATGGAGAAAGTATCAGGTCTTAAAGACTCACACATAAATAAGAAAACTCAGGGTTTATTTTATTTGCTGAATTATTTATTTAACACGATACAATATGTATGTAGTTTGCCCAAAATAGTCAAGCAACACATTTTGACCACTACTATATAGGGAGCAGTGTGGAAGGAGAAAGAGGTTGGAGGGAGAAGCAAACAAGAGAGAAAAAGTTGAGCATTATGGCACATTAGAGAGAGAGAGAGAGAGAGAGAGAGAGAGAGAGAGAGAGAGAGAGAGAGAGAGAGAACAAACACACACTTACATAATGATTGAGTTCCTGAGCAATAACCTTGTGGTGGAAGGTGGAGTTGTAAAACAGATTGGAAAACCGTGGTGTTTGTGACAGAGAGATTGCACTCGCGCGCGAGAGAGAGAGAGAGAGAGGACAGAAAATGTCACACAGGCAGTGAATGAGTCCTGAAGAGGTGCGGGAGGAGAAGAGAAATGCAGTATAGGCCAGGGCAGAAGTGTAACAGGCCAATCTGTCTGTCCCTTTGTAGAAGAGATAGGCTGGGCTTGGAGTAAGATGGGGCTGTGAAGTGGAAACTGAACTGACATACAGCGGAGAGGTGAGAGAGACAGATGTTATAGAGATGAACTTGTATAGAGGACAATGGTTTTAAACTGGTTGGTAGCCTTGGAATCCTGTTAACTGACAGCACAGGAGGTTGGTGGCACCTTAATTGGGGAGGATGGGCTCGTGGTAATGGCTGGAGTGGAATCAGTGGAATGGTATCAAATACATCAAACACATGGTTTGATTTCATTTCATTCGCTCCCTTCCAACCATCATTATGAGCCATCCTCCCCTCAGCAGCCTCAACTGATTGACAGCTGGTGGACTGCGGAGGAGTTGGTATTGAGCACAGGTTGGGTCACAGGTTAAAGAGGTCAGAAAAACCTTTTGAAAAAATGACAAAGTTAAAATTCAAGTTGGTCACAAAAAAAATAGATGAGACTTGAGAGATAGGAAAAGAGATGAGACTAGAGAGATAGGAAAAGAGATGAGACTAGAGAGAGAGAAAAAGAGGTGAGACTAGAGAGATAGGAAAAGAGGTGAGACTAGAAAGATAGGAAAAGAGATGAGACTAGAGAGATAGGAAAAGAGATGAGACTAGAGAGAGAGAAAAAGAGGTGAGACTAGAGAGATAGGAAAAGAGGTGAGACTAGAAAGATAGGAAACGAGATGAGACTAGAGAGAGAGAAAAAGAGGTGAGACTAGAGAGATAGGAAAAGAGGTGAGACTAGAAAGATAGGAAACGAGATTAGACTAGAGAGATAGTAAGAAAAGAGGTGAGACTAGAGAGATAGGAAAAGAGGTGAGACTAGAGAGTTAGGAAAAGAGATGAGACTAGAGAGATAGGAAAAGAGATGAGACTAGAGAGAGAGGAAAAGAGGTGAGACTAGAGAGATAGGAAAAGAGATGAGACTAGAGAGAGAGGAAAAGAGGTGAGACTAGAGAGAGGAAAATAGGTGAGACTAGAGAGAGAGGAAAAGAGGTGAGACTAGAGAGATAGGAAAAGAGGTGAGACTAGAGATATAGTAGGAAAAGAGGTGAGACTAGAGAGAGAGGAAAAGAGGTGACACTAGAGATAGTAGGACAAGAGGTGAGACTAGAGAGACAGTAGGAAAAGAGGTGAGACTAGAGAGATAGGAAAATAGATGAGACTAGAGAGATAGGAAAAGAGATGAGACTAGAGAGAAAGGAAAAGAAGTGAGACTAGAGAGATAGGAAAAGAGACTAGAAAAGAGACTAGAGAGAGAGAGAACAAGAGGGATGGGAGGGACCAGGGGCATTGACATGCAGTGGAGGGAGGAGAGGATGCAAGGGTGGGGGTAGACAAGAACGATGGTAGAAAGGTGAGGAGCGGAGCGACAGACAGACACAAACAGACAGAGTGAGATAGAGAGTAGAGGACAAGGAGGGAGAGGGACACTGCTGATCCACAGGTTTGACCTTGCAGACAGATTGAGTCTGTGGTCTCAGTGTATGTGTGTTTGTAAGCGTGCCTGTGTGTGCATGTGTGCATGCTTGTGTGCACATGTGTATCCAGGTTGGTGTGTGTGTGTGTGTGTGTGTGTGTGTGTGTGTGTGTGTGTGTGTGTACGTGTGTGTACGTGTGTACGTGTGTGTGTGTGTGTGTGTGTGTGTGTGTGTGTGTGTGTGTGTGTGTGTACGTGTGTGTGTGTGTGTGTGTGTGTGTGTGTGTGTGTGTGTGTGTGTGTGTGTGTGTGCGCATGTGTGTGTCTGTAGGCATGCCTGTGTGTGCGCTTGTGTGGGCTTGTGTGTATCCAGGTCGGTGTGCGTCTGTTTGTGTGTGGGTAGGCGCGCATGTTGTTATGTGTGTGTGTATCTGTGTGGCAAGCTGTGCCCTATTTACAGGCTGGAGCAGAGCCAGAACAATACACACCCAACAGACCAGGGCCTCCATCAGTCAGACTATAACAGACCAGGGCCTCCATCAGTCAGACTATAACAGACCAGGGCCTCCATCAGTCAGACTATAACAGACCAGGGCCTCCATCAGTCAGACTACCACAGACGAGGGCCTCCATCAGTCAGACTATAACAGACCAGGGCCTCCATCAGTCAGACTACAACAGACCAGGGCCTCCATCAGTCAGACTACAACAGCCCAGTGCCTCCATCAGTCAGACTATAACAGACCAGGGCCTCCATCAGTCAGACTATAACAGACCAGGGCCTCCATCAGTCAGACTACAACAGCCCAGTGCCTCCATCAGTCAGACTATAACAGACCAGGGCCTCCATCAGTCACACTACAACAGACCAGGGACTCCATCAGTCAGACTTCAGAGCAATAATACCTCTCTATTCTCTGTCTTCATCAGATAGCAGGTTTTAACATACCTGTTAAGCACTACAACCACTGCGAAGTTGGCCGCTGTGGTTAGGGAGAGCCAAATACACAAAGGTCTCTACCACTAGTGAGTACATAGTGGATGGTATCTTAATGACAACTTTCTCTATGATCTTAAATCAACCAATAGGTGATGAGACCTGTGTGTTGTTGTAATGCCTACTCTCATATCTAGGCCTCTACCAAATGTTAATGAATGATATTTGATGAATGACGCCCATAGTCCCGATGTACCTCCTCCTGTTTCCTCTGACAATAACCAATCCACCTGTCTGATCGACTGTCACTCACAGCCCACCTGATCTACCTGCTAGCGTTTAGCTGTCTATAGTCACAGCCCACCTGATCTACCTGCTAGCGTTTAGCTGTCTATAGTCACAGCCCACCTGATCTACCTGCTAGCGTTTAGCTGTCTATAGTCACAGCCCACCTGATCTACCTGCTAGAGTTTAGATGTCTGTAGTCACAGCCCACCTGATCTACCCTCTAGTGTTAAGTTGTTTATAGTCAAACGGCCAATAATGATGTGACCTGGTTTGAGGTGTAAAAATAGTCAGTGTTGGCCCAAACATAATTAACACCATCGCTCAGCAGAGCTCCAATAACCGGCTGTCAGCCCACATGAGCGATCGCTCTTCAGCTCGTCCGACAGAGGAATATTGTTCGTCCAAAGACCACTTCATCATGTACATCATCCACAGATACACTCCCTGTACGGTTCGTAATCTCTGCCAAACACTGCTCCCTCTTTATTGATGTCTTAGAACTGTGTTTTCCTCATCGTATGTGAGTTTTGAAAACGTAAACTAGTGTTTGCTGGGCATGCAACACATTTATCTGTTTACTTTCTGTTTACCCTCTCTTCTTAATGTCTCCCCTCTCCTCCCTTTTTATCTATCTCTTTCTCCTCTCTCTGCCTGCTCTCCCCATTTCCTCAATCTCTCTAATCTGTCCCTATTTCTCTCTCTCTCTTTTCCTCTCACCATCTCTTTCCCTCTCTCCCTATTTTTCCCTCAATCCCTCTCCATGTGCTCTAGTCAGTCTTAGCTACAGTTCACACTCCTGCTATAAGGCCAGAGCCAAACTCTGGACAGACGCTAAGTCTTTCCCATTGGCCACGACTGCTCTACCATTCCGTGAGCGTTCCGCTGGCATTCCACTTAGTAAGGTAAGTTCTGAAAGGCAACCACTTAGAATGGATCTTCCCTGTCCTGGCATTCCAGAGCTGAAGACCTACTGCCAAGATCACTGATTGAAACCTCCTTCAGCCTTCCTGTCACTACCTCTGCTCTCCCCCTCTCTCCCCCTTTTCTCCCCTCTCTCCACACCCCAGACTCTAATAAATCAGCTCCCTAGAGAAAAAGGGGGGGGGGGAGAGATCTGGAGGATAGGGAGAAAACGGTAGAGAGAAAGAACGAGAGAGAAATAGAGTGGGTAAGTTCTTCTTCAGAATGTGAATGGTTCTTGGCACTCCACAGCACAAACAAGCCATTCTGATGGAGAGGGTGTTGTTGTTTTTTTCTACATTGGGCTCTTGTTGACCTGACCTTAAACGCTACAGAGTACATTTCTAACAGCTCTCCGGCTAACTTTAACTCCACATATACAACTCTCCAAACTTTTTCCTCATCACTCTATAGTTCTACAATGCCAAGAGTCATCTATTATGCTGTTTGAATGCTTCAGATAATTGGGTCCCTATATTGTTGTTTTAGAAATTCTATGATAGAATTGATTGGACAATTTGAAGAGTTTAATTTAAGGGAACTGAATTGCACGGACATGAAAAAAATGCCTTTATGCATAACATCAATGAACAACATGTTTCTCATCAAGAGTTGGTAAATTAAGGTCCATTCATATTGGAACAAATGGCTCTTTCCTTAGGCTGTTGAGTCCATTCATTTCTATAGAGAGGAGTTTAGCTGATTAGGAAGAAGAGGGTGGCTGATTTGATCTATTGTTCATAGCTGAGTCGAGCATCAGCTCATGTGTTCTTGTTTTCATGACCTGTCATTCACTCATCATGAATGCACACACATCTGTTTTATTTTTTCCTATGTGGAATGCAGTGTTTGGTTTTTGCCAGACATAATGGGACCCATCTCATCCAAAAAGTTATAATTTTTGACTCATATGTCCAAAGAAATGCTTCCAAAAGACTTCCAGGTGCTTTTGGACAAACTTGAGTCAACTTTTTGGACGAGATGGGTCTGGCGAAAACCAAACACTGCATTCCACAGTAAGAACCTCATACCAACGGTGGTTTGGTGGTTTGGGGATGCTTTGCTGCCTCAGAACCTGGACGACCTTAATAGAAGGAAGCCATCTGTTTGTGAGCTGAAGCTCAAGCGTAACTCGGTCAAGCAGCAAGACAATCAAGTCTACATGAAAATGGCTAAAAAGCAACAAATCTGAAATTTTGGAATTGCCTAATCAAAGTCCAGACCTAATCCCAATTGAGATGTTGGGGCAGGACTTGAAATGAGCAGTTCATACTAGAAAACCCACAAATGTCACTGAGTTAAAGCAGTTCTGCATGCAAGAGTGGGCCAAAATTAATCCACATCGATATGAGAGACTAATCAACAACTACAGGAAGTGCTTGGTTGGAGTCATTGCAGTTAAAAGTGGCTTAACCAGTAATTGAGTGTAACGTGGCAATTATTTTTTCACACAGGGGAATTGGGTGTTGCCTAACTTTGTTGATTAAATAAATTAAATAAGTATACATTTTTGTTATTTGTAAACTCAGGTTCCCTTTATCTAAAATTAGGTTTTGGTTGAAGATCTGATAACGTTCAGTGTAAAAAATATGCAAAAATAGAGAAGATCAGAAAGTGGGAAAACACTTTTTCACGACTCTGTATTTGTTACATCTTTCTTTCTGCCTATACATGCATTCTATTTCACAGTGCCAAAATAATGAAAATAGAAGAAGACCTTTAGTATGCTGTGAAGAGGAACCCTGTAAAGATCCTGTATGTAATCTACTGTATTTGCGCCTTACAGTACAGAATCCTCAAAGACAGAGTCAAGGTGCTTCAGTCAACCTGCACTTACCTACCCTATTCAGGTTGTTCTCAGAATTCTATGTCTTCCGGGGGTGAAGGAGAAAGAAGACGATTACTGTGTGCCTCTGTCTTTCCAATGGGCACCAGGGCCAATGGATGCTTTGGATGCTTTGGTTGGAACCCTTAGCCCAACATAAATTGGGGCATCTGTGAGTGTGCCTGTGCCTTTCTGCTTTGGTCAGTGAGTCAGTTGCTTTATTGTCTCTCTCCTTGATTATTCTGCCTCCCTCTGAAACACACACACATGCAGGATTCAGAACTACCTCTTTCACAATAGGAACAAAATACATTTTTGTACTAGGCAAGTCAGTTAAGAAGAATATCTAATTTTCTTATGACAGCCTAGGAACAGTGGGTTATATGCCTGTTCAGGGTCAGAATGACAGATTTGTACCTTGCCAGCTGGGGGGTTTGAACTTGCAACCTCCCAGTTACTAGTCCAACGCTCTAACCACTAGGCTACCCTACCTCCCCACATAATTTCAGTAGTAAGTCATGGAGATAGGAATACCATAACACATTCCTAGTTGTCCTCAACGACTAAAATCTAGTAATCCTTCTTGCCACATCAGATGGCACAAAATGCGGGAGAAAACAGAATCTGTTGGGGCTAGGGGGGCACAAGGAGTTCCCTAAAGGGAACACCCCCTCTCATTCAGCTGAAACAAATATTCTTTAGAAATATTTAACTTTCACACATTAACAAGTCCAATACAGCAAATGAAAGATAAACATCTTGTTAATCTACCCATCGTGTCCGATTTTAAAAATGTTTTACAGCGAAAACACAACATATATTTATGTTAGATGACCACCAAATTCAAAAACACACAGAGCGATATTTCACAGTGACAAAAGCAGAAATATAGATAAAATGAATCACTAACCTTTGATTATCTCCATCAGATGACACTCATAGGACATCATGTTATACATGTATTGTGTGTTTTGTTCGATAATGTGCATATATATATATAAAATCTCAGTTTACATTGGCGCGTTACGTGCAGTAATGTTTTGATTCCAAGCCCATAATTTAGCCACTTGTTGTTAGCTTGTTCAGCCCAGCATTCAATCCTCAAAAAGCACGAGCAATTCCTCCAGACAAAAACTCAAAAAGTTCTGTTACAGATCGTAGAAACAAGTCAAATGATGTATGTAATCCATATAAGAAAAGCATAGGAACGCAAGAACACTCTCTCGTGACCGCGCGTAATGAAACCGAGGCTTTCTGCCAGACCACAAACTCAAAGAGCTATTATGAGACCCAACCTTTATAGTAGAATCATACAACCAGAATCTAAAGACGGTGACATCTTGTGGAAGCCCTAGGAAGTGCATTCTCAATCATATCTAAGGTGGACATCCAATGGCACTGTTTTCTAAATTGAGTTCTCACTTCCTGTTTGGATTTCTTCTCAGGTTTTTGTCTGCCATATGAGTTCTGTTATACTCACAAACATAATTCAAACAGTTTTAGAAACTTCAGAGTGTTTTCTATCCACCAGTAATAATACTATGCATATATTCCCATCTGAGAAAGAGTAGGAGGCCGTTTACTCTGGGCACGCCTTTCATCCAAAAGTGAAAATGCAGCCCCCTAGCCTCAACAGATTCTCTTTCGTTCATTTTCCTCTGTTACAGTGTTGAATAACAGTGGTTAGCGCAGAAATTGAAGTAAGGCAGTGTTTCATTGTGCCGGTTCCTGTTCATTGAGCAGTGATTCAGTCCCCAAAGGAGAACTGGATTCAGTGGTGCGTGTGCATGCATGTCTTTATGCTTGGGTTTCAGTCTGTGTGTGTGTAACTGGAATAAATGGTGTCTGAGGTCTCAAAGCTAATCCGCTAAGGAGAAGCCTGTGATGATTAGATGTTTCATGTTGGTCATGTCAATGTACAGACTCACTCAACCGTCCGCACAGAGTGGAGAGAGAGGGGACGAGAAGGAGTGAAAGCCCATGACAGGCAGTCGAAGGGAGACAATTGAACTGTGAGATATTACATTTTACTGTCTGCTTGGTTGATGCTAGACAACATGGAGCAGAGCTGTCCTTTTTTCCCTCTTCTTTTGCTACATTGGCTGCCAGACAAATGCTTGATTCCATTTAGAATGTGACAGAGGTCACTGGAGAAAGGAGAGAGCAAAGTGGGGCCAGGAGAGGATAGAGAGGAGAGAGGGGTGACCCGGGCTTCCTGTAAACTTTAATGTCTGCTACCTCTGTGGAAGTGATGTAGCTCCACAAGACGTCGTTCTGCCCCTGAACAAGGCAGTTATCATAGTAAATAAGAATATGTTCTTAACTGACTTGCCTATTTATATTAAGGTTCAATTTAAAAAATACTGTAGAGGGCCATAAAAATATGATGACAGTCATCTACCCCCAGATTAGATGTTTCACATTCTTCTGAGAGGGTTCAATTAATCCCACTCTAGGTATGTAGCGTGTTCAAACTCACCAGTGACCACATTTGGTTCCTTGGAAGTTGTGGGAACGCAAGTTTTTGGTTTCCCATCGGCACTTGGAATGAAGCAGTAGGTTTCCTGACCGTTGAAAACATCACCTGTTCTAGGAACATTAATTGTTAAGTTGCAGGGAGGTTCTGAGAATGATTTACTATGGTTCCCATAAAGTTGAGTTTTTAATGAACTTTCTGAGAATGGAAATTATAGGTACATTTTTGGTTTTTGAATAACTTCCTTAAAACTTTGACTGAATGTTTCAATAAGACTTGTAGTAACACTGCTAGCTTTGGTAACTGTTTTGAATTCCAAGCACAAATAGGACACAAGGAAATGAATTAATCAAACAAACACATGTATTTTTTATTGTGGCAAGACCTCAGTGAGATTTGAACCTGTGATCTTCTGTTTCCTATCCACAAAATGAATCCACAGCACCACCAGGATGGAGAGAGCGTGCAATCTTTTTAAACTCATACAAAGCTGTTCATTTTAGTCTATTCAAACAGACACCATTTCAAAGGAAACAAGGACTCATTAAGATCAGGTGAGGCCATTAGTGGGTGCGGCCAACACACCTGAACACACTTAACAAAATAAAGGATAGAGAGAGTTTTGTTGATGCTGAGAACAGAATGTATTTGTTTTTCGAGAACATTCTTAGAACGTTCGTTTTTTCATGTACCTCTTTATGGAAAGTTTTCTTAATGTTCTGAGAACATGACTTTAAACCATGAGAAAACCATGAGAAAACGATAAACCTTTAGGAAACGTTATGCTGAAGTATTGAAATTCCCACAGCAGAATGTTATTTCTTAATGTTTTCAGAACAATTTGAGAACGTTACTTTCAATTGAACCAGGATGAAGCCTGGTGGAAAAGTTATGCGGAAGTGTTGAATTTCCCAACGGAGAACTATGTTTCCTAACATTTTCTGAACTATTTGAAAACATTCCCAATATCAAACCAGTTGGAGAACATTCTTAGAACATTACCAAAAATGTTTTTTGAAATGTAACCATAGGGAATGTTCTCTTCAAGTGATGAGGTACCAATAAAATATTGTTATTTCGTCAAATTCCTTAAATGTGTAGGAATGTTCCAAAGCCAAGGAACTACCTTGCACCATTCCCAGACATTGTGGGAAGTTTGTATGCAAAATGACCATAGGACAACCACACTCTCACCAAGCTCTAAGAAACATATGGCTCTCAGCACGTTATGCGCTAGCTGGGTCCTCACATTACCAATAGCAGCTTTGATGTGATAGATGCCATTGGATTGTATCTGCTCTTTCATCAACATGAAATACTTGGGTCCTTCCACCAATTCTGTCTCTTTGGAGAAGTTTAACTTGGTCCAAAAAAGGTTGGATTTCATCTCATTTTAACACTCTGTCATAAAGAGCACATGTTCAACTTCATAAAAAAAAGTTTTCGCATCTCGAGGATAGCATGACAGAATAACGGCTACTAAAATAACAAACCAATTAGCTCCTCTGACAAGGATAATTTAAAAAAAATGGAATTAAAAAACAGTAAAAATCCTACACCGGTTAGCTCCTCTGACTTCCATGACCACCAATTAAGTTTCTACACTGGAAACATAAAAAAAGTAATGAGAAGTCACAATAATATCTCTCCGTCTGCCTCTCCCCTATTTGACAGGGCAACTAATCATCTTCAGAAGAGTCAGAGTTGGAGTCAGCTGTTTTTGTACTTAGTGGGCCATGACTGAAAATGGACCAATGAGAAAACATCCCCCCCCCCAGACCAACAGTTATTCCTGCAATGTCATCAATATCAGAGCACAAACTCCTTTGTGAATTAGTAGAAGACAAAGCCTAATTATTTAACTAAACACCCAGCTCAGTCCCCCAGACTTCCTCCCAGACTTCCCCTAGACTTCCTCCTAGACCTCCTCCCAGACCTCCTCACAGACATCCTCCCAACCCCACTCGACAGCTCAGTTTCCCAGACCTCCTCCCAACACTTATCCCAGACCTCCTCACAGACCTCAGCTTAGACCTCCTCCCAGACCACCTCCTAGACCTCCTCACAGACCTCTTCCCAGACCTCCTCCCAACCCTCCTCCCCACCTCAGTCTCCCAGATCTCCTACCAGACCTCCTCCTAGACCTCCTCCCAGAACTCCTACCAGATCTCCTACCAGACCGCCTCCTAGATCTCCTCCTAGACCTCCTCCCAGACCTCCTCCTAGACCTCCTCACAGACCTCTTACCAGACCTCCCAGACCTCCTCCCAGACCACCTCCTAGACCTCCTCACAGACCTCTTCCCAGACCTCCTCCCAACCCTCCTCCCCACCTCAGTCTCCCAGATCTCCTACCAGACCTCCTCCTAGACCTCCTCCCAGACCTCCTCCTCGACATCCTCCTAGACCTCCTCCCAGACCTCCTCCCAGATCTCCTCCCAGACCTCCCGTTCGAAAGTCAGAGTAATGCTTCTTCTGACCTGCTCATCTCATAGTTCTGACTGGAAACCTGGAGATTAACTCCACATTAACTTCATTGTAATGAGTTTCTGTTTTGTTCTGCTCCGCTAAATCTCTTAAGTAAAGGCCAGTGACCCCGTGCCTTTGTAGATGAACGTAGTCACTCCTTGACACACGGTCATGATTAACATAGTTACACCTTATGACACACAGTCATGCCCCTACTGATTACCAAATGTCTAGAGTCTGACTTAAAAAAAACACTTTGACACTTAACCAACTAATAGGGGGTAAGAAATATATTGGTGACCATCATGTTCTCAGGAATTACAGTTGTTACAGTAGGTAGATGTGTTAAATAGTGTGTGTTTGTGTAACTGTGTTCAAAGTCCTGTTCACAGATTATCTTCCTCCACTGCCCAACTGCCCCATACTGGGCTCGAACCAGTGATGCTCTGCTTCGTAACACACGTGACCATGCTCCTTGTGGAGTGAGCTTACGTTACATTCTCGCACACACACTCTCAGCTCCTCTTTTATGAACCATGAAGGCTTTTGCTTCACTTTATACATCTGTGCCTCCAGTGGAATCCATCCACAAAACATTTGTTGTTTCTTTCTCTGGGAAATTAGGTTTGGTTAGAGTGCTTTTTGAAAGGGTGGAAATAAACGCAGGGTTTGAATGCTAAGCGCCAGCCCTTTGCTCTAGAGACGACTACTTGTCCTTAATAGGCATTTTGTTTCGAATTTCAATTCGATGGAAAAGCTTCATTCCTCTGAATAATATGAACAGAGACAGAGTTCCTTGGAGGGCTCGCCGTTTCTCTACTTCACAGGCTACAGGATAAAGCAGCGTTGTGTGTGTGTGTTTGTGTGTACGCCATGCTCAAAGATGAAAAGATGTTCTAATAAACACTCAACAATGACCTCTATTGTACCAAGTGAAATATACACTGAAGCCTAAAAAGCCGACCTCGGCTTTCGCACAATAAAACCAGCAGTGGAAACATCAGATCTGATTTTGTCATCACATGATTAAGTCCAGATGTGTTGTCTTCTACATACGTTAAAAAATCTTATACTTTCAAGGCAGAGGAATGTATTTTTCCTCATTCTAGGCTGGTATGTACTCTTTCACCAGAGAGTCTTACAGCAGACTCTGTTGCTTGTCACTGTGGTCCCTTGTGACCTGTGTTTAAAGACGGGGTCTCATCAGCCTAGCAAACGCTGGCTTCACTGCACATGACCCCACACACCCTGAAAGCATGCACGCTCGCACACACACACGCACGCACACACGCACGCACGCACACACCACACACACACACACACACACACGCACGCACGCACGCACGCACGCACGCACGCACACACACACACACCACACACACACACACACACACCCCACCATCATACACCAGCCAGTCATGAGACAGAACAGTGCTAACAGACTCACAAACACACACTTCAAGATTGAGCCCCAGGGAGAAGTAGGGATATTGAGAAAGAGAGGGATCCTTTCTTTGCTGGGGCTTCGTTAGAAAATACATTATTTATATAAATGGGACTTCCTGGTTGAAACAAAGGTTGAATAAAGACAGTCCTCTCTACACACAGTGCTGTACACACACACACACACAAACACACACACACACACACACACACACACACACACACACACACACACACACACACACACACACACACACACACACATTGAGTTCTGTGGAGACAAAGAGTTCAGTCTATCTCCTGTTTCATCACATCTCGACTCAAGCCCCAATCAGGGCAAATCTCTCAAGGCCCTCAGCTGTCAGCAGCCTCTTGCCTGCTTTTAGGTGTGTCTGTGTCTCTGTGTGTGTTTGTTTTGGTGTGTTACAGTGTCTTATGCTATGAATGGTTCTTTGAGATGATCTTTCAGTCATACTTTATTTGGATAGTCCAGATTTTCATGCTCTCAACTAACTATCTGTTGATAAGCAGCTGCTTGCTCAGGTTAGGGTTAGCTGGGGTTAGTAGACGGTTGAAATATCATTTTATTTTTTATTTTACTTAACCAGGTAAGTCAGTTAAGAACAAATTCGTATTTACAATGAAGGCCTATCCCGCAAATTGTTTAGACCACACATACCTTGTGTAAGCTGAGGTGGCACAGGTTTGAGTACCAAAACTAGAAAACTATACCAAGTGGAGCATTGGCTACACGGCTGGAAATGGTTCAACTCTGAGACTATCGATCCCTTCAGAATAAGAGCAAATCTTAGATACTAATTACTAGTCTGCAAATAGAAATTATGTAAACCTGGGACAAGAATGAAGACAACCGCTGAAACATCGATTCTATGAGAACATTTCTGAATGGTACTATGAAGTACCCAGTACTTAAATGCTCTTCAGTTAAACCGAAAGAGAGAAAGAGACTTGGATGAACTCCCTAGCAGAGAGACCAGATTCCAACAGAGACGATCACGACAACACATGGGCGTAAATTTATATTGACTGCAATTATTCCCGAATGAGTGAGCGTTCATGTGAAAAGGATTAGCATTTCAATTAATATAATTATCAACTGTGTGTAGTGATCCCTTTTGTCTTTTCCGCTTCTTTCTCAGTCCACACCCACTTCCCTTTGTCCACCAAGCCATCCTACTGGCTTAGCCCACTAGGGAATCTTCCCTATCCTTGTTAGTATAAAATATCTACTATTGTTTGATTATGCATTTCTGTTTTTATTTAGTTAGATCGTAAATAAATTATTAAGCCAATTGGTGTATGGATGATTCATATTTTAGGCTGGGTTCGTGCAGAACCAACAAGTTACAATGTTTGGAATGAGACTGATGTGAGGTAAAGAATAATTCATTAATAAAAGACTAGTTGATCAGATATTAAAATATCTGAAGAGTTATATTTGGAAAATTATAACTTTGTAATCTGGAGATTTTCAGTGGTGCCTGACATCCTAGTGGATTACATTTACTTGATTAGTTTAATCATGTTATAATAATTACAGAGAATTGATTTGGTAAAATAACAGTCTTCACTTTAATGATGCCAAAGACACGACAATTAATAGACAATATGTCTGTGTGATATGGTACAAAGCAACAGGTTAGGTTAGTCCTAAATCACATCTATAACACACCTATAACACACTTATGTGATGACCCTCCCACTTTGTCTGCCGTATTCTTTCTCTTTGCTTATGTTTTCCTTATTAGGATGTTGGTGGGCGGAGCCGGGAGGGTTGTCAGCATAATGGGTCCTTCCACCAAACTTCCACTTGGGCCCGGGTGTGTCCCGGAATAAATACACCTTTTCCCCATTCATTTAAGGAGACTCTCTCCATGCAGACACACTGTTTTATTTTGGTTGTGGCATTTTTTGTGGCCGTTTGTTTGCATTGGCACCTTTCAACACCCGTCATTATCACAACTATGCACACAACCACTCACTTCACTATTGACTACATACACCATTGTTTATTGTATATAGGTTACTTCAGTTATTCAATATATTGTTGATATTCCTATCCTTCATGTTGTCTCCCTTTTTGTTATGGGCTCGAGCTGGTTCGTGACAAGTGGTGGCTCCTAGACATTTTGGCATATAGCACTTTGTTATATTACTAGTGTTAGGCTAACTGGTATGAGTATTTGGAGAAAATGTGGAGTTATTGTTCAATAAACTCTGTAGGTGCTTTGTTTGCATCTTTTGTTACAGCTTGTTTGAGTTGTGATGTTTGGTAGTCCCAGTGTTGGTTGCCTTTGTTTGTTTGGTAAGCTTGCCACTGCAGTGGATAGTTGGTTGTGCTGCGTTGGAAAAAGTAGATGGGTCAGTTTCCAGGCCCCTGCCCAGGCTGGAAACTCTTGCTCTACTCGCTGTTGGGACATCGGTCTGAGGTGAGTACAATCTGCTGTGTACCTCAATGGGAGATTTGGGTAGGGTAGTGTCATTTGCTACCCGGAGCTATAGCCTTTCTTTTCCCTTGTTAGGCTTAGCGACGTGTTTCACTTTTGAATAAGTTGGGCATGATTATTTTGTGTGTTATTTTTGTGTGTTGTCCGTGGACTGAGCAGCTGTCTTGGGGGCACATCCGTGGCTTGGGGGGAAACTGCCAGTGTGCCGGTTTTTCTTTCCATGCTAGAGGGCTACAGTGCGTAATTACCCACCGTGAATCCGCACAAAGACTAGTGTTGAGTTATTGTAGGATTTGGGGAAGCCCCATATATATCTCATCTCTTTCCTGTGGTGCCCATGTGATTGGTGTTTCCCTTGTTGTGGTCCGGTCTGGTGTACTCAGCAGAGGGGAAGAGCGAGATCATTTTTTTGGTATTTATTTTTGTATTTACTGGCGTCTAATGTAGACAATTTCATTAACTTTCCATCAGAGGAACTGTTAGAATTATGTACTAAAGAACAGCTGTTGAAGATCGCTGAACACTACAAGGTTGAAATTAGTGATAAACGTTAAAAAAAAATTCTGTTAGGTTGATATTGAACGCCAATCTGATGGAGAGTGGTATTCTTGAAGTGTCCACGATTATCGTGGATTTATCAGTGGTGACAGTGTTTCCTAGTCTCAGTGCAGTGGGCAGCTGGGAGCAGGTACTCTTATTCTCCATGGACTTTACAGTGTCCCAAAACTTTTTGGAACAGGGTGCAGATTTCTGCTTGAAAAAGCTAGCCTTGGCTTTCCTAACTGACTGTGTGTATTGGTTCCTGACTTCCCTGAAAAGTTGCATATTGCGGGGACTATTCGATCCTAGTGCAGTATGCAAAAGGGTGTTTTGAGCTGGTCAAGGGCAGTCAAGTCTGGAGTGAACCAAGGGCTGTTTCTGTTCTTAGTTTTTTTTTTTATTAAAGGGGCATGCTTATTTAAGATGGCGATGAAAGCACTTTTAAAGAACAACCAGGCATCCTCTACTGACGGGATGAGGTCAATATCCTTCCAGGATACCAGGGCCAGGTCGATAGAAAGGCCTACTCGCAGAAGTGTTTTAGGGTGCGTTTGACAGTGATGAAGGGTGGTCGTTTTACCCATAACAGATGCAGGCAATGAGGCAGTGATCGCTGAGATCCTGGTTGAAAACAGCAGAGCTGTATTTGGAGGGCAAGTTGGTCAGGATGATCTCTACGAGGGTGCCCATGTTTACGGATTTGGGGTTGTACCTGGTAGGTTCCTTGATAATTTGTGTGAGATTGAGGGCATCTAGCTTAGATTGTAGGACGGCCGGGGTGTTAAACATATCCCAATTTAGGTTACATAGCAGTACGAACTCTGACGATAGGTGGGGGGCAATCAATTCACATATGATGTCCAGGGCAGAGCTGGGAGCTGAGGGGGGTCTATAACAAGTGGCAACAGTGAGGGACTTATTTCTGGAGAGATGGATCGTTAAAAGTAGAAGCTCGAACCGTTTGGGCATAGACCTAGATAGCCTGCAGAGTTCTGTCATACTATCTCTACAGTAGATTGCAATTCCGCCCCCTTCAGCAGTTCAGTCTTGATGGAAAAAGTTGTAATTGGGGATGGAAATTTCAGAATTTTTGGTGGCCTTCCTATACCAGGGGCCCGGGTGTGTCCCTGCATGAATAGAGGAGACTCCATTCAGACACTGTTTGATTTTGGTTGTGGCACTTTTGTGACCATTTTGTTTATTTGTGTTGATAACTTTCAACACCCCTCTTTATCACATCCATGCACGCAACCACTCACTTACACTACTGACTACATACACCATTGTTTATTATATATAGGTTACTTCAGTTATTCAATATTTGTTTGTTATTCTTTATCTCCATGTTGTCTCCCTTTTTGTTACAAGTCAGTCCGTGACACTTATAACGCACCTATAGCGCACCTATAACACACCTATAACACATCTACAACACACCTATAAACACCTAGAATACGCCCATAATACATCTATAATACACCTAGAATACACCTATAATACACCTAGAATACACCTATAATACATCTAGAATACACCTAGAATACACCTATAATACATCTATAATACACCTAGAATACACCTAGAATACACCTATAATACATCTATAATACACCTATAATACACCTATAATACACCTAGAATAAACCTAGAATACACCTATAATACATCTATAATACATCTATAATACATCTATAATACACCTATAATACATCTATAATACATCTATAATACTTCTATAATATTCCTATAATACAACACTCAATGCAGTGAAGAAACATTCACAAAATAAAATGTCACACCTAAAGTTAAAGGATGGACAGAAGGGATATGTATTAAATGAGTGTGACTCCTGTAGGTTTTGACTGTGTTATTCCTAGTGTTACTCCTAGTGCTTGGCTTGAGATTGTGTGAGTGGTGAAACCATTTCCATGACAAGGTTTCTGTTCCATGATCGCTATTTAAGAGAAATCAGTTGAACAACAGAAACTGTTTTCCATTTGAACCTGCCTATGTCCCTATAGCATAGAGAAAGTCATAAATAGGTCAATTCCGAGCCATCTGCATACCAGACTCCGGGTAACTCCCTATAATTTTGAGATCGGTCATCACTAGATAGTCATGTTGGAAAGGACAAAATAAATATTGTAAGAACTGATGAATAAGTAGGCAAACCTTTTTTTACTTACTTCCTTTAAGGGGTTATGGTCAGGGGTTAAGGGTTAATGTTAGGGTTAGTGGTTGGGGTTAGTGGTTAGTGGTACTGTACCAACTGCTCTAACATGGCCAGGTAGTGGAGACTGGCTTGTTGGGCCGGTTTCCTGCTCAGAGATAAAGGCCTTTAGGACTGTTAACATCAAACCATGATAGCCCCATAACTATGGAAAGCATTGCCACACATTCCTATAGATCCATCCATAGATGTTATTAAAAGATCTATACTTTATGTGGGGTGTCAAACTACAATCCTAAACGGCCCCAGCATCTTTTGGCTGTCACCTCTCCCTCTGGGAGTTCATTGATTACTTGCCACTGATTGCATACATGAACATATTAGTCAATTAGCAGACACTTATCCAGAGTGACTTACAGTTAGTGCATTAATCTTAATTGTAACTAGGGGGCAGTATTTTCATTTTTGGATAAAAAACGCTCCCGTTTTAAACAAGATATTTTGTCACGAAAAGATGCTCTACTATGCATATAATTGACAGCTTTGGATAGAAAACACTCTGACGTTTCCAAAACTGCAAAGATATTGTCTGTGAGTGCAACAGAACTGATGTTACAGGCGAAACCCAGATAAAAAATCCAATCAGGAAGTGACGCATTTTTTTTAAACCGTCTCATGCCAATGACTCCTTATATGGCTGTGAATGAGCTACGAATGAACTTACGTTTTCTACGTATTCCCCAAGGTGTCTACAGCATTGTGACATATTTTTACGCATTTATGTTGAAGAATAGCCGTAAGGGACCACATTTAGCAAGTGGTCACATGGTGGCTCCCGCAGAAAATCTTGCGTAAAGTACACAAGTAGCCATTTTTACAATCGCTTCTTATGAGAAACCAATTGCCCCGACGGATATATTATTGAATTGTTATGTGAAGAACACCTTGAGGATTGATTCTAAACAACGTTTGCCATGTTTCTGTCGATATTATGGAGCTAATTTGGAAAAAAGTTTGGAGTTGTAGTGACCGCATCGATTTCTCAGCCAAACCTGACGAACAAACGGGAGCTATTTCGCCAACAAAAAATAATATTTTTGGAAAAAAGGAACATTTGCTATCTAACTGGGAGTCTCCTGAGTGAAAACATCCAAAGTTCTTCAAAGGTAAATTATTTAATTTGATTGCTTTTCTTATTTTCGTGAAAATGTTGCCTGCTGCCAGCAGAGCCTAGCATAGCATTATGCCATGATAAACTTACACAAATGCTTGTCTAGTGTTGGCTGTAAAGCATATTTTGAAAATCTGAGATGACAGTGCGATTAACAAAAGGCTAAGCTGTGTCTCAATATATTTCATTTGTGATTTTCATGAATAGGAACATTTTGTGGGAAGATTTATGTCCGCTGCGTTATGCTAATTAGTTTGAGGCTATGATTACGCTCCCGGATCCGGGATTGATAGCCGCAAGAATTAAGATAGCTAGGTGAGACTTCCACATACTGTACAGTGCTTTCAGAAAGTATTCACACCCCTTGAATTTTACCACATTTTGTTGTTACAGCCTGATTTTAAAAAGTATTTTTTTGTAATGGGTCAACACACAATACCCCGTAATGTTAAAGTAAAATTATGTTTTTTGAAATTTGTAAAAAAAATTTAGAAATTAAAGCTGAATGTCTTAAGTCAATACATATCCAACCCCTTTGATATGGGAAGCCTAAATAAGTTCAGGAGTAAGAATGTGCTTAACAAGTCACATAATAAGTTGCATGGAGTCACTCTGTGTGCAATAATAGTGTTTAACACACACGTTATCTCTAAGGTCCCTCAGTCAAGCAGTGAATTTCAAACATAGATTCAATCACTAAGACCAGGTTGGTTTTCCAATGCCTCACAAAGAAGGGCACCCACTGTAATGGTAGATGGGTAAAAAAAAAAGCAGACAGTGAATATCCGTTTGAGCATGGTGAAGTTATTAATTTTACTTTGGATGGTGTATCAATCCACCCAGTCACCTCATATAAACAGGTGTCCGTCCTAAGTCAGGAAAATACGCAGGGATTTCACCATGAGGCCAGTGGTACCAGTGGTGGAAAAAGTACCCAAATGTCATACTTGAGTAAAAGTATAGATACCCTAATAGATAGTTACTCAAGTAAAAATGAAAGCCAGGCAGTAAGTAAACTATTACTTGAGTAAAAGTCAAAGTATTTGGTTTTTAATATACTTAAGTATCAAAAGTAAAATTATAAATCATTTAAAATTGCTTATATTAAGCATAGCGGACGACACCATTTTCTTGTTTTAAAAATGTATGGATAGCCAGGGCCACACTCAGACATTCAGACATAATTTACAAGAGATGCATTTGTGTTTAGTGAGTCCACCAGGCCAGAGGCAGTTGGGATGACTGTGTGAATTGTGAATTGGACCATTGGACCATTTTCCTGTCCTGCTAAGCATTCAAAATGTGACAAGTAATTTTGGTTGTCAGGGAAAATGTATGGGGTAAAAATAGTAATCTTTTCTTTGGGAATGTAGTGAAGTAAAAATAAAAGTTATAATAAATAATAAAAAAATAATAAAAAAATACAAATAGTAAAGTAACAGATGCCCCAAAAACCTACTTAAGTAGTACTTTAAAGTATTTTACTTAAGTACTTTGCACCACTGATGGTGACTTTAGAATAGGTACATAGTTTAATGGCTGTGGTAGGAGAAAACTGAGGATGGATCAACAACATTGTAGTTACTCCTTAATATTAACCTAATTGACAAAGGGAAAAGAAGGAATCCTGTACAGAATACATTTATTCTAAACATATATCTTGTTTGTAATGAAACACTAAAGTATTACTGCAAAACATTTTGGAGAAAAAATAATGGCCAAATGTTGCACAATCCAGGTGTGGAAAGATCTTGGAGACTTACCCAGAAAGACTCACAGCTGTAATCGCTGCAAAGGTGCTTTTACAAAGTTTTGACTCAGGGGTGTGAATACTTATGTAAAAACTAAAAACATGTTTTCACTTTGTCAATAGAGAACATTGGGTGAGAGAAATACATTTTTAATCCATTTTGAACTGTAGCATAACAAAATGTGGAATAAGTCAAAGGGTATATGAGTACTTTCTGAAGGCACTGTATCTCAGTCATAGCAAGTACATTTACCTCACTAAATGAGCTATTAGCAAAGTCAGTGCTAGTAGGCGGGAACTATTTGTTAAGGAATGTGGCTGTTTTTTCTGGATGTTTGTTGTGCTGTATTTGAATTGGTTTTATTTTTTCAGATTTTGATTTGATTTTGTCTATGAATTATATAAGCAAGGCTCCCTTCCGAAAGAGACCCTGGTTTCAATGGTGAATGAAAAAATGTTTCCAGGTAATGTAATAACAAAATGTCTTCTGCCAATGTTCTTTCAACATCAGGCAAATGTTTTATACAAACATGTATAATCATCAGCACAATTGAACAGTTTTTGTGTTATTAGAACTTTTGGGGCGACCTAATGAATGTTTTCAGAACATTCACAGAACCAATATTGGTTTCCTGGGTACACACCTGGTTTCTAGATTATAAATTAAAAAGAAAGAATGAAAGCCTTTCTGTGGAACTTAGAGCCCACTGCGTTAGATTTTCACATGTTCAATATGGCACCACGATATTATCCACATGTCTGTGCTGTGTGTATAGACCTGAATTCTATAGTTCAGGTAGATTGCATAACTTCTTAATGTCTTTGCAGCCTAGCCCACTCCATGTAATGATATGTTTTTATTCCAGTTCATAAATACATGAATTAGCTGAATAGATCAACTCGCTGCCCACAACATATATTTGAAGCATTATTTATTGTAGCTTAGCGCCCATCGGAATGCTTGCTTATGATATTTATGTTGCGTGTGGCGTAAAATCCATACCATTTAAATTAACTTGAGTGGTGTGGAAATGTGTGTGTGTGTGTGTGTGTGTGTGTGTGTGTGTGTGTGTGTGTGTGTGTGTGTGTGTTTGTGTCTGTGTCTGTGACTGTGTCTGTGTCATGTTAAGCTCATAGGCGGTTAGTCTTGCAAACTACCAGCCGTCGCCTGACCGTCTAGTTTAGTCTAGTCCAGGTATTCCCAAACTGGGGTACGTGCAATGCTTTCGGGGGTACGCCAAATAACAAAAAAATATATATTTACATTTTCAAACAGTACATTTATATTTTCCAACGAGGCTATACATTTGGGCAAGATTTTTCTCGCCTAAGTAGCCTCGTTTCACTGCCAAAAATAAAACGAAACCATCTAGTGTTCAGCAAAATAACAACACGAAATAACAACACAACCGTTACTCTCTCGCTGGAAACGTTCTCTCTTGTGCAGACATTTAGAAGCGAAACGTGACAATTTGAAAAATAAGCCACTGGAGTTTTTTGAGGAAGAATAAAGACGACTTTCGAGTAGTAAGACATGTAAAAAAGCAACAGATACCATTAATAAGAAGGGGCTAAAAGCGTCTTATATGGTGAGCTACCTAGTGGCTAGGACAGGCAAGCCCCATGCTATTGTGGAGGACTTAATTCTTCCTGCTGCCGCGTATACGGCAGGGACAACGCTGGGGGAAAAGGCCCAAAACAATATACAGACAATGCCTTCATCAAACAACACTGTTTCACGACACATCAGTGACATGGGCAGGAGATGTTTTGAAACAATTGCTGCTTCGCATACAAGCCACTGAATCATTTGCGTTACTGTTGGATGAGTCAACAGACATGGCAGGCATGGCACAGCTCCTGGTATATGTCTGTTACAGCTGGATGAGTCAACAGACGTGGTGGGCCTGGCACAGCTCCTGGTATATGTCTGTTACAGCTGGATGAGTCAACAGACATGGCAGGCATGGCACAGCTCCTGGTATATGTCTGTTACAGCTGGATGAGTCAACAGACGTGGCAGGCATGGCACAGCTCCTGGTATATGTCTGTTACAGCTGGATGAGTCAACAGACGTGGTGGGCCTGGCACAGCTCCTGGTATATGTCTGTTACAGCTGGATGAGTCAACAGACATGGCAGGCATGGCACAGCTCCTGGTATATGTCTGTTACAGCTGGATGAGTCAACAGACATGGCAGGCATGGCACAGCTCCTGGTATATGTCTGTTACAGCTGGATGAGTCAACAGACATGGCAGGCATGGCACAGCTCCTGGTATATGTCTGTTACAGCTGGATGAGTCAACAGACATGGCAGGCATGGCACAGCTCCTGGTATATGTCTGTTACAGCTGGATGAGTCAACAGACGTGGCAGGCATGGCACAGCTCCTGGTATTTGTCTGTTACAGCTGGATGAGTCAACAGACATGGCAGGCATGGCACAGCTCCTGGTATATGTCTGTTACAGCTGGATGAGTCAACAGATGTGGCAGGCATGGCACAGCTCCTGGTATATGTGTGTTACAGCTGGATGAGTCAACAGACGTGGCAGGCATGGCACAGCTCCTGGTATATGTCTGTTACAGCTGGATGAGTCAACAGACGTGGCAGGCATGGCAGAGCTCCTGGTATATGTCTGTTACAGCTGGATGAGTCAACAGACATGGCAGGCATGGCAGAGCTCCTGGTATATGTCTGTTACAGCTGGATGAGTCAACAGACATGGCAGGCATGGCACAGCTCCTGGTATATGTCTGTTACAGCTGGATGAGTCAACAGACATGGCAGGCATGGCAGAGCTCCTGGTATATGTCTGTTACAGCTGGATGAGTCAACAGACGTGGTGGGCATGGCAGAGCTCCTGGTATATGTCTGTTACAGCTGGATGAGTCAACAGACGTGGTGGGCCTGGCACAGCTCCTGGTATATGTCTGTTACAGCTGGATGAGTCAACAGACATGGCAGGCATGGCACAGCTCCTGGTATATGTCTGTTACAGCTGGATGAGTCAACAGACATGGCAGGCATGGCAGAGCTCCTGGTATATGTCTGTTACAGCTGGATGAGTCAACAGACATGGCAGGCATGGCACAGCTCCTGGTATATGTCTGTTACAGCTGGATGAGTCAACAGACGTGGCAGGCATGGCAGAGCTCCTGGTATATGTCTGTTACAGCTGGATGAGTCAACAGACGTGGCAGGCCTGGCACAGCTCCTGGTATATGTCTGTTACAGCTGGATGAGTCAACAGACGTGGCAGGCCTGGCACAGCTCCTGGTATATGTCTGTTACAGCTGGATGAGTCAACAGACGTGGCAGGCATGGCAGAGCTCCTGGTATATGTCTGTTACAGCTGGATGAGTCAACAGACGTGGCAGGCCTGGCACAGCTCCTGGTATATGTCTGTTATAGCTGGATGAGTCAACAGACATGGCAGGCATGGCAGAGCTCCTGGTATATGTCTGTTACAGCTGGATGAGTCAACAGACGTGGCAGGCCTGGCACAGCTCCTGGTATATGTCTGTTATAGCTGGATGAGTCAACAGACATGGCAGGCATGGCAGAGCTCCTGGTATATGTCTGTTACAGCTGGATGAGTCAACAGACGTGGCAGGCCTGGCACAGCTCCTGGTATATGTCTGTTACAGCTGGATGAGTCAACAGACATGGCAGGCATGGCACAGCTCCTGGTATATGTCTGTTACAGCTGGATGAGTCAACAGACCTGGCAGGCATGGCAGAGCTCCTGGTATATGTCTGTTACAGCTGGATGAGTCAACAGACATGGAGGGCCTGGCACAGCTCCTGGTATATGTCTGTTACAGCTGGATGAGTCAACAGACGTGGCAGGCATGGCAGAGCTCCTGGTATATGTCTGTTACAGCTGGATGAGTCAACAGACATGGCAGGCATGGCACAGCTCCTGGTATATGTCTTTTATAGCTGGATGAGTCAACAGACGTGGCAGGCATGGCAGAGCTCCTGGTATATGTCTGTTACAGCTGGATGAGTCAACAGACATGGCAGGCATGGCAGAGCTCCTGGTATATGTCTGTTACAGCTGGATGAGTCAACAGACATGGCAGGCATGGCACAGCTCCTGGTATATGTCTGTTACAGCTGGATGAGTCAACAGACATGGCAGGCATGGCACAGCTCCTGGTATATGTCTGTTACAGCTGGATGAGTCAACAGACATGGCAGGCATGGCAGAGCTCCTGGTATATGTCTGTTATAGCTGGATGAGTCAACAGACATGGCAGGCATGGCACAGCTCCTGGTATATGTCTTTTACAGCTGGATGAGTCAACAGACATGGCGGCAATGGCACAGCTCCTGGTATATGTCTGTTACATTTATGGGGGGTCAATTAAGGAAGATATCCTCTTCTGCAAACCGCTGGAAACCAGGATACCAGGACAACATGAGAGGATATTTTTTAAGTACTGGACAGCTTTGTGACATCAAATGGACTTTGGTGGTCAAGATGTGTTGGTATCTGTACTGATGGATGTGTTGGTATCTGTACTGATGGATGTGTTGGTATCTGTACTGATGACGCAAATGCCATGACAGGGAGACATAATGGAGTGGTAATGTGCATGCAAGCAGTTGCTCCCAACGCCGCTTGGGTACACTGCAGCAGCCACAGAGAGTCTCTTGCTGCCAAGGGAATGCCTGACAGCTTGAAAGACGTTTTGAACACTACAGTGAAAATGGTTAACTTTATTAAAGCAAGGCCCCTGAACTCTCATGTATTTTCTGCACTATGCAATGATATGGGCAGTGATCATGTAATGGATTTACAACATAAAGCTCGTTATCAAGGGTCAAAGTATAGTATAGACACATTTTCTTGAATTGAGAGATAAGCTGTTGCGCCTTCTTCACCACACTTCTGTGTTGGTGGACCATTTCAGTTTGTCTGTGATGTGTACGCCGAGGGGTGCTCCTTCTGCTGTTTCCTGAAGTCCACGATCATCTCCTTTGTTTTGTTGATGTTGAGTGAGAGGTTATTTTCCTGGCACCACACTCCCAGAGCCCTCAACTCCTCTCTGTAGGCTGTCCCATCATATTTGGTAATCAAGCCTACTACTGTTGTGTCGTCTGACTCTTATGCTGTTTTGTCATTGATTTTCATAAGAAGAATAAAAGTACTGGACACCAGCCAGATTGCTATTAGATGCATAGATTTTGCAAGTTTCCACATTGTCATTCCAGTTTAGCAGGTTGAGCAAATGTGTGTGTGTGTGTGTGTGAGAGAGAGAGAGTTTGTGTGTGGGTTTGTGTGTGAGTGTATGTGTGTGAGTTTGTGTGTGAATGTATGTGTATGTGCACGTCTGTGCATGTGTTTGTATGTGTTTGATTAGGCTGATAGTCATGAGGTCAGTAGCATGCTGTCTGTACAGGCCAGAGTTGAGATGACGGGTCTCATAGGAACCCTTTTAGACAATATTAATTAACACACACACGTTCTGTGATACATAGCTCAGTAATAAGCTTCTTTCACTACTCTGTCACGAGAGACGAGGGCCAGAGGAAGAGACCAAACAGGGCAACTTCATAATCCCATCAAAACTCCACTTTCTCCATCCTCTCCTCTTTCTACCCCTCTATTCTTTACCTTCCTTGTCTGCCATCTCTTCGTGTTGCTCTCGTCTCCTCGTTTCTCTTTCCTCTCTGATATTCTCACTCTTTGTCCTTCCTCTCTCCTGCTCACTCATTTCCCCAAGTCTAATTTTTTCCTAATTTATATATTTTCTCCTAGTCTTTCGCTCTCCTTCTTTTCTCCCTTTCTTTAGATCTCTCTCCTTTTCTTGACCTCTCCTCCATTCTCATTCCACCTCTCCCTCCACTCCCTCTATACTTTCCCTCCTCCCTGTTCTGGGAGAGGGGAAAGCAGAGTAAAAACAATCCTCTCTTCTGGTCTGTTTCACACCAAAATATGAAACACCTGTCCTCTTTTTCTGCTTTCTTTCTCTCATTAGTGGGCCTTTAACGCAGCAGAGCCCTTTTCTATAACCTCAATATACACACACAACACACACACACACACTCCTTAGAGCTTGCAACATGTCTTCTGAATCACAGAGAAAATACACAGCTGGGTGCATCTGTTGTACAGGGCTTCAATTAAAGTCTACTCAGACTAGCCAGTGGTCCCATCCTCTATCTACACTATCAGGAAGAAGAACTCTGTGAATGCAATTGTCTTAGCATGAACTTCATTCATGTATTCTGCTTCTGTGCTCTCCATCCCTCCCCCTACCCCCACCAACTCTCTCTCTCCTGTCATCCTCATCATCCTCTCTCTCTGTCTCACTCTCTGTTTCTCCCTCCCCTATCACTCTCTCTTTGTCTCTCTCCCTTTCTCTCTCAATTACATGTAATTAAATTCAAAGGCTTTATTGGCTTGGGAAACATGTTTACATTGCCAAAGCAAGTGGAATAGATAATAAACAAAAGAGAAATTATCAATCAGAAGTTAACAGTAAACACAACAGTTTTAAAATAATATAGACATTTCAAATGTTATATTATGGCTTTGTACAGGGCAAACAAATAAACTGCTAAATATAGCTAATATTTACAGTGGTGTTAGTGCTTTAGTGGTTGCCCTTTTCTTATGGCAACAGGTCACACATATTGCATCTGTGCAGCCAGGTCACCCATGATACAAGTCAGTATTCGACGTCCATGCATGTCTGAGAACGTCGGTCGGGAGATGATATATAAACGGTCCACTAGGAGCAACAGTGAGCGTTGTTACCTTCAAGTGTGTTTCGGTTTTGTTAGGGTGCTGTGGATGCCAAAGGTTGCATGTTCAAATCCAGCGACAGAAGGTTGTTTTTGAAAGTTCTGTTTTAAGATTATCCCCAACCTTAACCCTTATCTTAACCATTCAGAGGTTATGCCTAACCTTAAGATTTCAGAGTTTATGCCTAACCTTAAGATTTCAGAGTTTATGCCTAACCTTAATATTTCAGAGTTTATGCCTAACCTTAAGATTTCAGAGTTTATGCCTAACCTTAATATTTCAGAGTTTATGCCTTAACTTAACCTCAAACACTTTGAAATTTCACGTTTGCAACAACTTTGAAATTTGAAGTTTGAGAAACATGGATGAACGTCTAATTCTTACGTGAGACTGTGAGAGCTTGTTGTGCTGTAATGGCACACTGTTATATTTCACCTGATAGATGTGGGAGTTCATCTCTCTCTCAATTTAATTCAATTCAAGGGCTTTATTGGCATGGCAAACATATGTTAACATTGTGAAAGAAAGTGAAGAAGATAATAAACAAAAGTTAAATAAACATTAAAAATGTACAGTAAACATAACACCAAAAACACTACAAATGTCATGTTACATACAGCGTTGTAATGTGCAAATAGTTCAAGTACAAAAGGGAAAATAAATCAACTTAAATATGGGTTGTATTTACAATGGTGTTTGTTCTTCACTGGTTGCCCTTTTCTTGTGGCAGCAGGTCACATATCTTGCTGCTGTGATCTCTCTTTCTCTCTCTTGTCTCCTCCTCTCTCTATTAGGGGCAGACCACACAGTGGGAAACAAGTCGTAAAATTAGACCCAGGAAACGAAGAGCCTGACATATACAGGCTCATTTTACAACCAGTTTATGTCTTCACTCAGTCTCAAATTGGCAACTGGCTTAACATGCCTTTTTAGACCAAGAGGTCAAAGAGGTCTGCTACAATGGTTATGTGTTTGTGTGTATGTGTGAGCGTGTGCGTGCGTGTATGCGTATGAGTGTGTGTTGGGTATACTATTTCAGATTGAAGTGGGAGGTGTTTAAAGCCGTAAGTGTTGTGAAAGGGCAGAATGACATAAACATCATAGAATGTGAACCACACCCATGAGCCCTCAAAACACTCCACTTAGAGCAAAGGGACTTTTTATTAGACCTGATTCTCCCGGTTTTCACTTTCCCAGTGATGTCTGTGTGAGATGTACATGTGTGTAGAGTGGCAGAGTAACAGGCACTTAAGCTGGGACGTGGGGAGTGAGAGGTTCAACCCTCATCTCGTTAACTTTCTAATACACTCCCGCAGTCAATGTCCCTTCCTGTAAAGCCCTACATCTATTTTTCTCTCTCCCCCAACTATTTATTTCTCTCAAACACAACCACAATACTCCCTCAATATTTTTCCACCATTTAATACAAGTGTTTTGAGATATTAAAGATGGAACGTTTTAGCATTTTATTGTAATTACCTGGTTTTAATTTGACAAGTGTTTTTTGACATGTCTGGTAAAGCTATTATTGAATTTAAATCCAATATTTTAATGGGGTTTGGTGAAACGCATATACATACATCTGAAAAGACTGTTTACATAAAACATGACATGGGGTAACTTAGAACTGTAGCCGTAATGATGAGAGCAACTCTTGGAAGATATTTTCCCATTGATTTAACGAGACTAGGGTGATTAATCTTCTGCATGTCATGACGCTGGAGTTGTAAATCAACATTTGTCCGCACAACAAACGCTACGCCTGTAAATTAATTCTGCATTAGAAAACTTCCGAAATCTACAGCTAATCAAGCCAAGGGACACTACAGTTCACATGAACCACAATGTTCACTACACTCAGACCATCAATCAGTTGGAGGAGAGCGGGAAGGAGGGAGGGGGCTGGGGAGAGAGAGTGGTTCTGTTCTGACCCATACCGTATGTGATTCTAAGAATTGGATTTGTTCCAATAACGTTACACAGCTTCCTTTACTTGTTTGATTTTCTGGTCACCTTTTATCTGAAAGAACTTGATAGGTGATAGAAGTATTTCCAAGAAGAATTTAATTCAGACATAAAACAAATTTGCTCATAAGGAAGGAAAGGACAGCTCTGGGATTGAGTGTTGATTAGAAAGGAAGGGAACTGATTATGAGTTGTCATGTGTCCTGTGAGGATCCAAAGATCAGTTTACAATGGATCAGCGTCTACAGAGCCCTCTCACCTGCAGAGGAGAGGAGGGATTGGTGTGCAGGTTTTATGACACCTCACGTCAATGGTAAATTGTAGGCAGTAGACGACTCATTTTGGTCTCTATTGTTAGTGAATGGAATCACTTTGTTACAGAAGGTTTTGCCACCCCAAAACTCTAAAGTCCAACAGTAAAAACTGGGACAATATATTTCAACATCCGAATGTGGGGAATGATGAAAGAGGGAAAATGGGAAATTAATGTCTATTTTGTCATAAAAAAATAGTATAAAAGCGATATAACGAAAATATTGTAACTTCAAGATCTTTCACACTGTGTATATCAGGTTTACATCCTTTAGGACATATAAAAGATGAAGAAAATACTTTTGTTAATTTTAAGATAGAAAACATTCATCACATTCCTAACTGTTTTTGATGATGTTTTGCCCTGTAGCCACGCCTGAGGGAGTTTAGAGAGCATGTCAGTATGACGGAAACACCCCTTTTTTACCCAAGTGTGTAAAAGATTGAGTTAAGAATGAAAATACCAGAATAGAAGGACCACAAGCTGCAGCTAGGTCTCCATTGGTCACAACCCTGAAAATCAACACGAGTTGAAAAGGGAAAAGTAGCCTCTAACAATCAATGTTACGGTTGAGTAGCTGCTCTAAATACAGTAAGAAAGTGAATTTAAATAGGACCACCCAGTCATTCTACGTAACATAGCAAAAATCTGAAAATCAGACATTTTGAGGTTGATGAGGCGCATGACAAGATACAATGGTCAACTCACAAACGGCTGCAATGGATATCGTTTTGTATATGTTGAAGCAGCACCTATCACTCCCAAAAATGATTTGTCATTTCTAGGTTAGACTACTGAAATGCTCTACTTTCCGGCTACCCAGAAAAAGCACTAAATAATCTTCCATTTGTGCTAAATACGGCTGCTAGAATCTTGACTAGAACCAAAAAATGTCATCATATAACTCCAGTGCTAGCCTCTCTACACTGGCTTCCTGTTATGGCAAGGGCTGATTTCAAGGTTTTACTGCTAACCTACAAAGCATTACATGGGCTTGCCGTATCTTTCCGATTTGGTCCTGCCCTACATACCTACAAGTACGCTACAGTCACATGACGCAGGCCTCCTAATTGTCCCTAGAATTTCTAAGCAAACAGCTGGAGGCAGGGCTTTCTCCTATAGAGCTCCATTTTTATGGAATGGTCTGCCTACCCATATGAGAGACGCAAACTTTACTTAGACTCATCTCTTCCGTAGGTCCTATGATTGAGTGTAGTCTGGCCCAGGAGTGTGAATGTGAACGGAAAGGCACAGGAGCAACAAACCGCCCTTGCTGTCTCTGCTTGGCCAGTTCCCCTCTCTCCACTGGGATTCTCTGCCTCAAACCCGATTTCAGGGGCTGAGTCACAAGCTTACTGATGCTTTTCCATGCCGTCCCGAGGAGGGGTGTGTCACTTGAGTGGGTTGAGTCACTGACGTGGTCTTCCTGTCTGGGTTGCCCCCCCCCCCTTGGGTTGTGCCGTGGCAGAGATCTTTGTGGGCAATACTCGGCCTTGTCTCAGTATGGTAAGTTGGTGGTTGAAGATATCCCTCTAATGGTGTGGGGGCTGTGCATTGGAAAAGTGGGTGGGGTTAAATCCTGACTGTTTGGCCCTGTCCGGGGGTATCGTCGGATGGGACCACAGTGTCTCCTGACCCCTCCTGTCTCAGCCTCCAGTATTTATGCTGCAGTAGTTTCTGTGTCGTCAGTTTGTTATATCTGGAGTATTTCTCGTGCCTTATCCGGTGTCCTGTGTGAATTTAAGTATGCTCTCTCTAATTCTCTCTTTCTCTCTCTCGGAGGACCTGAGTCCTAGGACCATGCATCAGGACTACCTGGCATGATGACTCCTTGCTGTCCCCAGTCCACCTAGCCGAGATGCTGCTCCAGTTTCAACTGTTCTGCTTGATTAGCTGTCCACAGACGACCACTTTTCCAGAACAAGTGAATGTTAACACAGACAACTAAAGACAAGGACATTGTGATCTCTTGTGGACAATCAGAGATGTACACTTAGAAGTTAAAACCTCTTGGACCTACCCATCCCGGATCCGGGAGAATTGTCATCAACTACACTAATTAGCATAGCGCAACGGTCAAAAAATATTACTAGAAAATATTCATATTCATGAAATCTCAAGTGAAATATAATGAAACACAGCTTAGCCTTTTGTTAATAACCCTGTCATCTCAGATTTTGAAATGATGCTTTACAGCCAAAGCATGACAAGCGTTTGTGTAAGTTTATCGATAGCCTAGCATAGCATTATGTCCAGCTAGCAGCAGGAAGCTTGGTCACGGAAATCAGAAAAGCAATCAAATTAACCGTTTACCTTTGATGACCTTCGGATGTTTTCACTCACAAGACTCCCAGTTTGACAGCAAATGTTCCTTTTGTTCCATAAAGATTATTTTTATACCCAAAATATCTCCATTTGTTGGTCACGTTATGTTCAGAAATCCACCGGAAATAGCGGTCACGACAATGCCAAATTATTTTCAAAATTATATCCATAATATCGACAGAAACATGGCAAACGTTTTTTATAATCAATCCTCAAGGTGTTTTTCAAATATCTATTCGATAATATATCAACCGGGACAATTGGTTTTTCAGTAGGAGCGAGAGGGAAAATGACTACCTCTGTCTTCTACGCAAGAATCACTCTGAGAGCCCTCAGCGGGCCACTTACGCAATGTAGTTGTTTACTTTCATTCTTCAACATAAAGGCGTGAAACTACGTCAATATGCTGTAGACACCTTAGGGAATACGTCTGGTTCTGGTTGATATCCCTTTCAATGGCCAATAGGGGTGCATAGGAACACAACGGTTTCAAAATAAGAGGCACTTCCTGATTGGATTTTCCTCAGGGTTTCGCCTGCAATATCAGTTCTGTTATATTCACAGACAATATTTTGACAGTTTTGGAAACTTTAGAGTGTTTTCTATCCTAAGCTGTCAATTATATGCATATCCTAGCATCTGGTCCTGAGAAATAGGCGGTTTACTTTGGGATCGTTATTTTTCCAAAAATAGAAATAGATAGAGGTAGAGACAATTTAGAGTGAGGAAGAGAAGAAGTAGAGAAGAGGTAGAGAAAAGGCAGAGAAGAGGCAGAGAAGAGGTAGAGGTACAGAGAGGAAGAGAGAGGCAGAGATGATGTAGAGATGATGTAGAGATGAGGTAGATTGAGTTAGAGATGAGGAAGAGAGAGGTACAGAGACAAAGAGAGAGGT
This sequence comes from Oncorhynchus mykiss, assembly GCF_013265735.2. Lineage (NCBI taxonomy): Eukaryota > Metazoa > Chordata > Actinopteri > Salmoniformes > Salmonidae > Oncorhynchus > Oncorhynchus mykiss. The sequence continues at coordinate 70,813,566 of NC_048575.1, read as the reverse complement.
AGGGAGAGGCATAGATAAAGTAGAGAGAGGTGGAGAGAGGCACATATGAGGCAGAGGTGAGGCAGAGAGGTGCAGAGGGGTACAGAGGAAGAGAGAGGAAGAGATGAATTAGAGATAGATTGAGGTAGATTGAGGTAGAGATGAGGAAGAGAGGCAGATATGATGTAGATTGAGGTAGAGATTTGGTAGAGATGAGGTAAAGATGAGGTAGAGATGAGGAAGAGAGAGGTACAGAGGGACAGAGAGGAAGAGATAGGTAGAGAGGAAGAGAGAGAAAAGAGAGGCAGAGATGAGGTATATTGAGGTAGATTGAGGCAGAGATGAGGAAGAGAGAGGTACAGAGAGGTACAGAGAGGAAGATAGGCAGAGAGGTAGCGAGAGGCAGAGGTGAGGAAGATTTAGGTAGAGATGAGTTAGAGAAGGGTAGAGATGGGTTGAGATGGGGTAAGAGGGAGGAAAATATAGAAGGGATAGGTAAAGAGAGGTAGAGAAAGGTAGAGGGAGGTAGAGAGGTAGAGATGAGGTAGAGGGTGGTAGAGAGCAGCAGAAATGAGGTGGAGATGAAGTAGTGAAGAGGTATAGAGCGTTGGAGATGAGGTAGAGAGAGGTAGCGAGGTGTAGAGAAAGGTAGAGATGAGCTAGAGATGAGGTAGAAGGAGGTAGAGAGCATTTAAAATAAGGTAGAGAGCGGTAAAGAGCAGTAGAAATTAGGTAGAGAGAGCTAAAGATGAGGTAGAGAGAAGAGAAGGTAGAGAGAGGTAGAAAGCGATAGAGATCAGGTATAGAGCATTATAGATGAGGTAGAAATGAGGTAGAGAGAGGTAAATATGAGGTAGATGGAGGAGAGAGATAGAGATGAGGTAGAGAGAGGTAGAAAGCAGTAGTAATGAGGTAGAGAGAAGTAGAGATGAGGTAGAGATGAAGTAAAGAGAGGTAGAGATGAGGTAGACATGATTTAGAGAGTGGTAGAGATGAGGTAGAGCTGAGGTATAGAGCATTGGAGATTTGGTAGAGATTAGATAAAGAGAGGTAAAGATGACATAGAGATAGCAGAGATATGAAGAGAGAGGTAGAGAGAGGCAGAGATGAGGAAAAGAGAAGAGATAGGTAGAGAGGGGTAGACAGTGGTTGAGATGAGGTAGAGAGCGGTGGAGAGAGGTAGAGATGAGGTAGAGATGAGGTAGAGGGAAGTAGAGAGCAGTAGAAAGGAGGTAGAGAGAGGTAATGATGAGGTAGAGAGAGGTAAAGATGAGGTAGAGAGAGAAGAGTTAGGTAGAGAGAGGTAGAGAGCGGCAGAGAGAGGTAGAGATGAGGTGAGATGAGGTAGAGAGCGGTAGAGATGAGGTGGAGGTGAGGTAGAGAGAGATAAGATGAGGTAGAGAGAAGAGATAGGTAGAGAGAGGTAGAGATGAGGTAGAGAGAGGCAGAGAGAGGCAAAGACGAGGTAGAGAGCGGTAGAAAGGAAATTGATAAAAGGAAGAAAGGAGCAGAATTGGACGAGGATTAATTCATAACAAGAGTGCAGATGGCCATAGCAGATGGTTTAATTTCTGCCCCTCCGTTGATGGGCGGCCCAGGGCTGCCACTGGCCTGATGGGTAATGGATATTACCTCACTGAGCCCAGGGTCCATTCTCCGGACGGAGAGAAGGTGGCTGATGAGAATTTATGCAGGTCCTATATCTGTTCTTGGCAGGTTCTAGTTAGCTGAGAACTGAGGTGTCTAAACTGTCAACGATATGAAGGAATTGATGATGAGAATTTCCATTGCAAACTGCAATAAATGTCAAAACTGTTATCAATGTTGACATCAGTGCTTATAATAGATATTTTTCAGTGGTCAATGGCAACATGATGTCCCACCCCCATAGACGCATTCTTTTTTTATAATTGTATTTTCTAAGCTCTGATACATATATGTAAATCATGTGACTTTAACCCACATCTGTTTCCCATTCACTCACTGCATATGTCCTGATTAACATTAAGGTATTATGTCCTGATTAACATTAACCCCTTTCCGCTAGCGGAACTCCTCGCCAACAGCCAATGAAATTACAGGGTGCCAAATACAAATCAACAGAAATCTCATAAATCAAATTTCGCAAACATTCAAGTATTAGGCACCATTTTAAAGATAACATTCTCGTTAATTCAGCCGCAGTGTCTGATTTCAAAAATGCTTTACAGCGAAAGCTCCACAAACGATTATATTAGGTCACCACCAAGCCACAGAAAAACCTGGCCATTTTTCCAGCCAAAGAGTGGAGTCACAAAAAGCACAAATAGAGACAAACTTAATCACTAACCTTTGATGATCTTCATCAGATGACACTCATAGGGTTTCATGTTACACAATACATGTATGTTTTGTTCGATAAAGTGCATATGTATATCAAAGAATCTAATTTTACGTTGGCGCGTTACGTTCAGTACTTCTAAAACATGCAGTGATTGTGCAGAGTGCCACATGAATTCACAGAAATACTCATTATAAATGTTGATGAAAATTCAAGTGTTATGCATGGAAATTTAGCTACACTTCTCCTAGGGGAACACCCCCCCCCCATTCAGCTGAAAAAGTGGCATGGGAAATTCAAAAAATATTCTTTAGAAATATTAAACTTTCACACATTAACCTTTCTGATCTCCCCATCCCGGATCCGGGTTCGTGAATACAGACTCAAGCTCATTACCATAACGCAACGTTAACTATTCATGAAAATCGCAAATGAAATGAAATAAATATGCTAGCTCTCAAGCTTAGCCTTTTGTTAACAACACTGTCATCTCAGATTTTCAAAATATGCTTCTCAACCATTGCAAAACAATCATTTGTGTAACAGTATTGATGGCTAACGTAGCATTTAGCATTAGCATTCAGCTGGCAACATTTACACAAAAAAACAGAAAAGCATTCAAAAAAATAATTTACCTTTGAAGAACTTCAGATGTTTTCATTGAGGAGACTCTCAGATAGCAAATGTTCAGTTTTTCCTGAAAGATTATTTGTTTAGGACAAATCGCTCCGTTTTCTGCGTCACGTTTAGCTATGAAAAAACCCCTGTATCCAGGATTGTGTAAATCTATCAGCAAGCTCATTAGCATAACACAACGTTAACTATTTATGAAAATCGCAAATGAAATGAAATAAATATGCCATCTCTCAAGCTTAGCCTTTTGTAAACAACACTGTCATCTCAGATTTTCAAAATATGCTTCTCAACCATAGGAAAACAATCATTTGTGTAAAAGTAGCTAGCTAGAGTTAGCATTTCGCGTTAGCATTTAGCGTTAGCATTAGCGTTAGCATCCAGCACGCAACATTAACAAAAACATAAAAGCCTTCAAATAAAATCATTTACCTTTGAAGAACTTCTGATGTTTTCAATGAGGATACTCTCAGTTAGATAGCAGATGCTCAGTTTTTCCAAAAAGATTCCTTGTGTATTAGAAATAGCTCCGTTTTATACATCACATTTGGCTACCAAAAAAAATCCATAAATTCAGTCCTCAAAACGCAAACTTTTTTCCAAATTAACTCCATAATATCGACTGAAAACATGGCAAACGTTGTTTAGAATCAATCCTCAAGGTGTTTTTCACATATCTCTTCATTGATACATCGTTCTTGGAAACATGCTTTCTCTCCTGAATCCCAGGAGAAAATGCCTGCACCTGAAGATTACGCACAAATTTAGACAAAGGACACCGGGCGGACCTCTGGAAAATGTAGTCTCTTATGGCCAATCTTCCAATGATATGCCTACAAATACGTCACAATGCTGCTAAGACCTTGGGCGAACGACAGAAAGTGTAGGCTCATTCCTTGCGCAATCACAGCCATATAAGGAGAGAATGGAAAACAGAGCTTCAGAAATTCTGCTAATTCCTGGGTGATGCATCATCTTGGTTTCGCCTGTAGAATGAGTTCTGGGGCACTTACAGACAGAATCTTTGCAGATTCTGAAACTTCAGAGTGTTTTCTTTCCAAAACTGTCAAGAATATGCATAGTCGAGCATCTTTTCGTGACAAAATATCGCGCTTAAAACGGGAACGTTTTTTATCCAAAAATGAAATAGCGCCCCTAGAGCTCTAAGAGGTTTTAACAAGTCCAATACAGCAAATGAAAGATAAACATTTGTTAATCTACCCATCGTGTCCGATTTTTTAAATGTTTTACAGTGAAAACACAACATATATTTATGTTAGATCACCACCAAATTCAAAAACACACACAGCCATTTTTCACAGTCACAAAAGCAGAAATATAGATAAAATGAATCACTAACCTTTGAATATCTCCATCAGATGACACTCATAGGACATTGTGTTATACATGTATTGTGTGTTTTGTTCGATAATGTGCATATATATATATATATATATATATATAAAAAATAAATCTCAGTTTACATTGGCGCGTTACGTAGAGTAATGTTTTGATTCCAAAATATCCGGTGATTTTGCAGAAATACTCACAATAAACATTGATAAAAGATGCAAGTGTTATTCACAGAATTAAAGATAAACGTATCCTCTATGCAACCGCTGTGTCAGATTTTAAAAAAACTTTACGGAAAAATAATAATCTGAGAAAGGCGCTCAGAACCCAAATTAGCCAAAGAAATAGCAGCCATTTTGGGGTCAACAGAAGCTACAAAAACCACTGAATATTCACTTACCTTTGAATATCTTCATCAGAAGGCAGTTCCAGGAATCCCAGTTCGACAATAAATGACTGATTTGTTCCATAAAGTTCCATAAAGCCCATCATTTAGCCACTTGTTGATAGCTTGTTCATCCCAGCATTCAATCCTCAAAAAGCTTGAGCAAGTCTTCCAAACAAAAACTCAAAAAGTTCCGTTACAGGTCGTAGAAACAAGTCAAATGATGTAAGTAATCCATATTTTAAACATTAATCAGCAATAAGGTTCCAACCGGAGAATTTCATTGTCTGAAGAAACGCGTTGGAACAGAAGAACACTGTCTCGTGACCGCGCGCAATGAGACCGAGGCTTTCTGCCAGACCACCTAGTCAAAGAGCTATTATGAGCTCCTCCTTTATAGTAGAATCATACAACCAGAATCTAGAGACGGTGACATCTTGTGGAAGCCCTAGGAAGTGCATGCTCATCCATATCTAAGATGGACATCAAATGGCACTGTTTTCAAAATTGAGTTCTCACTTCCTGTTTGGATTTCTTCTCAGGTTTTTGCCTGCCATATGAGTTCTGTTATACTCACAGACATCATTCAAACAGTTTTAGAAACTTCAGAGTGTTTTCTATCCAATACTAATAATAATATGCATATATTAGCATCTGAGACCGAGTAGGAGGCAGTTTACTCTGGGCAAGCTATTCATCCAAAAGTGAAAATGCTGCCCCCTATCCCAAAGAAGTTTTAAGGTATTATGACCTGATTAACATTAAGGTATTATGATCTGATTAACATTAAGGTATTATTTCCTGATTAACATTAACTTCTTATTGTTCCGCTAGCGGCACCCCTCGACAACATTCCGCTGAAATATTTAACTTTCATACATTAACAAGTGCAATACACCAAATGAAAGATACACTTCTTGTTAATCTACACATCGTGTCCGATTTCAAAAAGGCTTTACAGCGATCTACTAATAAATTGACTAATAATATGCATATATTAGCAACTGGGACTGAGTAGCAGGTAGTTTACTCTGGGCACGCTTTTAATCCAAACGTGAAAATGCTGCCCCCTATCCCAAACAGGTTTTAAGGTATTGTGACCTGTAAGGTATGCCACTAACCAGGCTTAGTGACTGTGTTAAGGAGTGACATACACACAGGGTTAGGTTGACACACACAGGGTTAGGGTTAGGTTGACACACACAGGGTTAAGTTGACACACACAGGGTTAGGGTTAGGTTGACACACACTGGGTTAGGGTTATGTTGACACACACAGGGTTAGAGTTAGGATGATACACACAGGGTTAGGTTGACACACACAGGGTTAGGGTTAGGTTGACAGACACAGGGTTAGGGTTAGGTTGACACACACAGGGTTAGGTTGACACACACAGGGTTAGGTTGACACACACGGGGTTAGGTTGACACACACAGTGTTAGGGTTAGGTTGACACACACAGGGTTAGGATGACACACACAGGGTTAGGGTTAGGTTGACACACAGGGTTAGGTTAACACACATAGGGTGAGGTTGACACACACAGGGTTAGGTTGACACACTCACAGTGTTACGGTTAGGTTGACACACACAGGGTTAGTGTTAGGTTGACAAACATAGGGTTAGGGTTAGGTTGACACACACAGGGTTAGGTTGACTCACACATGGTTAGGTTGACACACACGGGGTTAGGTTGACACACACAGGGTTAGGTTGACAAACACATGGTGAGGTTGACACACACAGGGTTAGGGTAAGGTTGACACGCATACGGTGAGGTTGACACACACATGGTTAGGTTGACACACATAGGGTTAGGGTTAGGTTGACACACACAGGGTTAGGTTGACACAGACATGGTTAGGTTGACACACACAGGGTTAGGGTTAGGTTGACACACACAGAGTTGACACACACAGGGTTCGGTTGACACACACATTTTTAGGTTGACGAACACATGGTTAGGTTGACACACAGGGTTAGGTTGACACACACAGGGTTAGGGTAAGGTTGACACACATAGGGTAAGGTTGACACACACAGGGTTAGGTTGACACACACAGGGTTAGGTTGACACACACAGGGTTAGGTTGACACACAGAGGGTTAGGTTGACACACACAGGGTTAGGGTTAGGTTGACACACACAGGGTTAGGGTCAGGTTGACACACACAGGGTTAGGTTGACACACACAGGGTTTGGGTTAGGTTGACACACACGGGGTTAGGTTGACAAACACAGGGTTAGGTTAGGTTGACACACACTGGGTTAGGGTTATGTTGACACACACTGGGTCAGGGTTATGTTGACACACACAGGGTTAGGTTGACACAAAGGGTTAGGTTGACACACACGGGGTTAGGTTGACACACACCGTGTTAGGGTTACGTTGACACACACAGGGTTAGTGTTAGATTGACAAACACATGGTTAGGGTTAGGTTGACACACACAGGGTTAGGATGACACACACAGGGTTAGGGTTAGGTTGACACACGCAGGGTTAGGTTGACACACACACAGGGTCAGGGTTAGGTTGACACACAGGGTTAGGTTGACACACACAGGGTTAGGGTTAGGTTGACACACACAGGGTTAGGTTGACACAGACATGGTTAGGTTGACACACACAGGGTTAGGGTTAGGTTGACACACACAGAGTTGACACACACAGGGTTCGGTTGACACACACATTTTTAGGTTGACGAACACATGGTTAGGTTGACACACAGGGTTAGGTTGACACACACAGGGTTAGGGTAAGGTTGACACACATAGGGTAAGGTTGACACACACAGGGTTAGGTTGACACACACAGGGTTAGGTTGACACACACAGGGTTAGGTTGACACACACAGGGTTAGGTTGACACACACAGGGTTAGGGTTAGGTTGACACACACAGGGTTAGGTTGACACACACAGGGTTTGGGTTAGGTTGACACACACGGGGTTAGGTTGACAAACACAGGGTTAGGTTAGGTTGACACACACTGGGTTAGGGTTATGTTGACACACACTGGGTCAGGGTTATGTTGACACACACAGGGTTAGGTTGACACAAAGGGTTAGGTTGACACACACGGGGTTAGGTTGACACACACCGTGTTAGGGTTACGTTGACACACACAGGGTTAGTGTTAGATTGACAAACACATGGTTAGGTTTAGGTTGACACACACAGGGTTAGGATGACACACACAGGGTTAGGGTTAGGTTGACACACGCAGGGTTAGGTTGACACACACACAGGGTCAGGGTTAGGTTGACACACACAGGGTTAGGTTGACACACATAGGGTGAGGTTGACACACACAGGGTTAGGTTGACACACACACAGGGTTACGGTTAGGTTGACACACACAGGGTTAGTGTTAGGTTGACAAACATAGGGTTAGGGTTAGATTGATACACACAGGGTTAGGTTGACACACACAGGGTTAGGTTGACAAACATATTGTTAGGTTGACACACACATGGTTAGGTTGACACACACAGGGTGAGGTTGACACACACAGGGTTAGTGTTAGGTTGACACACACAGGGTTAGGGTTAGGATGACACACACAGGGTTAGGTTGACACACACAGGGTTAGGGTTAGGTTGACACACACAGGGTTAGGTTGACACAGACATGGTTAGGTTGACACACACAGGGTTAGGTTGACACACACAGGGTTAGGGTTAGGTTGACACACACAGGGTTAGGGTTAGGTTGACACACACAGGGTTTGGTTGACACACACAGGGTTGGGGTAACGTTGACACACATAGGGTTAGGGTTAGGTTGACACACACAGGGTTAGGTTGACACACACAGGGTTAGGCTGACACACACAGAGTTAGGTTTAGGTTGACACACATAGGGTTAGGGTTAGGTTGACACACACAGGGTTAGGTTGACACACACAGGGTTAGGGTAACGTTGACACACATAGGGTTAGGGTTAGGTTGACACACATAGGGTTAGGGTTAGGTTGACACACACAGGGTTAGGTTGACACACACAGGGTTAGGTTGACACACACAGGGTTAGGGTTAGGTTGACACACACAGGGTTAGGTTGACACACACAGGGTTAGGTTGACACACACAGGGTTAGGGTTAGGTTGACACACACAGGGTTAGGTTGACACACACAGGGTTAGGGTAACGTTGACACACATAGGGTTAGGGTTAGGTTGACACACACAGGGTTAGGTTGACACACACAGGGTTAGGGTTAGGTTGACACAGACATGGTTAGGTTGACACACACAGGGTTAGGTTGACACACACAGGGTTAGGTTTAGGTTGACACACACAGGGTTAGGTTGACACACATAGTGCATTGTCTTTCATTCATGCTCTGCTTTCTGGAACGGGGCAGTTGAAAGAGTTAGGAGTGACAGATCCATGGAAATGCCACCCCCGAAAATGTTTCAAGATGCCTTCATAATCTGATCCAGAGGATGGGATTGCATGTGTGTGTGTGTGTGTGTGCGTCTGTGTGTGCTGGTGACTCTTTTCAGAGCAACACAGCTGTATAGTAATAAGAGCTTTGACTTGAGAGTGATACCTTGTAGTGGACCTACTGGTACACACAAACACACACACGCACACACACACGCACTCACACACACAATCACAATTTCTCCCAATGTGCTAGTTGAGCCATTCATCCTGCTTTCCCAAAGACAGGCCAGCAATTTGCCTTAATCCATATGGAATGGTTCTGAATGACCTCAGTCTATAAGGTCCAGGACTAGGGATTTACTCTGAGACAGCCAATCTAAACAACCTGATTTAACTTCTACTGCGTGTGTGTTCGTGTGTGTGTGTGTGTGTGTGTGTGTGTGTTTGTGTGTGTGTTTGTGTGTGTGTGTGTGTGTGTCTGACTAAAGCTCCTCCGTATCAGTCTTTCACATGATAAATGTAGTCTAAGATAAACCAGCCCACAATGACTCCCAAGGTGGCTGACTGGAGAAGTGAACGCCTGTTTCTCACAATAATTTCTTAGTTCAACCTTCACAGGGCTGTCAATGGTAGCACAAACATATTTTAACTGTTTGTTTGAAAAATACCTCAAAAACATAGAAAACTCTACACACAGACATAGCGGAAGAAAATCATTAGGGGCCCTCTGCAGAATCAGTCAATTTACGCCTTTGCTATGTACAACTTTCCTATGCACTTCTCAGTAGTTGGTATTCAGATTTTACAAGTGATACCTTGTAGTGGACCTTCCTTATGAAGGTGTGTAACGGGCTTTGCAGCCATGATTTCCTTGCACATGCTGAATAAATGTAATTCAAAGACTGAAAACCCTCCCACTTGATGAATAAATGTAATTCTAAGACTGAAAACCCTCCCACTTGATGAATAAATGTAATTCAACAACTGAAAACCCTCCCACTTGATGAATAAATGTAATTCAACAACTGAAAACCCTCCCACTTGATGAATAAATGTAATTCAACAACTGAAAACCCTCCCACTTGCCCGGCCAACAGATATTCTGGTGGATTTTCCATTCAATAGGGTTTCAGTACATTTCTCTAAACTCTCCCTTTAAATATGGTGTGCCTTTAATAGAGAGACCATTCAGAATGTTAGAAAGCCATGGAAACAAGTCCATATTCATCTCCTTTTCAGCAATTGGTAGATTTAAAAATACTCTGATCTTGTTTATTATTTAGGGTAAGGAAAGTATTTATGCCTGATGAAACCAAAACAGGTTTTGAGAGCCTTTACGGACAAAATATATTGGTGAATCAAAAATAGAAATATTGGAAAGTAAGAAAGGTGTACAATAGGGGTTGTACAGTAGTCTATATAGTAGTCTACAAATCTACCCTCATAATCCTCACTAATCATGGAACTGTGATGACAATGTTTTTTTGTGAACCGTGCTCCAGGTTTAAATTGCTATGTCTGGACTGGGTTCTATAATGATTCAAATAGGCTACACATCCCAAACTATTGGGCAACTTGTAATACGTTCTCCTATTATGATCTACTATTGCTAGCGATCCTCAGGAACAACCACATGAACGTGACAGTGGAAATAAAAGAAAACTAATGATGTAACGGAATGATGCTAAATGTAAGGAAACTGACACTGACAGTTAGAAATGGATGTGGGTATAACCATAGAGATCCTATTAAATTACATGGAGAATGGTATTCTTTCTATCGGGAAAAAAATAAGTAGATTTCATTTGGAACCACCAGGCTGCTCAACTCTATTCATCGTTTCAGGGCACATAAAGGTGCTGGAATTATGAGAGAATTAAGTCAAGGTCAGATTACGGCTTTATCTGTAGATATCTCTGCCACACCTTCATTTCTTTGGTCTTCACCCCAAACGAATAGCCGGTGAATAGCATGCTATCAAGGTCAGAATACGCACTGAGAGGAAAGTGCATAACCATTGAATTAGTTCCATTTACACATGCTTAATTAACTTGAGTCAGAATTCCCCACCAGGTGAAGAAGGCCTGCCCACAGCCAAATATTTCTTGCCTGAAGACAGTTTATCTCACCTGTGTGTGTGTGTGTGTGTGTGTGTGTGTGTGTTATACCACCAGCTGGGATTCCTTTGCTTAATTAATGGTGTGTCTCCGGAGCCTACCTACTGTGTGGAGTAGTTGTTCACTGTCTGTCCCTGAGCTGTATACACCCACTCAAACACTGGCACACAGGTATGCATAGACACACACACACACACACACACAGGTACGCACAGACACACACACACACAGGTACGCACAGACACACACACACACACACACACAGGTATGCACAGACACACACATACACACACAGGTACGAACAGACACACACATACACACACACACACACAGGCAACATCGTAGGAAAGGTCAAGGACTGTAATAGCAGAAGATAAACTGAACTAAAACTGTATTAGTGATGCATGGGAAGGACTATGATGGAGTCACGGCAGAAGAGCGCAGTGGATGACAAGTCTACGGCCAGGTGTAATGTGGAGAGCTAATGTTCCCCCTGTAACCTACCTTCAGATCTAGTCAGTATGATCGGTGGACGGGTGGTAAATAGTCTTTTTCAGTTGCTTTATCAGAAATGAAAATAACACAAAGGAATTATTACATTTTGGGAAGTGAAAGGTGGCATCCTAGGACGGGACAATGTTGAAAGTCACTGAGCTCTTAAGAAAGGCCATTCTACTGCCAATGTTTTTCTATGGAGATTGGATGGCTGTTTCCTCGATTTTATACATCTGTCAACAACGGGTGTGGCTGAAATAGCCGAATCCACTAATTTGAAGCGGTGTCCACACTATTTTGCATACATAGTGTAGCGTGCATCACAATGGGAGGTCCAAGGCAGGTTGTATCATTTGCATACAAGGGACCAGGGAATCTGGTCAGAACATGGACATTTTATTGTCACGTGTAGATGTCTTGATCAGATGACAACAACCACATGTGAGAGAGAGAGAGAGAGAGAGAGAGAGAGAGAGAGAGAGAGAGAGAGAGAGAGAGAGAGAGAGAGAGAGAGAGAGAGAGAGAGGTTCAACTCTATTTCTCTCTATACAGTTTTGTGTGTGGGTTATAAAACCAAAATATGATTTCGGACACTTTTGCAATTTCTGCATAAACCTTGAAAATCATGACCGACTGCTGTTGCAATCTTCTTTGTTGAAACTGTCTCTTTCAACACCAATCAATCAATTGGAAAAGCAAAGCATTTTCTTGGAAATGGAGTTCGCGCTCCTTGTAATTTATCCATGCCATGGAGAACGTGTGGATGGGCCTGCCTTGTCTGAGAAGGAAAATAGGCCTGTAGCAGAGGTAATCACAGCCACTCATTGTGATAGGGACTGCAGGTTAAAGATTGGAACTGGGAGAATAGTTGTGGGGGGGGGGGGGGGGGGGGGGAGTTAAAGAGGTGACAGGGAAAATATCTGTTTCACTGATAGAGAGAATTGGAGGAAGTAGGGGGTCCTCAGACACAGCAGCCCAATCTTCCTTTTGCGGACTGACATAAGTGTGTGTGTGTGTGTATTGCGAGTGTATGCTTGTTTGTGTGTGTGTAGTCAGAGAAACAGAAAGAGAGCCAGAGAGAGAGCCAGAGAGAGTGATCCAAAGAGCGAGAGAGATAGACATTGTCATCCTACAAGAAACATGGTATGGAGGAGACGGACCCACTGGTTGCCCTCTAGGTTACAGAAAGCTGGTAGTCCCATCCACCAAACTACCAGGTGTGAAACAGGGAAGGGACTCAGGGGGTATGCAAATTTCGTATAGAGCAGACCTAACTCACTCTATTAAATGAATCAAAATAGGAATATTTTACATTTGGCTTGAAATTCCAAATGAAATTATCTTGACAGACAAACATTTCCTCCTCGGTGTTACCTATATCCCCCCACTAGAATCACCATACTGAAGACAGCTTCTCCATCCTGGAGGGGGAAATAAATCATTTCCAGGCCCAGGCACATGTACTAGTCTGTGGCGACCTAAATCCCAGAACCGGACAAGATCCTGACACCCTCAGCACACAGGGGGACAAACACATGCTATAGATGGAAGGAATGTAGTGTGAAAACCTACCAAAAAAATGACGCAACAACAAATTCCAACAAATTCCCAACCGTTTTAGACAACTTCCTGGACAAAACGTTCCACTGTAATAGCGAAGGTATAAACTTGGCAGTAAATACCTAAACAGTATTTTTGACCTCTCAGGCTCCCTATCAATCTAAAAATATCAAAGAGAAAAGAAAATTAACAACAATGACAAATGGTTTAATGAAGAATGCAAAAATCTAAGAAAGATATTGAGAAACCTATCCAACCAAAAACATAGAGACCCAGAAAACCTGAGTCTACTCCTTCACTATGGTCAATCACTAAAACAATACAGAAAAACACTACGGAAAAAGAAGGAACAGCATGTCAGAAATCAGCTCAATGTAATTGAACAATCCATAGACTAACCACTTCTGGGAAAATTGGAAAACATCAAACAAACAAGTGCTATCTATCCAAAATAGAGATGTATGGGTAAACCATTTCTCCAATCTTTTTGTTCCTTTAACAAAGAAACAAACAGCAAACACATAAACATAATCAAATACAAATCTTAGAATCAACTTTTAAAGACTACCAGAACACACTGGATTCTCCAAATACCTTGAATAAACTACGGACAAAATAAAAACCCTGCAACCCAAAAAGGCCTGTGGTGTTCATGGTATCCTCAATTAAATGATAAAATATGCAGAACACAAATTCCAATTGCCAATATTTAAACTCTTTAACATCATTCTTAGCTCTGGCATCTTCCCCAATATTTAGAACCACCCTTTTCCACAGAGGGGGAGACAAATTTGACCCCAATAACTACCGTGTGATAGGTGTCAACAGCAACCTTTGGAAAATCCTCTGCATTATCAATAACAGCAGACTCGTACATTTCCTCAATGAAAACAATGTACTGAGCAAATGTCAAATTGCCTTTTTACCACAATATCATACGAAAGATCATGTGTTCACCCTGCACACCCTAATTGACAAACAAACAAACCAAAACAAAGGCAAAGTCTTCTTATGCTTTGTTGATTTCAAAAAAGCCTTCGACTCAATTTGGCATGAGGGTCTGCTATACAAATTGATGGAAAGTGGTGTTGCAGGAAAAACATACGACATTATAAAATAAGGTGAACTGACTGCTGACGAACTGTTCGATGCAGAAAAGTAATGGATCAAGGTAACACAACAACAGAGTTTCAGTCAGGATATCAAACTACTGAAGGCAGGAAAAATCCTAAACAATGACTATGAAATCAGATAACTGAAACCGTTCCTGGACAAACACGAAGTTCTCAGTGTAGGAGGAAGACTGAAACAGTCCAACTTCACATTCAGAGAGCAGCACCCATGGGTTCTGCCAAACAAGCACAGATACGCATAAATGCTGATACAGTACCACTGAGAAGGTAATGCATTCTGGAGTAAGAGACACTCTAGTACTAGTACAAGTCAGAGAGCGATACTGGATCTTGTGTGCTAGGCAGCTAGTCAAGAGCACAGTGACAAGATGTATAGTGTGCAAGAGATCAAGGCAAGGGCCGGACAACAGCTCACTGCACCTTTACCAAACGACAGAATAACTGAATCCCCACCATTTGAAGTCACAGGTATAGATATTGCAGGACCGCTCTACGTGGAAGAAAATGGTTCTGTTTAAGAAGCCATACGTTGCACTGTTCACTTGTGCTGTAACCAGAGCAGTGCATTTGGAACTGGTCTCAGATCAGTCAACATAAACATTTCTGTTAGCTAAAAATATTAATCTCAAGGAGAGGTTAATGCAAGGTAATCTACAAAAATGTTCAAGAGAGCTGATCAGGACTTGAAAGAGCTGTGGAAGGCAATCGAAGAGACCCAACTCTTTGCATTTTTCTCAGAAAGGGGCATCACCTGGAGGTTCATCGCAGAGCGAGCAACCTGGTGGGGCGGATTCTGTAAAAAGACTGGTAAGGTCAGTGAGAACATGCCTGATAAAGGTTCTTGGGAGAGCTTCACTCACCTTTGAAGAGATGTGCACAGTCCTGACAGATGTTGAAGCTGTCCTAAATTCTAGGCCCCTGACCTTCGTGCACAGTGAAGTGGACATACCCTGACCCCAGCACACTTCCTGGTGGGTAAAAGACTAACCTCTTTGCTGCCCAAGCCATTTCCGGTTGACACTCAGCACCCAACACTTAACAAGGAGGAAATGACATGCAGATGGAAGTACAGGCCGAGACTTGTGACCAGCTTCTGGAACAGCTGGCAAAGAGACTACTTGCTGGATCTAAAGTCAGCACACCGCTATGACACACCACAGCCCACCCCACTGACAAACCTGGAAACTAGGAAAGATTGAGGAGCTGTTTCCAGGCTGAGAAGGCCTAGATTGGTCATGTTCAGTTCGTACTGCTTCAGGGACTTTGTTGAGGAGACCTATTCAGTTGATATGGCGCTTAGAGATTTAGATGAACACAGTTGTTCATCTGTGGGAGGATGTTGTAACTTTTAATCGTTTACAGAGTTAATGTTTACAGTGAATTAATTGAGCTGATGCAACGGTCGTCGTGGGTGGAAGAAGGAGAGGACCAAGGTGCAGCGTGGTAAGTGTTCATGTTGTAAATTTAATCAAAACTGAAAACTAAACAAAATAACAATGAGGAATAACGAGAACGAAACAGTTCTGTCAGGTGATACACACAAAACAGAAAACAACTACCCACAACTCAAGGGTGAAACCAGGCTGCCTAAGTATGGTTCTCAATCAGAGACAACGATTGACAGCTGCCTCTGATTGGGAACCATACCAGGCCAAACACATAGAAATACAAACATAGAATAACCACCCACATCACACTCTGACCAAACGAAAATAGAAACATACAAAGCAATCTACGGTCAGGTCATGACAGCTGAATCTAAAGATATTTTTCTTTACAGTTATTTACATATGTAATTGTATTAGAATTCATGTGATGGAGATTGAGAGAACTACATACAGATGAAGTCGGAAGTTTACATACACTTAGGTTGGAGTTATTAAAACTTGTTTTTCAACCACTCCACAAATTTCTAGTTAACAAACTATAGTTTTGGCAAGTCGGTTAGGACATCTACTTTGTGCATGATACAAGTCATTTTTCAAACAGTAGTTTACAGACTGATTATTTCACTTATAATTCACTATATCACAATTCCAGTGGGTCAGAAGTTTACATACACTAAGTTGTCTGTGCCTTTAAACAGCTTGGGAAATTCCCGAAAATGATTTCATGGCTTGAGAAGCTTCTGATAGGCTAATTAACATAATTTGAGTCAATTGGAGGTGTACCTGTGGATGTATTTGAAGGCCTACCTTCAAAATCAGTGCCTCTTTGCTTGATAGCATGGGAAAAGCAAAGGAAATCAGACAAGACCTCAGAAAAAAAATTGGAGACCTCCACAAGTCTGGTTCATTCTTGGGAGCAATTTCCAAATGCCTGAAGGTACCACGTCCATCTGTACAAACAATCGTAAGCAAGTATAAACACCATGGGACCACGCAGCCATCTTACCGCTTAGGAAGGAGACGTATTCTGTTTCCTAGAGATGAACATACTTTGGTGCGAAAAGAGCGAATGTAACGGTTTTCTATATGAGAAGGAGAGTCGGACCAAAATGCGGCGTGTCTATTGCAATCCATGTTTAATGAAGTAACACACTAAACACAAACACTACCAAAACAATAAACTTAACGAAAACCGAAACAGCCTATACTTGTGTAACCTAACACAGAACAATGACATCTGGACACTAAGGACAATCACCCACGACAAACTCAAAGAATATGGCTGCCTAAATATGGTTCCCAATCAGAGACAACGATAAACACCTGCCTCTGATTGAGAACCACTTCAGACAGCCATAGACTTAGCTAGAACACCCCACTAGCTACAATCCCCATACATACACACCACATACAAAAACCCATGCCACACCCTGGCCTGACCAAATAAATAAAGATAAACACAAAATACTTTGACCAGGGTGTGACAGAACCCCCCCCCCTAAGGTGCGGACTCCCGAACGCACCTCAAAACAATAGGGAGGGTCCGGGTGGGCGTCTGTCCATGGTGGCGGCTCCGGCGCGGGACGTGGACCCCACTCAATCAATGTCTTAGTCCCTTCTCCTCGCGTCCCTGGATAGTCCACCCTCGCCGCCGACCATGGCCTAGTAGTCCTCACCCAGAACCCCACTGGACTGAGGAGCAGATCGGGACTGAGGGGCAGCTCGGGACTGAGGCAGCTCGGAACTGAGGGGAAGCTCAGGAGTGAGAGGAAGCTCAGGAGTGAGAGGAAGCTCAGGAGTGAGAGGAAGCTCAGGCAGGTTGATGAATCTACCAGATCCTGGTCGACTGGCAGATCTGGAAGAGTCTGGTCGACTGGCAGATCTGGAAGAGTCTGGTCGACTGGCAGATCTGGAAGAGTCTGGTCGACTGGCAGATCTGGAAGAGTCTGGTCGACTGGCAGATCTGGAAGAGTCTGGTCGACTGGCAGATCTGGAAGAGTCTGGTCGACTGGCAGATCTGGAAGAGTCTGGTCGACTGGCAGATCTGGAAGAGTCTGGTCAACTGGCAGATCTGGAAGAGTCTGGTCAACTGGCAGATCTGGGAGAGTCTGGTCAACTGGCAGATCTGGGAGAGTCTGGTCAACTGGCAGCTCTGGCTGCTCCATGCTGACTGGCTGCTCCATGATGACTGGCAGCTCTGGCTGCTCCATGCTGACTGGCTGCTCCATGCTGACTGGCAGCTCTGGCTGCTCCATGCTGACTGGCTGCTCCATGCTGACTGGCAGCTCTGGCTGCTCCATGCTGACTGGCTGCTCTGGCTGCTCCATGCTGACTGGCTGCTCCATGCTGACTGGCTGCTCCATGCTGACTGGCGGCCCTGGCTGCTCCATGCTGACTGGCGGCCCTGGCTGCTCCATGCTGACTGGCGGCCCTGGCTGCTCCATGCTAACTGGCGGCTCTGGCGGCTCCTTGCAGACTGGCAGCTCTGGCGGCTCCTTGCAGACTGGCAGCTCTGGCGGCATCCTGCAGACAGGCAGCTCTGGCGGCTCCTTGCAGACTGGCAGCTCCTTGCAGACTGGCAGCTCCTTGCAGACTGGCAGCTCCTTGCAGACTGGCAGCTCTATGCTAACTGGCAGCTCTATGCTAACTGGCAGCTCTATGCTAACTGGCAGCTCCTTGCAAACTGGCAGCTCCTTGCAAACTGGCAGTTATGAACAGGCGGGAGACTCCGGCAGCGCTGTAGAGAAGGAAGGCTCTAACAGCGCTAAACAGGCGGGAGACTCCGACAGCGCTGGAGAGGAGGAGGGCTCCGACAGCGCTGGACAGGCGAGGCGCACCATAGGCCTGATGCGTGGTTCTGGCACTGGTGGTACTGGGCCGAGGACACGCACAAGAAGCCTGGTGCGGGGAGCTGCTACCGGAGGGCTGGGGTGTGGAGGTGGTACTGGAAAAACCGGACCGTGCAGGCGCACTGGAGCTCTTGAGCACCGAGCCTGCCCAACCTTACCTGGTTGAATGCTCATGGTCGCCCTGCCAGTGCGGCGAGGTGGAATAGCCCGCACTGGGCTATGCAGGCGAACCGGAGACACCGAGCGCAAGGCTGGTGCCATGTAAGCCGGCCCAAGGAGACGCACTGGGGACCAGCTGCGTAGAGCCGGCTTCATGGCATTAGGCTCGACGCTCAATCTAGCCCGGCCGACACGCGGAGCTGGAATATACCGCACCGGGCTATGCACCCGCACTGGAGACACCGTGCGCACCACTGCATAACACGGTGCCTGTCCGGTCTCTCTAGCCCCCCGGTAAGCACAGGGAGTTTGCGCAGGTCTCCTACCTGGCGTAGCCATACTCCCTGTTAGCCCCCCCCCAAGAAATTTTTGGGGCTGCCTCTCGGGCTTCCTTGCCAGCCGTGTTCCCTCATATCGCCGGCTCCTCTCTCCGGCTGCCTCTGCTCTCCTAAGTGCCTCCACCTGTTCCCATGGGAGGCGATCTCTTCCAGCCAGTATCTCCTCCCAAGTGTAACAGCCCTTGCCATCCAAAACGTCCTCCCATGTCCATTCCTCTTTACGCTGCTGTTGCTGCCTGTTGACACGCTGCTTGGTCCGTTGGTGGTGGGTGATTCTGTAACGGTTTTCTATATGAGAAGGAGAGTCGGACCAAAATGCGGCGTGTCTATTGCAATCCATGTTTAATGAAGTAACACACTAAACACAAACACTACCAAAACAATAAACTTAACGAAAACCGAAACAGCCTATACTTGTGTAACCTAACACAGAACAATGACATCTGGACACTAAGGACAATCACCCACGACAAACTCAAAGAATATGGCTGCCTAAATATGGTTCCCAATCAGAGACAACGATAAACACCTGCCTCTGATTGAGAACCACTTCAGACAGCCATAGACTTAGCTAGAACACCCCACTAGCTACAATCCCCATACATACACACCACATACAAAAAACCATGCCACACCCTGGCCTGACCAAATAAATAAAGATAAACACAAAATACTTTGACCAGGGTGTGACAGCGAATCAATCCCAGAACAACAGCAAAGGACCTTGTGAAGATGCTAGAGGAAACAGGCACAAAAGTATCCATATCTTCAGTAAAACGAGTCCTATATCGACATAACCTGAAAGGCCGCACAGCAAGGAAGAAGCCACTGCTCCAAAACCGCCATAATAAAGGCCAGACTATGGTTTGCAACTGCACATGGGGACAAAGATCATACTTTTTGGGAAAATGTCCTCTGGTCTTATGAAACAAAAATAGAACTGTTTGGCCATAATGGCCATCGTTATGTTTGGAGGAAAAAGGGGGGGGGCTTGCAAGCCGAAGAACACCATCCCAACCGTGAAGCACGGGGTCGGCAGCATCATGTTGTGGGGGTGCTTTGCTGAAGGAGGGACTGGTGCACTACACAAAATAGATGGTATCATGAGGGTGGACAATTGTGTGGATATATTAAAGCAACATCTCAAGACATCAGTCAAGAAGTTAAAGCTTGGTCGCAAATGGGTCTTCCAAATGGACATTGACCCAAGGCATACCTCCACAGTTGTGGTAAAATGGCTTAAGGACAACAAATTCAAGGTATTGGAGTGGCCATCACAAAGCACTGACCGCTAAACTATAGAAAATTTGTGGGCAGAACTGAAAAAGCATGTGTGAGCAAGGAGGCCTACAAACCTGATTCAGTTACACCAGCTCCGTCAGGAGGAATGAGCCAGAATTCACCCAATGTTTTGTGGGAATCTTGTGGAAGGCTACCTGAAACGTTTGACCCAAGATAAACAATTGACAGGCAATGCTACCAAATACTAATTGATTGTATGTAAACTTCTAACCCACTGAGAATTTGATGAAAGAAATAAAAGCTGAAATAAATATTTATCTCTGCTATTATTCTGACATTTCACATTCTTAAAATAAAGTGGTGATCCTAACTGACCTAAAACAGGGAATTTTTACTAGGATTAATGTCAGGAATTGTGAAAAACTGAGTTTAAATGTATTTGGCTAAGGTGTATGTAATTTTCCAACTTCAACTGCACATATTTCTGTTGTAATGGTTAGTATAGGATTACGCTATTGACTGCAAGTTCCAGAATGCTTTGCGACAGGTAGTAGGAAGGGAGAAACACGCAGCAATTATGTACAAGTGATGTACGACTGACTTTCGCTGGCAACTTTCTTTTATTGTTTTGTAGAATCTAAAGTTGTTAAATGTAACATGAACAAGTATTATTACTAGAAGAAGCTTTCATTTCAAACCTGACATCCAAAGTCATTACTTTAAAGATAGTTATTCTATACCTATACCATCAAAAGGAACACAAAATTCGACATACCAATTAGGATCTGGCTAAAACTACTTGAATCAGTTATAGAACCCATTGCCCTTCATGGTCGTGAGGTCTGGGGTCCGCTCACCAACAAAGAATTCACTAAATGGGACAAACACCAAATTGAGACTCTACATGCAGAATTCTGCAAAAATTTCCCCCATGTACAACGTAAAACACCAAATAATGCATGCAGAGCAGAATTAGGCCAATACCCGCTAATTATCAATATCCAGAAAAGAGACGTTAAATTCTATAACCACCTAAATGGAAACGATTCCCAAACCTTCCATAACCTTTCTAGCGCAGGGGTTCCGCTAGCCCAACACCTTGAAAACATTCCGCTGAAAAGGCCTGTGAGTATAACAGAAATTCTTAAATATTTTTTTGAAACATGTAACTTTCACACATGAACAAGTACAAAGCAGCAAATGAAAGATAAACATCTTGTTAATCTCACCCATCGTGTCCGATTTCAAAAATGCTTTACAGCTAAAGCACAACATATAATTATGTTAGATCACCGCCAAGTCGAAAAAACACACAGAAATTTTTCCAGCTAAAAATAGGAGTCACAAAAAGCAGAAATATAGATAAAATGAATCACTAACCTCCATCATTTTGGAATCAACAAAGTTAGAAACAACACCATAAACATTCACTTACCTTTGATGATCTTCATCAGAAGGCACTCCCAGGAATCCCAGTTCGACAATAAATGACTGATTTGTTCCATAAAGTTCCATCATGTATGTCCAAATAGCCACTTGTTGTTAGCGTGTTCAGCCCAGTAATCCATCTTCATGAGGCGCAGGCACTTCATCCAGACAAAAATTTGAAAAGTTCCATTACAGTCCTTTAGAAACATGTCAAACAATGTATGGAATCAATTGTTAGGATGTTTTTAACATTAAACATCAATAATGTTCCAACCGGAGATTTCCTTTGTCTTCAGAAAAGCACTGGAACAAGAGGTAACTCTGTCGGGAGCGCACGTCATGAGACCAAGGCTCTCTGCCAGACCACTGACTAAAGACAGTTGACATCTAGTGGAACCCGTAGGAAGTGCAACCTCATCCATATCTCGATGTGTACTTGGTAGGCCAAGCTTTGAAAAACTACAAACCTTAGATGTTCCACTTCCTGGTTGGATTTTTCTCATGTTTTCGCCTGCCATATGAGTTCTGTTATACTCACAGGCATCGTTCAAACAGTTTTAGAAACTTTTGAGTGTTTTCTATCCAATACTAATAATAATATGCATATATTAGCATCTGGGACAGAGTAGGAGGCAGTTCACTCTGGGCACGCTATTCATCCAAAAGTGAAAATGCTGCCCCCTATCCCAAAAAGGATAACAAAGCCATCACCTACAGAGAGATGAACCTGGAGAAGAGTCCCCTAGCAAGCTGGTCCTGGAGCTCTTTTCAAACACAAACACGTCCCACAGAACCCCAGGGCATTAACACAATTAGACCCAACCAAATCATGAGTTAACAAAAAGATAATTACTTGACACATTGGAGAGAATTAACAAAAAAACTGAGCAAACTAGAATTTGGTCCTAAACAGAGAGTACACAGGGGTATAATATCTGACCACTGTGACTGTCTCAAACTTAAGGATAGCTTTGACTATTTACATACTTAGTGAGCATAGCCTATTGAAAAAGGTCACCTTAGGCAGACCTGGCTCTCAAGAGAAGGCAGGCTATGTGCACACTGTCCATAAAATGTTGGAAACTGAGCTGCACTTCTTAACCTCCTGCCAAATGTATGACCATATTATAGACACAGATTTCCCTCAGATTACACATATCCACAAAGAATTCGAAAACAAACCCAATTTTGATAAACTCCCATATCTTCTGGGTGAAATTCCACAGTGTGTCATCACAGCAGCAAGATTTGTGTTGCCACAGGAAAAGGGCCACCAGTGAGGAACAAACACCATTGTAAAAACAACCCAAATGTATGTTTTTTTATTTTCCCTTTTGTACTTTAACCATTTGCACATCGTTACAACACTGTATGTCTACATAATATGACATTTATAATGTCTTTTTTCTTTTGGAACTTCTGTGAGTGGAATGTTTACTGTTATTTTGTATTTTTTATTTCACTTTTGTATATTATCTACTTCACTTGCTTTGGCAATGTTAACATATGTTTCCCATGCCAATAAAGCCAATTCAATTGAATTGACAGAGAGAGAGAGAGAAAGAGAGAGAGAGAGAGAGAGAGAGAGAGAGAGAGAGAGAGAGAGCCATGTCCTATGTTCGCTTTGTAATGGAACAGATGCTAAATCTCTATTAGGTTTGTTGGACCATGTCTCTGTGGCTCAGACCTGTGAGGAGGGGGTTGTAGAGCGAAGATGGCTAGCTGGCACTGCAATGGATGACAGCTATATTGGATTTACAAATAAATCAAATGTAAATGTACTGTATGTGTCATTTGAGCATTTCATCAAACTCTCTCCAGTTCTCCCTTGCTACCTATATCCCTTTCCCAAACTCCCCACCTCCATCTTTCTATAAAGTGCCTTCTCTCTCTCTCCCTCTTTCCCTCTCGCTCTCCTCATCACCCAGGAGGTCCTGTACTAGCATGTTAAACCCATCAGCGGGCTGTCATCACTGCCTGTATTCCTGCACACCCATGGCAGGTGGCCCCCTGTCCTGCTGCCTGTATGCCTGGGGCTAGAGGGAGTGAGTGAGTGAGTGAGTGAGTGAGTGAGTGAGACTCACATTGTTTGAGCAAGTATGGGCACTCTTTTATCAACATTTGCTCAACATGATTCATCCCCATGTTTCATCCCCTGATTCCTGTGGATGTAATTGTGATTGCAATTGACACAAATGTTCACTAGTGCATTGTGCATTAGATGCCTTGCTTGTAGATTGGGGACAGTGTTGGGGAGAAGTGAAATACATGTAGTTCAACTAGTAATTCAACTACATATACAGTAGCTTAGTGGTAGCTGAACTTCATTCAAATCTAGGTAGTGTTTTCAGTAGTTGCATACTTTTGTTGCCATTTACTGTAGCGGTGTAGCTAACTACAAAAATGAAATTAAATATGGGCGAACTAGGCAATAAATCCCTTTATTTTTCAGTATCTGTCAAGGTTGTGCACTACTGGTGGAGAAGTCAGGTGCAGGAGAGCAGAGAGTTGTGAACAGGCGCACACTTTATTTAGGCAGAGGCAATAAAACTGACAGACGCCACTGCATCAAAACCTCCAGCCAAAGGTAAAAAGTGCAAGGCGCGAAACTGTCACAAAAAAATAAGCAAATGTTTAACAATTAAACATCCTTCGTGAAATACCACGTAACACAGGGAAAAAAACAGCCTGGCGGGTAACATGAAACACGTAACGAAAACAATTCCACACAAAGACATGGGGGGGGAACAGCGGAATAAATACATGCAGTGTGATTAGGGAATGTAAACCAGGTGTGCAGGGAACAAGACAAAACAAATGGAACAATGAAAAAATGGAGCGGCGATGGCTAGAAAGCTGGTGACGTCGACCGGCGAACGCCACCCGAACAAGGAGAGGAGCCGACCTCGGCGGAAGTCGTGACAGTATCAGACCTGCATCATTCTCATTTAAAACATAGTTTTTGTGTTTAATAGGCCACATTAGACATTCTGTCAACATACCCTAAGTTATTACATGAATTATGCACGTCTACATACAATATACTCCATAAGGTGTATACTGTACATTTCCTACAACACAAATGCATGTTAGTTACACTAGTATGCATTTGTAGTTTAAAATGGAACTGATATCATTTTAGCAACATGAAATCTTATTGAAATTTGATCATATACAACCCCAGGAAGAATATGACACGCGATCACTTAGATATGCCAATTTTCATGTTTTCAGAAATTCTTAGAATGTTTGGGAATTACGTATATTAAGGCATTTGTTAAAACGTTAATGTACTGTAGAGGTCAAAACGTATTGTACATATTACCTCTGAAAAGTGTCCAACCATATTCTGGTGTGTAATGTGATAGTGGGGTTTATGTAAATATACTGCATGGGGGACGTGTATGTATAGGTCAGCATATAATACCATATTTTAGTATTTGGTATTTATTAGGATCCCCAATTAGCTGCTGCCGAGGTTTCCAAACAGGAAACAACAAATAGAACAAATAATATACATAAATATACATAGCACTGCATTTTCATTTACAATTGAGACATTTAGCATACACTCCCAACCAAAGCCACCCATATTACAGTCATATCCCAACCACATATCACATATATAATACTTTTATCATTTTTTTTTTATCTGGAATTATTGGTAGCTTGAGATACTTGGGGTGGTAAAGAGTTCCATGTAGTCATGGCTCTATTTAGTACTGTGCATTCCCAGCCTCTGTTCTGGATGTGGGGACTGTGAAAAGACCTCTTATTGCATGTCTACCAATGAGTGTCCGAACTATGTGCCAACTACTTGAACAGACACTTCGGCACCTTCAACACATCAACACCTCACACAAAGACCAATAGTGATGCAGTTAATCTCTCCTCAACTTTGAGCCAGGAGAAATTGACATGCATGTCATTGACATTCTTCCTCAGTGTACATAAAGTTCTGTTATTTATGCATTTATGTATTTACAGGTGGATGGAGATATGTTGTTTAGAGCAAACCTATGTGAACCCATCCACACAAGAACAAACTGTTTACTTCACGGATGAGAAAACTGTTCATGCTGTTTACTCTGATGTATCTGTGTATCTGAGTCAATACTTGACCTTAACTTTAACCATGCTAGATGAAAATGAGGTCTTGGTATTTTCTTCCGTGTATAGATCGAAGGAGTGGTGAGTATATCAGATTGATTTTGTTGATTGACTCGCTATTGAATTATCATGTCTATTTTTCAGAATGAATAGAATTTAACAGAATTGTATTTGTGTTTGGGATCTTGTATATAAGCACGTTAATTCATGTTGGTAGAACTGAATCTCATTTTGGAAATGTAGCGTTTAAATCTGGACTATTGAATTGACTATTGACTTTTGAGTTGCTTTGGTCGCTGGCTATAACCAATATAAATGAAAATACATTTGGTTTATGGTTTTGAGGGTTGCTGTTTTTTAATGCCATTTCATTATTGGAGTCTTTCATCTGATGCTTTGCTTTTTGCTGTGTTTGTGCTTATTCATACGCTTATGTCTGCTGTGTTTGTGCTTATTCATACACTTACTGTCTGCATACTGCTTGCAATTCTGCAGAAAGGTCTTGGGGTCAATTTATATGCTACATGGTTCCAATCCTTGTTTTGTAGCACATCTGTTCAGTAATGGACGGGTGACTTTTATAACCTACCTCCCCTCTTCCTCTCCCTCTCCTCTCCTCCTCTGCTCCTTGCCTTTCTGATCCCTCATCCATATCCTTTCTCTCCTCTCGTCCCTCTCTTCTCCTCCCTCTCTCTCTTTCCTCATCCTCCCTCTCTCCTCTCTCTAACATTCCCCTTGTGATGGTAGCCGTCAATATAGGTCAAACAATGTGTAACACAACTCTTCTCTTCCACATGTCCTCTCCTCCCTATGTCCTCTCCTCCCTCTGTGTCCTCTCTTCCTTATGTACTCACCTCCTTCTGTGTCCTCTCCTCCCTCTGTGTCCTCGCCTCCCTCTGTGTCCTCGCCTCCCTCTGTGTCGTCTCCTCCCTATGTGTCCTCGCCTCCCTCTGTGTCCTCTCCTCCCTCTGTGTCCTCTCCTCCCTCTGTGTCCTCTCCTCCCTCTGTGTACTCTCCTCCCTCTGTGTCCTCAACTCCCTCTGTGTCCTCTCCTCCCTATGTTCTTTCCTTTCTCCATGTCCTCTCCTCATATGCCCACTCTTCCCTATGCTCTCTCTTCCCTTTCTCCTCCCTATGTCCTCTCCTCCCTATGTGTCCTCTCATCCCTCTCTCCAAGTAGCAGCCAGTATGGGTGCCACACTGCGTAACACAATCTCAATCACATCGTCTCCTTTCTCCTACCACCCCTTCCTCCCTCTCTCTTTTCTCGTCTTTCTCCATAGAACCATTATTTGTTCGCTCCTGGTAGCACTGTCAATGGTCCCATGCAGTGTAACACAAGCCCAATCATATCAGCAGGCTAATCAATGTTCCAGCAGGACAATACTTCTCTCATGGCTCACTCCAGTCACCAGATACTACAGACCGGGCCATACTCGCTAAAATCTGATTTGTAGCGCTTCACCTGTGGTGCTGGCTGTGTTCAGGCGGGGGAGAGAGTTAAAGACTTGAAATGGAGAGGAACTGCGCTGTGCCTCAATCCCCTAGGGGCGGATAATTAGCACTCACTGCTTCCCACCCGACTGTTCCTAACTGTCGTTGGAGTCGCAAGCTGCTGAGATACTTGAATCGTTTCCTCTACTATTGTTTAAAAACAGTCCGAAGGGCAAATTCCAAAACCTGTTTTGGTTTTGTCTGTTTTGTTGTGAAGTGTTTGAATAACAACAAAAATAGATATTGTTTAGAGTGAAACTTTAATCAAAGAGAAGGGTTTCATGTTCTGTGACGAGAGGCTTTCTAAAATAATGAAATAAATCTCTGATTCTAAAGCAGTTCAGTAACTAACAGCACATAAAACAGTGCTTCGGGTTTCACCAAATTAGAAACATCAAAAGTGGCTGTTTATGATGCAATTGATTGTGGTGGAATGTGCTGAATAGCACCAGTCCCAGAGGCAATGACATCCATCTAGCACAGCCAGAGACCTTTCTCTAAAGGCTTGTTCACACTGCAGGCCTCAAATCAGTTTAGTTTTTCAAATCCATTAAGTAATACTGACTGTCCAATCAGCAAGTTACAAGTGAAGAAATCAGATTTATTGGTGTTCAGAGAGCAGTCATTTGCTGACATGTCTATGCTCATAGTAACGAAGGGTGTGTTCGCAGTGGTGTAGGCTGATTGGTGGTGGTGCTCGTGCTTCCTATCACTCAGAGGTTATGACAACAATGCCTGCGATGGACATTCCCATTTGCTTTGAATGTTCAAAAGCATAGAGAAAAAACACTTTTAAAGCCTCAAACGATAAGATGATCCAACTTACAAAACAAATCCTTTTTGGCTAGCCACAGCAGTCAACTAGCTAGCTAGGTAGCTGTTTAGCTATTTTATTTTTACAAATTTTACCCATTTGTTTGTAAACAATTAACAAGCTAATTAGTTCGCTCATGTTCTTGTCAAACTGAGTAGATAGCAAGCAAATAAAGGGCAAATAAATCAGATTTGACTCTCCAGATGCAAGTCGCATGGTCAGGAATCAGATTTGTATCTGATTTCAAACCACCTCTGAAGTTCGTTTGAAATGTGTCTCAAAATATCTGATTCCATGTGCTCTTTGGACTTTCAGAAGGCAGTAAAAGAACAGACTTTAATCGGATTTGAAAAAATGTGGATTTGAGTAATTTTCAACTTCCAGTGTGAACAAGGCTTTACAGACGTGTCTGTGTAACACACACGCGGACTTGACTTGACCTCTCTGTCAGAAAATGTCAATGCTAATTATGACACCCTTCGAGCCCCCATTTAGAGTCTCTGTTTGACACTGTGTTCCACAGACAGATATATCAGAAAGTTCCACACCCCCTGCTCCTAGGAGACAGCTGTCCTGAGGCTGCAGGTAATTGCTCCAATATCCTGTGTCCCGGTTGGATACATGGTGTTGACATTTTGGCATTAAGGGCATATGGTGGCAGTTTAGTGAGGCACCACATGTATCTCCTGACACTATATAGAGTATAACCTTCATTGGTAGGCCTGTACTGTAATGTAGACTTTTTCCTGACTGCATGACCCCAGAGAAAACCCCAGGGTCATTGTTCCAGGTTACAATTACTAGGACCAACATTGTTCCAGTTATAATTACTACGGGCAACATTGTTCTGGGTTATATTTACTAGGAATAACATTGTTCCAGGTTATAATTACTAGGGGCAACATTGTTCCAGGTTAAAATGAATAGGAACAACATTGTTCCAGGTTATAATTACTCGTGGCAACATTGTTCCAGATTAAAATTAATAGGAACAACATTATTCCAGGTTATAATTACTCAGGGCAACATTGTTCCAGGTTATAATTAATAGGAACAACATTGTTCAGATATTACAGAGTACTACCAAGTAATAATCTCATATATTCAGTAAATACTTCCATGATGGAGGATGTCTTGTGGTTCTCCAGGTATAGATACTGTATATATACAGTGCCTTCAGAGTATACAGACCGCTTGACTTTGTCCACATTTTGTCACATTACAGCCTTATTCTAAAATGGATTATATCTACATTTTTCTCTCAGCAATCTACACACAGTACCCCATAATGACAAATGTATTAAAATAAAAAACAGAAATACCTTATTTATACCGTATTCAGACCCTTGCAATGAGACTCGAAATTGAGCTCAGGTGTGTCCTGTTTCCATTGGTCATCCT
Source organism: Oncorhynchus mykiss (assembly GCF_013265735.2). Taxonomy (NCBI): domain Eukaryota; kingdom Metazoa; phylum Chordata; class Actinopteri; order Salmoniformes; family Salmonidae; genus Oncorhynchus; species Oncorhynchus mykiss. The sequence goes on along the minus strand of NC_048575.1, from coordinate 70,783,975 downwards.
TGAGATGTTTCTACAGTGGAGTCCACCTGTGGTGAATTCAATTGATTGGACATGATTTGGAAAGGAACACACATGTCTATATAAGGTTCCACAGTTGACAGGGCATATCAGAGCAAAAACCAAGCCATGAGGTCGAAGGAATTGTCCGTAGGCACATGACAGCCCTTTTGGAGTTTGCCAAAAGGCACCTTAACACTCTCAAACCATGAGAAACAAGATTCTCTGGTCTGATGAAACCAAGATTGAACTCTTTGGCCTGAATGCCAAGCGTCATGTCTGGAGGAAACCTTGCACCATCCCTACGGTGAAGCATGGTAGTGGCAGCTTAATTCTGTCAGGATGTTTTACAGCGCAGGGACTGTGAGACTAGTCAGGATCAAGGCAAAGATGAATGGAGAAAGTACAGAGAGATCCTTGATGAAAACCTGCTCCAGAGCGCTCAGGACCTCAGACTGGGGCAAAGGTTCACCTTCCAACAGGACAACAACCCTAAGCACATAGCCAAGAGAACGCAGGAGTGGCTCCGGGGTCAGTCTCTGATTGTCCTTGAGTGGCCCAGTCAGAGCCCAGACTTGAAACTTCCCAAATACAGGTGTGCCAAGTTTGTAGTGTCATACCCAATAAGACTCGTGGCTGTAATCACTGCCAAAGTTGTTTCAGCAAAGTATTGAGTAAAGGGTCTGAATACTTACGTGAATATTTCATTTTTTTGATTTGTAATAAATTAGCAAACATTTCTAAAAATCTGTTTTTTTTTAAATCCTCCCATTAAACATGACAAATAAGTAATAATTCTATCAGGGACACTGAGAGATATCTATAGAAGTTGGATTTCTCTTGCTTCAGGCTCTATGAATGTTCTCACATTAAACAACCACCACCCTACTAATATGGAAATGTATGAATCTGGGCCCTTCAGTCATGTCAGTTCCTACTAACGGCATGTTAGAAACGACATGTTAGAAAGCTTTTTTCCATCCTCATGACTCACTCAAAGGTTCAAATAAAAATAAGGGTTTGTCAAAAATTAACTTACAAGAATGTAGATGTTTGAGTTAAGAGTTTATCTTTGCAAGATTACCAATGATTTGGACTTTGATTGGTTATTGCTGTCAATGCCTGAAGTAAGGAGACAACTGAGGGGACCCCAAATCCTAGTATCCTGATGAAAAAGGGGGTGGAATAAAGTGAATATCCTGAAGGAACCTGCTGATTCGTCTTAATTCCTCTGTGGTAACTTCTGTTGGAATCTGTTTTAAGCCACCAGTGTAAAGACTTTGTCACGTTCAGTATGCCAACTCTCTCCCTATTATCAAGTATCCCATTGGGCTGTCATCATCTTAATTTAATCAGAGTCATAGACCCTCTGGTGAACTTGGATCTCAGCTCATCCCATCATGATGAGTGGAATTACAAACGCCGCTCCATAGTGCTAATGCCAATTAACATGCTAAGCACACACTAATGTTATTGTACTGTGATCAATGACGTATGGCTGAGCTCAATTGTGACCCTTCACTCTGAGCAATAGGACAGAGAATGAGAGAGAATGCAGTTTGCAGGGGAAGAATAAACTGGCATTAATAGAATATTCATCTTTCTGTGAATACTACAGACACAAGGCTAATATTCCTTTATTTACATTTTGATTTGAGTAAGGCTCCACATTCATTCTATGCTTTCCTGTGGATCAGAATGTGTTTAGTCATTTCTACAGAAATGGAATAAACGAAAGTGGAACATCCATTTCATTCAGGGACTTCAAAGAAGGCAGATCCCCATGGACCAGAATGACTGCTGTAGTGTATTCAGATCATATCAAAGTCTTTTTACATTCATTTATATAATGAAAGAGTAAAACATACAAAGATATTCAACATTGGTAAGCCTTCTCTCCTCCCCGCTTTGGGTCATAATAGTCTATTATAATAGTCATAAGAAGGGGAAAAAAGCAATTGTCTGTAGATATTAGACATTTTTAGGGCTGGGTTTTACCATATAGAGCAGCTTAAAAGCCTGTTGAGGTTTTGCTGAACCTAAGAATGAAACATGCACACACACACACACACACACACACACACACACACACACACACACACACAAACACAACCTCTGTCAACAAGTGTCAATGATAAGTATGATGGCACCTTTTGTGCCTCCATTTCTCAGAGTCAGAGAGTTTAACAGAGTCTCTGTTTGACACTGTGTTCCACAGACAGAGATATTAAAGCGCACCACACCCCCTGCTCCACACATAGACAGATGATGAACAGGATATACAGACGATAAACAGGAAATACAGACAGACAATAAACATGATATACAGACAATAAACAGGATATACCGACAATAAACAGGATTTATAGACAGACAATAAACAGGATATACAGAGAGACAGTAAACATGATATACAGACGATAAACAGGAAATACAAACAGACAATAAACATCATATACAGACGATAAACAGGATATACAGACGATAAACAGGATATACAGAGAGACAATAACCATGATATACAGACAATAAACAGGATAAATATACGATAAAGAGGATATACAGGATATACAGACGACAAACAGGATATACAGAGAGACAATAAACATGATAAACAGACAATAAACAGGATATATAGACGATTAACAGGATATACAGACGATAAACAGGATAAACAGACGGTAAACAGGATATACAGACAACATATGTAGAAGCAGAGTTCAGACAAATACTCATGGGGTGTTTACACTATGTACACTGTAAGATAAGAACTACAATCTTCACTATGAACATTAAGCTACATTATACATTATGTATGTAGAGATGAGTAAATAAAAATGATTTCACAGGACGAGGTGCATATGAGCATGTACAGAGAGTGCAACGAGCAATGTGAAGTTCATGGATGATAGTGCAAGGTGCATAGTTTGTGGATGAGTGGTGCAAAGTGAATAGTCCATGAATGAGAAGATAATCGTGGACCAGGTGGTCGGTTCATGAGGGCCACGGAGTGGGGGAAGAAGCTGTTCAGGTGGCTGGAGGTTTTGCTTGTGATTTAACCAAACCGTTTTCCAGAGGGGAGTCTTTTGAAGAAATGGTGGAAGGGGTCGGCGATGATCTTTCCTGCGCACTTCCTTGCCCTGGAGTTGTGCAGGACCTCGATGGAAGGCAGGCGGTAGCCAACGACCCTCTCAGCAGACTGTACATGCCCTTGCAGTTTGCCATTGGGCAGGGAAGACGCATTCAAAACTAGACAGTGATCGAGGACGTGAGGATGGACTCGATGATGGTTTTGTAGAACCTAATCAGCGTTGTCCATGAGAGTTAGAATTTCTTTACTGTGATGTTGTCCTCCCACTTATGGTTGTGGGAGATCATGGCCCCCAGGAATTTGAACGTCTCTGCCGTTCTTAAATCTGAGCCATTGATTTTAAGAGGGAGAGATGGTGAGGGATGCTTTCTGATGTCAATCACCATCTCCCCGGTTTTGAGAGTGATCAGCTCCAGGCAGGGGTGTCATGCACTCATTATTTTAGAGGGGGCACAAAGTACATGGGGATGGACGTGCATGATGTATTTTTCCTGCAATCTAGAGCCATAGACTGGGAACCTATCTTGCTGGCTAGCTAAAGCCAACTTCATCAAATTGCTAGGTGGCTAGTAATACAGAGAAACAACAAAACATTTTCATTTTATTTATCCATCACGAAGGAATCAATAGGCTACATTGCTCAATCAAATTAATTTACAAACATACCTCTGATTACTCTTTGCCTGGTCCAGTCAGTGTGCCTCCTTCACAAAATATAGCTGACACAACTCTTTGTAAATAATTAAGATAAAAGGTGGCCTTAAAAATGAAGTTTAGTATATACAAACAGGTCAAATATAAGGGGGACCATGCCTTTGTGCCACCAATGGGCATGACGCCTCTGGCTCCAGGTTATTGTGAATGCACCAGGCCTCCATCCGATCAACCTCTCTCTGGTACATGGACTTGTCACCATCGGAGATAAGGCTGACCAGGGTGGTGTCATCTGCAAAACTTAAGTATCTTGACATATGTGTCGTTGGAGGTGCAGTCATTGGTGTAGGGTGAGGAGATGAGAGGGGAGAGCACACAGCCCTGCTGTGCTCCCGTGCTGAAGGACAGAGAGGCTGAGAGATGTTTCCCTAGCTTCACGTATTGTATCCTGTAGTCAGATACATGTGCATTCAGCTGGGTAAATCTGTCCTGCAGCAGCTCTAGGATTATTGTGTTGAAAAGCTGAAGTTGCAAAGCTGAAGTTCACAAACAGTATCCTTGCGTGTGTCCTTGGGTTGTCGAGGTGCTGAAGGATGTAGTGGAGGCCCATGTTTACAGCGTCTTCCACAGACCTCCTGGCTCTGTAAGTGAACTGCAGGGGGTCAAGGAGGGCTTCAGTGATGTCTTTGAGGTAGGATAGGATTAGGTGATCGAAGGACTAAATCATGACTGGGGTGAGTGATAGAGCTCTGTAGTGATTCAGGAAGGATACTTTCTATTTCAGAAACGATGATGGATGATTTAAAATGGGCAGGAACAGAGAAGAATGCTATCTGTACTGCTGATAGGTGATGTGTGTAGCTGACACACGACAGCTGTTTTCACATGCTGATACTGATCCTACTGAAGAAAAATGTTCTTATTCATTCTCTATGGTTTACTTTACTTCCAACTGCCCCCTGTAAACCAGAACAGCGTTATATGGTTGTTTTCACTCATCTTAGAGACAAAAAGTGAGTATTCATAATGTTTACATTGAGATAGGACAGTCAGGGGGAAGATAATGTTTATTTGGATTAGCCCCCTTACTTAACAAGAAGACGGGCTCCCTTTGTGATTCTAACACACACCAAATACATACATTATTTTTCTCAACACACACATGTATGTATGCACTACAGACGGAGGCACGCACACACACACAAAACACACAGCCCCTGTTTCACTCATGCAGGAAAACTCTCCCTCAGCGGACCAGGCCTGCGAAACACATTATATTACTCTTTATTGGCTAGACGGGCTGGCCCTGTTTTCTCCTACCTACACTTGTCTGCTCCATAAGCCCTCTTTATACCTGCCGTTAACATGCATCATTCGTCCTGATCTTGTCCAGATATCGACCTGATCTTGTCTGTTTACACTTACTTATAAGATCTGAGCACAATACGTTGACTCATCTACACTTGTGGGCACATTCAGAATGTGAACAAGATCAGGACAAAGGCTGCACTTTAGAACCAGGTATAAACAGGGCTACAGAGTGTGTACTAATGACAGCATCAGTCCCCATCCCCTCTCCATCATTAACATTCAGGGCAGAGCCCGTCTCAGCAAATATATCCGATTAGTCCTCCCTATTGATTCCTGTCTGCTGTTCATGCGTCCGTCAACCCAAGGTGTCTTCTCTATGACACAGACACTCTGAGTGATCTGCTTTGCTAAAGCTCTAAGTGCATTGAATGTGACAATAAAATCCCTAATCTAATATGCAGTCTAAAGAGAGGACCCAGAGAGGACCCAGAGACGAAGGGGGAACAATGCAGTGGAATGGATCATTAATAATGATAAGAACATTTGTCACATGGTGGAGGTTGTTGAGTGCAGGAGTAGTTTGCCCACTCTCTGAAAGTGTCTATGGATTCAAATTAAGTGGACTAAATCACAACTTCATGATTCCCCCAACACATCGTCAAATCCAGGACATGCAGTGACTAATCATGACCAAAACAGTACCAGTCAAAAGTTTGGACACACCTACTCATTCAAGGATTTTTCTTTATTTTACTATTTTCTACATTGTAGAATAATAGTGAAGACATCAAAACTATGAAATAACACATGGAATCATGTAGTAAAAAAGTTTTAAACAAATTCAAATGTATTTTATATTTTATATTTTAGTAGCCACCTTTTGCCTTGATGACAGCTTTGCACACTCTTGGCATTATCTCAACCAGCTTCACCTGGAATGCTTTTCCAACTGTCTTGAAGGAGCACTTGTTAGCTGCTTTAGCTTCACTCTGCGGTCCAACTCATCCCAAACCATCTCAATTGGGTTGAGGTCGGGTGATTGTGGAGGCCAGGTCATCTGATGCAGCACTCCATCACTCTCCTTCTTGGTCTTACACAGCCTGGAGGTGTATTGAGGAATTGTCCTGTTGAAAAACAAATGATAGTCCCACTAAGCGCAAACCAGATGGGATGGCGCATTGCTGCAGAATGCTGTGGTAGCCATGCTGGTTAGGTGTGCCTTAAATTCTAAGTAAATCATGCAAGTCTCTTCTTCGTATTGGTGTACTTTAGTAGTGTTTTCTTTGCAGCAATTTGACCACGAAGGCCTGATTCACGCAGTCTCCTCTGAACAGTTGATGTTGAGATGTGTCTGTTACTCAAGTGAAGCATTTTTGTGGGCTGCAATTTCTGAGGCTAGTAACTCTAATGAACTTATCCTCTGCAGCAGAGGTAACTCTGGGTCTTCCTTTCCTGTTGGGGTCCTCATGAGAGCCAGTTTCATCATAGACTTGATGGTTTTTGCGACTGCACTTGGATTGACTGACCTTCATGTCTTAAAGTAATGATGGACGGTCATTTCTTTTTGCTTATTTGAGCTGTCCTAATATGGACTTGATTTTTTTTTTAACCAAATATGGCTATCTTCTGTATACCAACCCAACCTTGTCACAACACAACTGATTGGCTGAAATGAATTAAGAAGGAAGAAATTCAAGGCAAATGGTGGCTACTTTGAAGAATCTAAAATGTAAAATATATTTTGGATTTGTTTAAATCTTTTTTGGTTACTACATGATTCCATATGTGTTATTTCATAGTTTTGATGTCTTCCCTATTATTCTACAATGTAGAAAATAGTACAAATTAAGAAAAACTATTGAATGAGTAGGTGTGTCCAAACATTGACTGGTACTGTATATAGGACCTCTGAAATGACAATTTTCAGTCAAGAAGAAGGACTACTTCTTAGCTCAGGAAAAACAGGTTGATAGACACTGTCGTATAGAACTGTGAATAGACACATGGGTGCATAATGTAAAAATAGCAAAAAAACATCATACACATTCTATGTATTTATTCATATCAATTGACCAGCATAACTGTAACATTCAATCCCCTCATTGAAGTTGTTCTACTCAATGCCTTTTCTCTGATATACCCTACCAGTGTGTCTCTGTATTCCGCAGGATCATACTGTATGTGCAGCGTTCACTGTGTGACGCTAACTAACAATGACTCCATTGTCTAGGCTAATGAGAGGGCATCATATTACTGTGTGTGTGAGCTGTATACCAATGAGACGCTGTCTGCACACATCACACATAGTCCTTGTCTGAGCCTCTCTTCCTTCCTTTTATTTCTTATTCCTATTCGTATTTTTGAAACTGCATTGTTGGTTAGGAGCTTGTAAGTAAACATTTCACTATAAGGTGAACCTGTTGTATTCGGCGCATGTGTCTAATAAAATGTAATTTGATTTGACAGGAGATACTGTTGAAGTCGGAAGTTTAAATACACCTCATCCCCAAAGAATGATGTTTCCACCTCTATGCTTCACGGTTGGGATGGTGTTCTTGGGGTTGTACTCATCCTTCTTCTTCCTCCAAACACGGCGAGTGGAGTTTAGACCAAAAAGCTGACCTTCTCCCATTCCTCCTCTGGATCATCCAGATGGTCATCATTGGCAAACTTCAGACGGGCCTGGACATGCGCTGGCTTGAGCAGGGGGACCTTGCGTGCGCTGCAGGATTTTAATCCATGACGGCGTAGTGTGTTACTAATGGTTTTCTTTGAGACTGTGATCCCAGCTCTCTTCAGGTCATTGACCTGGTCCTGCCGTGTAGTTCTGGGCTGATCCCTCACCTTCCTCATGATCATTGATGCCCCACGAGGTGAGATCTTGCATGGAGCCCCAGACCGAGCATGATTGACTGTCATCTTGAACTTCTTCCATTTTCTAATAATTGCACCAACAGTTGTTGCCTTCTCACCAAGCTGCTTGCCTATTGTCCTGTAGCCCATCCCAGCCTTGTGCACAGCTCTCTGGTCTTGGCCATTGTGGAGAGGTTGGAGTCTGTTTGATTGAGTGTGTGGACAGGTGTCTTTTATACAGGTAACGAGTTCAAACAGGTGCAGTTAATACAGGTAATGAGTGGAAAACAGGGAGCTTCTTAAAGAAAAACTAACAGGTCTGTGAGAGCATTCTGGACCCATACCCGATTACATGTAGCCTCCGGTTCTGATGTTGGTAAAGGACAGCCCCTAGACCCTCATTGAAAGCGTAATTTGTGTGTAGCACAAATGTTAAGTCATAGTCTGGGTATGCTAGTATGGGTGGATTGGTTAGCATGTTCACCAACTTGGCTACGATGGCTCTGTGTACAGCCGTCCACTGGACTGGTGTCTTGGGATGCCACTGTCCATTGCTAAACTTTATGGCCTGTTTTTTCCCTCTTGTTGATTTGGGCAGTTTCCCCCTTTTCTTCTGATGAACTTTGTAGCAGCTCAAATAGCGGTTTGGCCATCATTTTGAAATCTTGGATGAACAACCTGTAGTAGCTGAAGAATTCCAGCAGTGTTCTGACCTCTCCAACTGTCTGTGGCTCCCTCCCCTTTAGCCACAACACCGCTTCCAAGTCTTTTGGGTCGATTTGTGTTCCCTCGCTGGATACAATCGGACCTACGCACCTCACTTGGCCTCTGAATATGTCGTACTTTTTCGGCCTCAGTTTGATACCTTGCTTCCTCATCCAACTAAGCGCTCTTCTCACGTCTTCCACCTGTTCACTGTACGTCTTGGAATAGCAGAGAACATCGTCCAGATATGGAAAGACAGCAGTCGTTGCTCTCATGCCCTCTAGAACACCTCTTCATACACCTCTGGAAAGTGGATAAGGCACTGGTCAAACCAAAGGGGATGCGGACCCACTCATATAGCCCCAGAGGTTGCTGAACGCGATGGCTTGTCTTGAGCTTTCATCCACGAAGTCTTGATGGTAAACGCTGCCTTGGTCGAGTATCGAGAACCATGTGTATCCCCCTAGGTTATCCAGCAGGTCTTGTATCCGTGGCAATGGATGACTATCAGGGATGGTCTTGTGATTCATCTCCCTAATCTCAGACTGCAGTCCTGCAGTCCTTCTTGCAGGCTGCAGTAATTCTTGCACACGTAGACCACCAGGGGTGAATTTGGGGATGTGGAATTTTTGATCCAGCCTCTCTCCTGTAGGTTTTGGACATATTCTTTCACTTCTATGTATAGAGGTTTCGGGAATGGAGTTGAAACATTTCTGGACAGACATGTGATCCTTCAAGTTGAGTTTCAGCTTAAGGTTCAGAATGTAGCCGCTATCTCCATCTTCCTGTGCAAACACATCTCATTCTTCTTACAGCATTCTTTTGACTATTTTCTGTTCCTCTTCAAAAGGTGGGTGCCATTTTTCTCTGGACCCAGCTGGTGTGGGACTCTCTTTTCTCTGCTCACCATGGTGAAGCTGAGTGGAGCATAGGAAAGTATCACTAGACTAACTCACATGCTTTTTCTGACAGTCAGATGCTATGATGACAGGTCTGATGTCATCCAGCAGCTCTACCCAACCCACCACTGTTCTCTGAAAGAGGTAAAGGTCATGTTGTCTGGAGTTGGAATTGGAATCTTTACCACCTTTGAGGCTCCACAGGCCACATCCATGAGGCATGGAAACAGCTCCAAACCTTCTGGGAAATGGCTGTCCATGGCTAGCTCAAACATCATTGTTCCTCCCTCCGGCCAGGCTCTGATTATACATTTCACCTCAGCAATTTCACCTGTTGGAATGGTAAATCATTCCTTTCCCATTTTCCCAAACAGCTCAGTGACATTTCTTTATGGGTCAACAATTTAATGGCAGAGAGCATGATTTCAACAGCTTTTTCATTTACATTAATCACCTCTCTCAGCAGTGCACTGAGATTGACACCATCAGTCTGTTCAATGTTTTCTCTTACGTGTTTCTCTATAACATTAAAGCATAGTAGTGGATTGTCTACAGGGCTCTGACTAACTAGCATAGGCACATGTATGGCCATTTTCTCATGTTTACTACTCGGAAGCTCCAGGGACACTTCAATCCAACCATCAAAGGGGACAGTAGTGCCGTTTGCTGCAGTCACATGGAGCTGGTCTTCAGTTAACAAAGTTTCAAGGGGTTGGATCTCAACACTTGGCAAAGCGTTCTCTACCCTGGCCCTCCCGCTAATCTGTGCCCCAGTGTCTAACAACATCTCAACTTTGACTCAATTACATAGGCATGAGACCATACATATATTGACAATAAACTGTGCAACGTATTTCCCTTTGAGTGTATGTTGATGTTCCTGTGTGTGGACGGGTAGCTGGTTGCTCTGTCTTCACGCAGTTGATTTGGAGTAGGGACGTTTTGTTTGCAGCGGTTACTGTCTGTCCCTCGCCAGCAACCTGGACTCGTTTCCCGACTTCTGTCTCTTTAGGCAGCCGACAGCGCTGCGTCCTTCTTGTCCACAACGGAAGCAGCGAGGGCAGCTTTCAATTCCCTGCTGGACAGTCTTGACAGTTACCCTTAGTGTGGGCCCTGTCTGTCTTTGTTGCTCTGGATGGTGGTGATGAGTCATGTCTCGGTGACTCTCTTGTCGGTGCTCTGGAGGGTAGGTGATGGGCATATTCCTGGGCCTCACCTTTTATCTGACCTCTGGAGGGTGGGGGATGTGTGTACCCCTAGGCCTCACCTGCAGCAGGTTTGATCATTTTCTCCAGGTTTTTATCCAGTGTGGTCAGCTAGTTGATGGCTGTGCGATTGGCTTTCACTTCACCATCAACCAGAGTGGGGGACGACTGGTCACAATATTCACTGTCCTCTTGTTGCTGTGCTGTTGACATTTACTGGTCTGTGTCTAGCACCGTGACTTAGACGTTTTTGTCTATCTGCTTCCTCAGTTGCTGATTGTGTTATCTGCTCGAGGATTAAGTCATCAGTCACATTACAATCGCTCCCTATCCTAGTCTGCTGTCCCCACATGCTTCAAGATGTCCACCATTGTTCCTGTACCAAAGAAGGCAAAGATAACATAACTAAATGACTACCGCTTGTAGCACTCACTTCTGTCATCATTAAGTGCTTTGAGAGACTAGTCAAGAATCATATCACCTCCACCTTACCGGCCACCCTAGACCCACTTCAGTTTGCATACCGCTCAGCCCACTCCTGTTTTCCCTGTTCACCCACGACTGCGTGGCCATGCACGCCTCCAACTCAATAATCAAGTTTGCAGACGACACAACAGCAGAGGGCTTGATTACCAACAATGACAAGACAGCCTACAGGGAGGAGATGAGGGCATTTAGAGTGTGGTGTCAGGAAAACAACCTCTCACTCAACGTCAACAAAACAAAGGAGATGATTGCGGACTTCAGGAAACAGCAGAGGGAGCACCCCCCCTATCCACATTGATGGACAGCAGTGGAGAAGGTGGAAGGTTTGAAGTTCCTCAGTGTACACATTACAGACAAACGGAAATGGTCAACCCATACAGGCAGTGTGGTAAAGAAGGCGCAACAGCGCCTCTTCAACCTCAGGAGGTGAAGAAATGGACAATCAAGAGCATCCTGTCGGGCTGTATCACAGCCTAGTACGGCAATTGTACCACCCTCAACCGCAAGGCTCTCCAGAGGGTGGTGCGGTCTGCACTACAGCACCCAATGTCACAGGAAGGACAACATGATCATCAAGGACAACCACCCAAACAACCACCCAAACCACTTCCTGTTCACACCGCTACCATCCAGAAGGTGAGGTCAGCACAGGTGCATCAAAGCTGGGACCGAGAGACTGAAAAACAGCTTCTATCTCAAGGCCATCAGACTGCTAAATAGCAATCACTAACTCAGAGAGGCTGCTGTGTGCATTGAGACCAAATCACTGGCCACTTTAATAAATGGATCACTAGTCACTTTAAACAATGCCACTTTAAATAATGCCACTTTAATAATGTTTACATATCTTACATTACTCATATCATATGTATATACTGTATCTAATACCATCTATTGCACCTTGCCCATTCCGCGCAAAGACCCAAACGGCGTTCCATGGAAATCCTGCTTGAGAATGAAACAACGGAACAAATTAATAATGAAACAGCACAGCAAGTAAGTGAAATAAATAGGTTTTTATGATGTTTTACTCGTAATGGGGATATACTTCAATGCCAACAAAATAACTTTTTGGTTAGTGTGGTGTGTGTAACCTTTATTTATCTAGGCAAGTCAGTTAAGAACAAATTCTTACTTGCAATAACGGCCTACCCCGGCCAAACTCGGACGACGCTGGGACAATTGTGCGCAGCCCTATGGGACTCCCAATCACGGCCGGATGTGATACAGCCTGGATTCGAACCAGGGACTTTAGGGACGCCTCTTGCACTAAGATTCAGTGCCTTAGATCGTTGCGTCCATGTGTGTGTGATAACTATTTTACTGTACTAGAATGCTTAAAAGGCCAAGGTTTTTTTTTGTAAGGAAAATATCGGATATCGGTATCGGACAAAAATGTCATGTCAGTGCATCACTATTTATGACTAACTCTTACTCAGGATATTTCTCTGTAGACCCTCATCAATTGGTTTACATATACTATTTAATGTAGGTTAAATCTGAAATAGAATCAGAGACTTGACTACGATGTATCTTAAACTCTCTACGGGGAAACAGTGCTGCTACATTATTAACCGAGATACCTGTTCTGTAACCAGGGGTGCTGCATGTGCTGACCCATTGCTCACAGTGTCTTTGATTGTTGATGTGTTGTTGGTCTCGGTCGGTGTAATGTCATTGTCTGTGACTGATAATAGTTAATCAAGTTGATCATGCAGGTGAAGTACAGTAGGTAGGACAAGCCCAATCTGTTTCTGTAGAAAAGTCAACTTTAAATATGTTTTCTTTAAATGTAAATCCACATCAATCCAAATGCCTAAGTATTGAGCATGCAAATCATCCAAAACATTTTTACGAGAGTTTAAAAGCAATATGTTTTTTATTTTCCAGTATTAAATTTTAAATCAGCAAGGGATTCCTTCATAGCTATAAAATGTGACTGTAGTTTTGACACAGCCAGATCAACAGTCTGGGCAATAGCACACATAATAGTTTAATCCGTGTAGATTTAAGTTTAACAGAGACAGAACCGCGTCTCCTTCCTGAGCGGTATGACGGCTCAATGGTCACATGGTGTTTATACTTGCAAACTATTGTTCATACAGATGAGCGGCGTTTGGAAATTGCTCCCAAGGGTGAACCAGACTTTTCTGAGGTCTTGGCTGATTTCCATTGATTTTCCCATGGTGTCAAGCAAAGAGGCACTGATTTTGAAGGTAGGCCTTGAAATACATCCACAGGTACACCTCCAATTGACTCAAATTATGTCAATTAGCCTATCAGATGCTTCTAAAGCCTTGACATCATTTTATGGAATTTTCCAAGCTGTTTAAGTCTCTACTGAAGACTCATCTCTTCAGTGGGTCATATGATTGAGTGTAGTCTGGCCCAGGAGTGGGAGGGTGAACGGAAAGGCTCTGGAGCAACGAACCACCCTTGCTGTCTCTGCCTGGCCGGTATCCAAAAATGAAATAGCGCCCCTAGAGATCTAACAGGTTAAAGGCACAGTCAACTTGTTGTATGTAAACTTCTGACCCACTTGAATTGTGATACAATGAATTATAAGTGAAATACTCTGTCTGTTAACAATTGTTGGAAAAATTACTTGTGTCATGCACTAAGTAGATGTCCTAACCAACTTGCAAAAACTATAGTTTGTTTACAAGACATTTGTGGAGTGGTTGAAAACGAGTTTTAATGACTCCAACCTAATTGTATGTAAACTTCCGACATCAACTGTATATTTGTGACTCACCACCTGGATATTGTCTTTTTTACATTGGATAAAAGTAGAGACTCAGGGCTACAAAATGGCATATCATACACTGCATATGAGGAAACAATGGGTAAGTAATTCTGAATTGACAGTTGCTCAACTTGTAAACTCACTTGAGAAAACCTAATTGGAGAGCCCTTCTTTGTCTACACCCATTCAGCATTGTTAACACCCTCTTAAGGCTTTACCCCACCTATCTCTTTAAGGGTTGATCTGTGCATTCTGTACATATTTTCCTGCTACTTCTATACATCTAAGGGAGAGAGAACAGCTCACAGAACATTACACGCCCTATCTCTCTATATGTGGTTTCGCGTTCAGAGCGCACACTGGATGCTCTGGCCAATAAGTACTCTCTGACCAACAACTACAGTCAAGCACCCAAGCTAACTGGCAAACATTGGCTAGCTACTTCCAGACACATAATGAGAGGACACCCCATTCTGACATTTTACTCGCCCTAGCAGAGCTGGTTAGGCTTTTTTCCCTTTATCCAGAGTGTTGGTGACTGTACCTGTGATGCTGGCAACAATTGAATTATGCTTTGTTACCGACATTTACCCACACCGGACATATTCAACGGCTGTTGAACGTTCAAAAATGCATCAGTTATTCTGCGCTCTGACACACTAAGACGAGAGTATTTTGTTAAGAAATGTAGCTAGATAGCTAGCTAGGTAAACAGTGAATCTCAAAGCATGATGTAACGTTACTTAGTGAGCCAGTTTAACTTGAAATTAAAATACTTTGTCAAAATTAGAGTGGAGTCTTTTGTTAAGACATTTAGCTAGTGTTATATAAATATTCATACACATAGCTCATATAAACAAAGACATTCCGTCGTAAGAACACATACACCCAGCCATAAGACTGACCCCCTCTTCCTTATATAAACACACATCTCATCTCCCTCTAACTGGCCGGTCCCAAGAGCAAAGGACTTTTGCTGTGCACCAATGGGGCCCGCTCTGGCTAGAGCAAGGCCCGCCTCCAACCCTCCGACCAGTCAAGAAGACCGAAACGACAAGACTCCACCTACTTTATTCTATGTATAAAAATGAATGTAACCGTAGTATAAGGCCTCTTTTTTCACCTGGCTCCTTGCCGAGTTATGTGAACTAGGTCCATGCACGTAAAACTGCGGGACAAGATATCTCTGACTCATTAAAACTGTCTTTTGTTACAACTGAAATCCACTCTGTCCAGCGTCCGTGATTTGGTCTCAACTCTCCAGTATTTAAACACTAACAGAACTTGGTAGCAGAGGATGGTTATTCTTGAATTCAATCTATTATAAGTTAGTGTGAGAGGACGAGACTGATCACGGCTAAAAAATCAGACGGAAGAGTGACCTGGCCACCCCACATAGCCTGGTTCCTCTCTAGGTTTCTTCCTAGGTTTTGGCCTTTCTAGGGAGTTTTTCCTAGCCACCGTGCTTCTTCACCTGCATTGCTTGCTGTTTGGGGTTTTAGGCTGGGTTTCTGTACAGCACTTTGAGATATCAGCTGATGTACGAAGGGCTATATAAAATAAATTTGATTTGATTTGATTTGATTTAGTATGCATGTAAAAGATCCTATTAAATAAGTTCTAAACTGTTTAATTGGTTGTGTTTAGAGGTGTAGTTAATTAATAGATCGACTGAATCTGCATGTAAAAGATCCTATTGAAAAAGTTGTAAACTGTTTAATTGGTTATGTTAGAGGTGTAGTCGAATAGATATAGGATATGTAAGTTTGGCCTTCCACAAGACAGAGATCGGGAATGATGTGGCTATTGCACATCAAACAATAAACATAATATGAACCAGAGTTGACATTCCATGATTTGGAGATGGGGGAAATTAAATTGAAAGAAATGTTTGTCGCGGAGTAGGTTGGGATACGTAACTGGGCTATTAGGCACACGTGCTGATAGACAAAGCCACCTTAGTATCGAATGGCCGTGCAACTTTGATTGACAGCAGCCGGGCTGGAATACTGATTTTCGCTTTTTTCGTTCCTGTTGATATCGCCTAAAGTTTAAAATTATTCTGACAATTGCTATAGAATCGCTGGAATTTACTGATATAAGTTCATAAAGGAACTTACTGAATTGTTTCTAGAAAGTATTTAAATAAGCCGCCGAGCTTAGTACAGACTTTGTTTGACAGACGCTAAAAGCTAGACACTGATTTTTGGGTTTTTCTATTCTATCCATATTTCCTAAAGATATAGAATTATTCTGACAATTGCTATAGAATCGCTCAAATTTACTGATATAAGTTCATAAAGGAATTTACTGAATTGTTTACAGAAAGTATTTAAATAATTCACTGAACAACTCTTAGTTGTCTAGAAATTCTATCTATATTTCCTAAAGAGCTAGAATTACTCTGAAAATTGTTATAGAACCGCATATATTCACTGATATATTGTTCCAAAAGGAAATCGCCGAATCATTTCTAGAAAATACCTAAACGAATCACTGAACAAATTCAAATAAAATACCGGAGAAACAGACACGTGGCGGGCGTCACATACTGATAACCCCCTTTGTATGCGAGGGTGGGGGTGGAAGAGATAAGCCATAGCCAGTACAGCAGTACATCCCTGGTCTCGATCAGGGACGGGCTAAGCATACAACGATAGAAATAAACACCACATAGTAAGGATTGAATATACCTAAAATAACGCATTATACACATTATCAGACGAACTAGATAAAATGTCTGCAGCCACCACGCCCAAACTAAAATTCAATGAATATTTAGATCAGAGTATGATTGATAGAGCGGGAGGTAAAGAACAGTATGGGAAAGTGGAGAAAGTGTGGAAAGGATTACGGATAAGATGGACATAAGCAGGTTGTTTTAGCGGAGGACCACCTACAGGGGGGAAACTCCAAGATATGCAGACAGAATTAGAGGACGCAGTAGAGCATGCAAAAGCGAGTGAGGCGGAGAGAAACAAGATACACAGGTTCAAAAAAGTAGGTACAAGAGAGAGAGAGAGAGCGGAGGGGGAGCTCAAGATAGGTACATGGGCCATACAGGAGAGTAGGAGGGTGCTACCCAAAAACACACCAGACATGATGTGCGTGGCTATTGTGGCGTCGGGGGATGTTAAAGCTCCGCCTGACAACTTGCCCACGGCTCCCCCTGTGGCCGTTTCTCCCTCACTATATCCACAATTGACAATGGAGGCAGTTCAGCCCCCGCCATACTCAAAGGGACAAAATCACCGGAGCCCGTCACACAACCCATTCCTGCCCAGGGCACCTCCCACAATATAGGCTCCAGTTCTGAGAATAGACCAAGGGGAGTTAAAAGGGGAAATTACACTGGCGATAACGGCTGGCCATATGGTATGTGAACAGTTCGAAACTGGGATTCCAGGAGCAGGAGACCTCCCCCAGGAACGGAGGCCGCAATGCTCCTCTGTGAACTCTCTCACCTCTGAAACCAGAGGACACCTACAAACAAGATTAGATTCAAACCACTTCTATCAGACGGATAGGGAGGACTGTCATCAGAACATGGATATCGAAAACGAAGAAGAAATTGACATGGTGCTCACCCCAGCTCCGATGGGAGCTCCAAACGTGACTAAGATGCAGGAGCTGCTGAAATCATCAATAGCTCGAGCTAAGGAACTCAGGGAGCTAATAGCTAACCAAGATAACAACAGAGAGGGAGCCTACCGTGTGGAAGGCATAATGAGAGGAACAGTAACCAAAGTTACCGAATCAATGGGGTCCGAAACACTCCGTCGGTCCTCCAGAATTGCTGATAGAAGAGAGCGAGAGCAGGAGATGGCAGGACAGTACCCCCTGCGACCGACACCAGGTGATGCACACACTGTGGAGTACCAGCCCTGGAAAATGACTGATTTAACAACACTGATGGGACAGATGCCTAGCCTACATGGAGGAGCTTCAGCGTGGCTACTACAACTGCAGACACTTACGTCAGGCCTGCAACTCTGCCTAGGAGACATGAAAGCACTTCTAGCAAGAGCCACCGACCACGGAACCATGGAGGCCCTCATGACAGCAGCTGACCTTGGATGGCGGGACCCAACACTGCCCATAGACCACTTCCGTACCAGATTATGGGAAGTTCTACGGAGAGCATACCCTACAGAAAGAAACCATGCCACCTTATCCTCCTTCACAATCAACCCAGGTGAGCAACCTGCAGCATACCTGGACAGGGCTAAGACCACATGGAGATCGGTCCACGAAGAACCGTTCGATCACACTGATACCACACTCAGCATGTGGAAGGAAATGGTGGTCAACGGGTGTCCTGGAGATGTTAAAACCAAACTCAGAGGAACGGTAGGGTTGATTGCACTTCCTCTGACCCAATTCAATGCGCATGTGCACCACCATGTGACCCAGCACAACAAGGAAAGAGGGGGTGCTGAGAGCCAGGTGCAGTCCCTCCAGGTACAACTCCTGAAACTCCAATTGAAGGAAGCACAACAAGGAGAAAAACCTAAGAAACAGATGGTGGCGGAAGAAACGAAGGAGCCGGGAACCAAAACAGACATCTCTCAAATAGTGGCCCAGACTATCTCCCAGATGATTCAACAGCAGGCCGGTCCTCAACCAGCCAACCCGGGGCCTACTCCAGTGGGGCAACCTGGAGTTACTCAGCCTTGGTATCCCCCGCAACCACAACTTGCATACCAGCCGCAATGGATACCAGGCCATCCAAGAGGAGGGGTTTGTTTCAACTGTAGAACTCCAGGGCACTACTCACGAGAGTGTCCATACCCACTCACACCACAACAACGCCAGTGGAACTCTACGAGAGGTCCATATGGGAAGGAAAGGGGTGGAAATAGACCTCAACAGTACGAACATCAGCAACCAGGACCCACACCCATGCATCAGCAACCCGCATACAACCAACCGCAGTTCCAGGGAATGACTGGGAACACCATCCCCTGGCCATAAAAATGCCCACCACCCACGGCAGAAGAAGGAAACAGCAACTCCCAGACGGTTCACATGTCACCCTTGAATCAGCCATCATCCCTTAACCAGCATCGGCCCAATTAGCTGAAATCATCGGATTGACGCAGGTCCTCATCAGAGGAAAAGGAAAGACTGAATATCTATACAGACTCAGCCCATGCCCATGAAGCAGTCCACACGGATGGACCCAGAACTTTTATGAGAAACACATGGCCCCACACACGAAGGCAAACTAAAGACCCTCCAAAAAGGCCTCGCACATCTGGTGGCACCCTCACATAAAAAATATGACTGACTTATTTTATGACGATGATTTATTTTGTGACGAATGCAATGTTTGTGACAGACACAACCCAAAGAAACCATATTGAACACCAATGGGCTCATACTTAATACCTAATGCATGTTTTCAGGATATTAGTATAGACTACACCGACATGGGCCCCGACAATTTATCTAAAGGCAAACGCTATCTCCTAGTTATAGTAGATAGGTTCTCCAAATGGGTAGAGGCAATACTAACAAAAGGGGAGGATGCTAGGTCAGTCTTTGAGTGGCTACAAACCAAACTAATACCCAGGTATGGCATCCCAAGACAAATCAAATTTGACAAATGGCTCACATTTAACAAACACCTGAGACAGGTGGAAGAAAGATTTGGCATAACCCACAGATTTGGATCTAAGTACAGGCCCCAATCCCAAAATCTGGTGGAACGTCAAACCAAAAGCAAAAGCTAAGATAGCTAAAGTATGTGCCTCATGGGATAACGACTGGTAGAGTCATGCATGGTCCACCAAGGGAGGGAGGTCATATGCCCGCCCTTGATGTACAACAAATTGTAATGTCTAATTATGTGAAAAAACTGACGGTTCTCTCTGCAGCACTCTCTACCCAGGTTCACAAGGTCCAGGAGGGGGAGCTGCCGGGGGACACGCCACTACTGAAGGTAAAGGTTGGTGACTGGGTGAGGGTTACAGTCCACAAGAGAAAGTGGCTGGAACCCAGGTGGACTGGACCGTACGAAGTGAAGGAGGTTACTTCACACTCAGTCCAGGTCAAAGGTAAATCAGGCACACCTTGGCACCTTACACATTGCACCTAAGCCCCAATTCCTTCTAGAACACTGACTGAAGTCAGAGCTGATTTGAGCGGCCTAAATTCGATTCCAAATGAAGACACTCCTTCCTCAGGTGATGCGGCATCAAACTCCGCCTCCCCTGAGAAGGGAACCTCGCCCAGTTAGAGGGAAATTTCTCCCTCTCTGGGTGAGGCTGGGGATATCTGGTCCCTTATTTGTGATATTCCTACTGATATTTGGAGTAACCCTAGGACTTTCACATGGTTAATTGAACAACTATTTCACCCTGCCACATCACGTACACCAACCCCTACACATGCCCCTAACTCTTTTCCTGATATCACTCCCTCCAATCACTCCCGTCCCAAACGTAGCACTACACCTACAGACCCACCATACACACCAGACAAGGTTAGAAGCACCACGAATGCAACCACCACCATTGCACTATAGTTTTCACGTCTAATAGATGTGAAGAGGGGGATTTATTATATAAATATTCATACACATAGCTCATATAAACAAAGACATTCCGTCGTAAGAACACATACACCCAGCCATAAGACTGACCCCCTCTTCCTTATATAAACACACATCTCATCTCTCTCTAACTGGCCGGTCCCAAGAGCAAAGGACTTTTGCTGTGCACCAATGGGGCCCGCTCTGGCTAGAGCAAGGCTCGCCTCCAACCCTCCGACCAGTCAAGAAGACCGAAACGACAAGACTCCACCTACTTTATTCTATGTATAAAAATGAATGTAACCGTAGTATAAGGCCTCTTTTTCACCTGGCTCCTTGCCGAGTTATGTGAACTAGGTCCGTGCACGTAAAACTGCGGGACAAGATATCTCTGACTCATTAAAACTGTCTTTTGTTACAACTGAAATCCACTCTGTCCAGCGTCCGTGATTTGGTCTCAACTCTCCAGTATTTAAACACTAACACTAGTTAGCTAAACAACTGACCATAATCACAACTCATGACGTTACTACCCTACATGAATTTGCAGGTTCTATGGCTATTACTAGTCAAGCAAATGTGTCTGAGATACGAAGAATAAGATCATACACATAACGTTAGCTAGCGACCCAGCCAACTAACGTTAGCTAGCTAACAGTACACTTGAAATGAAACCATTTTCTGTCATAATTTGAAATGTATAATATCTGAAACTCTTACCAGTATACATCATGGTTGGACGCGTCTCCTGTCTGATGCCATGCATGGTTGCCTTAGTTTGACGATGTATTGCAGACTGGTGTTTTCTCCATCTCCTTAGCTATCATACTCGAATTCCACTGATTTCAAAACTCGGTCCTCCAGAAAGTGGAGAGCATACCCATAATGTTAGCTAGCGAGCCAGCCAGCTAAAGTTAGCTAGCTAAAGGTACACTTTAACTTGACATTAGATGTATGCAGTTTTACAAAGTGACAATATTTTTTTTAAAGCAGCGTTCAACACAATTACCAAAAACATACTGACCAGCTCCAATAGACAGACGCGTGCTATGTGGTAGACCAATCCAAACTCATCTCTCAGCATGTCCAGCCCACTCATTATCTCAGCCAATCATGGCTAGTGGGAAGGTCACTCGCTTTTTCTGTGGCTAAACCAACTAGGCTCATAATTTAACTATTTTATTTGTATTTACAGATGGCATACAAGTTTGATATTAAGGCACATGAAAGTTCATATGTTCAAGAAGGCATTTCTGCCAGAAAAAGCATTTTGATAAGGAAATATTTTTAAGTTCAAACAGCTCTTCTGTGAAGTCGTGACTGGTGACATACAGCAAGTTTCACATTTTTTTTAAATAACTATAAACAATACACTTGAAGTGAGTGCGTTGAGAATTATTTTTAAAGGATGGGTCCCAACCTCTCAAACACTGAGATACAGGTGGGCAGGGGCACAATCCAACTTGGGATGGCGGGAGGTTTTAGCATGTGGAATAGTGGAGAACAATTGGAGGTTTACTCAGTAACAGTACAAATACCATGGTAAAGCTATACGGTACTTTTTAATGGTATGTTTACAAACATACAGTGCCTTAGGAAAGCATTGAGCCTTATTCTAAAATGTATTAAATAAATACAAATCCCCAGCAATCTACACACAATGACAAAGCGAAAACAGGTTTTTAGAAATGTTTGCTAATTCATAAAAGATTCAAAACAGAAATACCTTATTTACATAAGTATTCAGACCCTTCGCTAGGAAACTAAACATTGAGCTCAGGTGCATCCTGTTTCAATTGATCATCCTTGAGATGTTTCTACAACTTTGGAAAGGCACACACCTGTCTATATATGGTCCCACAGTTGACAGTGCAAGTCAGAGTGAAAACCAAGCAATGAGGTCAAATAATTGTCCGTAGATGTCTGAGACAGGATTGTGTTGAGGCACAGATCTGGGAAAGTGTTCCAAAACATTTCTGGAGCATTGAAGGTCCCCAAGAACAGTGTGGCCTCCATCATTCTTAAATGGATATAGTTTTGAACCACCAAGACTCGTCCTAGAGCTGGCTACCCGTCCAAACTGAGCAATCAGGAGAGAAGGGCCTTCCTCAGGGAGGTGACCAAGAACCCAATGGTCACTCTGACAGAGCTCTAGAGTTCCTCTGTGTAGATGGGAGAACCTTCTAGAAGGACAACCATCTCTGCAGCACTCCATCAATCAGGCCTTTATGGTAGAGTGACAAGATGGAAACCACTCAGTAAAAGGCACTTGAAAGCCCACTTGGAGTTTGCCAAAAGGCCCCTAAAGACTCTCAGACCATGATAAACATAATTATCTGGTCTGATGAAACCAAGATTTAACTATTTGGCCTGAATGCCAAGTGTCACGTCTGGAGGAAACCTGGCACCAACCTGGCATGGTAGTGGCAGCATCATGCTGTGGGGATGTTTTTCAGCGGCAGGGACTGGGAGATAAGTCAGGATCGAGGGAAAGATGAACGGAGTAAAGTATAGAGAGATGCTTGATGAAAACCTGCTCCTGAGCACTCAAGATCTCAGACTGGAGCGAAGGTTCACCTTCCAACAGGACAACGACCCTAAGCACACAGCCAAGACAACATAGTAATGGCTTCGTGACAAGTCTCTGAATGTCCTTGAGTGGCCCAGCCAGAGCCCGGACTTGAACCCAATTGAACATCTCTGGAGAGACCTGAAAATAACTGTGCAGCAACACTCCCCATCCAACCTGACAGAGCTTGAGAGGATTTGCAGAGAAGAACGGGAGAAACTCCCCAAATACAGGTGTGTCAAGCTTGTAGGGTCATACCCAAGAAGATGCTATGCTGTAATCGCTTCCAAAGTTGCTTCAACAAATGGTCTGAATGTGATATTTCAGTATTTTTTATACTTTTGTAAAACTTTCTAAAAACCTGTTTTTTCTTCGTCCTCATACAGTATTGTGTGTAGATTGATGAGGGAAAAAATATTTAATACATTTTTGAAGTAGGCTGTAATGTGACAAAATGTGGAAAAAATCAAGGGGTCTAAATACTTCCCGAAGGCACTATACACATAGCAAATAGAGTATACAGTCACCTGCCATTCCTCAATATTTTCCTATCTAGGATGTCTATACCTGGTTGTTTATCAATATTGATTGATGACAATCATTTTTACACCTCCCCCACACCAATTTCGAAATAGTCTTTCATTCAATATTTTGTAGAAAAACTATCATGGTTTACTGTTCAATGTTGTCATTTCACTTCTGAGTTTTTCCACTTTACTCGTGAAATAGTCATTGAAATGATTGGCATTATCAAAAGGCTTTTATATAAATGACCCATCAACTTAAATTAACAATGGAGAGGAATTGGGTTTTCTGCCCATTATACCATTTAAGGTCCTCCAAAGTATTTTCCATTGTGTTTTATGTCATTTATCTTGGTTTGGTAAATATTATGTATTTTTCTTTTTGTTAGGTTTAGTCAGAAAGGCATGTCAACCAGTCAGCCACCTCTTAAACATAATTTACTTGAATCACACATTTGTTTAATTCATCATCAATCCAGGAGGCTCTAACAGTTCTCACTGTTACCTAGTTTCGTAACAGGTGCTTGTCAACAAATACGTCCATGCTGCATTTGGATTCACTTCGTCATACACATCAGACCAACATACATTTCTTACATCTTCAACAAAAAAAGAGTCCTGAGAAAACATTTGATCTCTTATGAATTACTTCAGGCCCATCCTTTGGCACTTTGGCTTTGCTTGTTATTGATACAATGTTATGGTCACTACAGCCAATGGGAACTGATATTGCTTTAGAGTACAGCTCTGCAGCATTTGTGAAGATATGATCAATACATGTGGATGTCACAGGTCCAACACCATTGTCTGATACCGTCTGCTCTCTAATAATCACTTTGGCTAACCAACAAGAACACTACACCATGAACACACAGCCACCCACTCTGTCTGAGTGTATGTGTGTTTGTGTGTCTGATCTGTGTTGGTTTGACCCTGGGAGAGAGCGTTAAATTCCCCCCTGGTATGTTGTGAGTACATGGATTAGACACACTCAAGGCTTCCTGTGTGAAGTAATAGTGAAGAGAGGGAGGGAGAGAGAGAATAAAAGAGCGAAAGACCGAAAGAGAGAGGATGAGAATGAGAGAATAAGCAGGTAGTTAGAAAAACAAGGAGCAGGAGGAGAGAGAGAAAGAGAGAGAGAGAGAGAGAGAGAACAGGAGGAGAGGGAGAGTGCAGGAGGAGAGAAAGAGCAGGAGGAGAGAGAAAGAGAGCATGAGGAGGGTGAGAGGGAGCAGGAAGAGAGAGAGGGGGAGCAGGAAGAGAGAGATGTATTATCCAATGTCTAAAACACAGTGTGTTTCAACTATATTGCTCTTTATACCATTTTGTGTGTGGGTTATAAAACCAAAATATGATTTCGGACACTTTTGCAATTTCTGCATAAACCTTGAAAATCATGACCGACTGCTGTTGCAATCTTCTTTGTTGAAACTGTATTTTTCAACACCAATCAATCAATTGGAAAAACAAAGCATTTTCTTGGAAATGGAGTTCGCGCTCCTTGTAATTTATCCATGCCATGGAGAACGTGTGGATGGGCCTGCCTTGTCTGAGAAGGAAAATAGGCCTGTAGCAGAGGTAATCACAGCCACTCATTGTGATAGGGACTGCAGGTTAAAGAGGGGAACTGGAAGAATAGCTGTGTGTGTGCGTGCGCGCGGGGGGGGGGGGGGGGGGGGGGGGGGGGGGGGGTTTAAAGAGGGAACAGGGAAAATAGCTGTTTCCCTGATATAGAGAATTGGAGGAAGTAGGGGGTCCTCATACACAGCGGCCCAATCTTCTTTTTACGGACCGACATAAGTGTATGTGTGAGTGTTTTAGTGTCTGTGTTGTGTGTGTGTGTATGTGGAGAGAGAGAGAGAGCGAGCGAGCGAAAGAGTATGACCATATTAGAGAGGCATATTTTCTTCAGATTACACAGACCCACAAAGAAATTAGAAAACAAATCAAATTTTGATCAACTCCCATATGGAGGTACTGTAGTTGGGGGTCCTTATGCACAATGGCTTAATCTTTCTTTCACGGACTGACGTACACTATATATACAAAAGTATGTGGATACCACTTCCAACTAGTGGATTCTGCTTTTTCAGCCACACCAGTTGTTGGCAGGTGTATAAAATCGAGCACACAGCCATGCAATCTCCATAGACAAACGTTGGCAGTAGAATGGCCTTACTGAAGTGTGTGTGTGTGTGTGTGTGTGTGTGTGTGTGTGTGTGTGTGTGTGTGTGTGTGTGTGTGTGTGTGTGTGTGTGTGTGTGTGTGTGTGTGTGTGTGTGTGTGTGTGTGTGTGAGAGGGAGGGAGAAACAGGGTGAGAGAGAGAGAGACCCACCTAGTAGGAAAGGAATGACCTCTAGCTGTCAGTGGCCTGAGTCCTAATCTCTGTGTGTGTGTCCACGTGTGTTTCTTGAATATACGTACATATACAATACCTACCAGGACGAGGTCAAAAGGATTATCTTAAACTATGAGCTGTGACCCTTTTAACCTACTCCCCACCACCATCTCTCCTTTCCTCCCTTGCTCCCATCCTCCCATTCCTCCCTTGACCCAGCTCCACACAACAGGCACCTGTTACTCAGTAACACATTGGTTATAACAATGTGGGTGACCCTTTATTTAGTGGTCACCCCTCAAATATTTAAGATTTGGAGTAGTTTGCTGCTGAAAAGTGGGCAAAATTATCAGTAGAAAGGTACAGCAGTCTCATTTGTCTGCAGTTATCTTGGCCTAAGGCTGTGCAACCATGTACTAGCTGCAGGGTGCCAATAATTATGTCTACGCCCTTTGTCTTTATTTTCTACATTAAAATTGTACATTTAAGTTTACAGAAATAAAATTGGTTCTGCAATGTTGAAAATCCAATATCAAGTGTGTTGTGTGGTGTGGTGACCAAAATTGTATTTTCAACTTATTTTTAAAAAAAATAGGGAATTATTTAAGAAAAAGTACAACAGTGCCAATATATTTGGTCACAAATGTATAACATGATACTTAGACTTATTGTAATAACTTACAGAAGAGTAATTAATATGAGGAACTTAATTGCTGTAGCCTAATCTTCATGGAGCCGATTCAGTCTTAGGAAAGGTGCGCCGTTAATTTACACTATACAAGGGTCACTCGCCTACCCATGCTAGTCTCGCCCACATGTGGGGGCTAACAAACCTGCAAACAAGCAAGGTAGTGCTACGTTTCAACAGCCATTGTCAGCCAATCCAGTATGGTTTGGAAACTATAGCGAGCCTCAATTCGTCACTCGCATCGCGATATGGTTAAGGATTTGAATAAAGTTCAGCTTTCCCCAGCTTTAGTCCCGCACAGTTTAGCTCCCTCGCCCATGCTCGTGTCGCTCAACGGTCCCCCATCTAGTGGTGGAAAATGCACTCAATTGTCATACTTGAGTAAAAGTAAAGATACTTTGAAAGTCATCCAGCAAAATACTACCTGAGTAAAAGTCAAAAAGTATCTGGTTTTAAATGTACTTACAGTTGGGAGAACAAGTATTTAATACACTGCCGATTTTGCCAGGTTTTCCTACTTACAAAGCATGTAGAAGTCTCTAATCTTTATCATAGGTACACTTCAACTGTGAGAGACGGAATCTAAAACAAAAATCCAGAAAATAACATTGTATTATTTTTAAGTAATTAATTAGCATTTTATTGCATGACATAAGTATTCGATAACCTACCAACCAGTAAGAATTCCAGCTCTCACAGACATGTTAGATTTTCTTTAAGAAGCCCTCATGTTCTCCACTCATTACCTGTATTAACTGCACCTGTTTGAACTCGTTACCTGTATAAAAGACACCTGTCCACACACTCAATCAAACAGACTCCAACCTTTCCACAATGGCCAAGACCAGAGAGCTGTGTAAGGACATCAGGGATAAAATTGTAGTCCTGCACAAGGCTGGGATGGGCTACAGGACAATAGGCAAGCAGCTTGGTGAGAAGGCAACAACTGTTTGCGCAATTATTAGAAAATGGAAGAAGTTGAAGATGACGGTCAATCACCCTCGGTCTGGGGCTCCATGCAAGATCTCACCTTGTGGGGCATCAATGATCATGAGGAAGGTGAGGGATCAGACCAGAACTACACGGCAGGACCTGGTCAATGACCTGAAGAGAGCTGGGACCACAGTCTCAAAGAAAACCATTAGTAAAACACTGCGCCGTCATGGATTAAAATCCTGCAGCACACGCAAGGTCCCCCTGCTCAAGCTAGCACATGTCCATGCCGGTCTGAAGTTTGCCAATGACCATCTGGATGATCCAGAGGAATGGGAGAAGGTCATGTGGTCTGATGAGACAAAAATAGTTCCTTTTGGTCTAAACTCCACTCGCCATGGTTGGAGGAAGAAGAAGAATGAGTACAACCCCAAGAACACCATCCCAACCGTGAAGCATGGAGGTGGAAACATCATTCTTTGGGGATGCTTTTCTGCAAAGGGGACAGGACGACTGCACCATATTGAGGGGATGATGGATGTGGCCATGTATCGCGAGATCTTGGCCAACAACCTCCTTCCCTCAGTAAGAGCATTGAAGATGGGTCGTGGTTGGGTCTTCCAGCATGACAACGACCCGAAGCACACATCCAGGGCAACTAAGGAGTGGCTCCGTAAGAAGCATCTCAAGGTCCTGGAGTGGCCTAGCCAGTCTCCAGACCTGAACTCAATAGAAAATATTTTAAGGGAGATGAAAGTCCGTATTGCCCAGTGACAGCACCGAAACCTGAAGGATCTGGAGAAGGTCTGTATGGAGGAGTGGGCCAAAATCCCTGCTGCAGTGTGTGCAAACCTGGTCAAGAACTACAGGAATTTGATGTATCAAATACTTATTTAATGCAATAAAATGCAAATTAATTACTTAAAAATCATAAAATGTGATTTTCTGGATTTTTGTTTTAGATTCCGTCTATGATAAAAATGACAGACCTCTACATGCTTTGTAAGTAGGAAAACCTGCAAAATCGGCAGTGTATCAAATACTTGTTCTCCCCACTGCATGTACAGTGGTGGAAAAAGTTCTAAATTGTCATAGTTGAATAAAACTTAAAAGTAAATGCTATACATCAAATTTCTTATGTTATGCAAACCAGACAAAACTATTTTCTTGCATTTTTAAGTAGTTGCGGACAGCAAAGGGCACACTCCAACACAGACATAATTTATAAACACATTATTTGTTTTTAGTGAGTCCGACAGATTTGAAGCAGTAGGGATGACAATGCGTTATATTGACACTGTAGGTGCGTGAGTTGGTTCATATTGCTGTTCTGCCTGAGCATTCAAAATGTAACAAGTACTTTTGCGTCAGGGAAAATGTATTGGAGTAAAAATAACATATTTTCTTCAGAAATGTCGTGGAGTAAAAGTTGTCAAAAATATAAATATTAAAGTACAGATACCCCCCAAAAACGACTAACTTCAAAGTATTTTTACTTAGTTACTTTATACCTCTGTCCCCTCTAAGACAGCCGAAATTCAGACACTGATGTGATTTTCTATAAGCACGGCTAAGGACAACATGGCAGTCTTGCCATTGTTTATCATCAAATCAAATGTATTTATAAAGCCCTTCTTACATCAGCTGTTATCTCAAAGTGCTGTACAGAAACCCAGACTATATCACCAAACAGCAAACAATGCAGGTGTAAAAGCATGGTGGCTAGGAAAAACTCCATAGAAAGGCCAAAACCTAGGAAGAAACCTAGAGAGGAACCAGGCTTTGAGGGGTCGCCAGTCCTCTTCTGGCTGTGCCAGGTGGAGATTATAACAGAACATGGCCAAGATGTTCAAATGTTTATATATGACCAGCAGGGTCAAATAATAATAATCAGAGTGGTTGTCGAGGGTGCAACAGGTCAGCAGCTCAGGAGTAAATGTCAGTTGGCTTTTCATAACCGATCATTCAGAGTATCTCTACCGCTTCTACTGTCTCTAGAGAGTTGAAAACAGCAGCTCCGGGACAAGGTAGCACGTCCAGTGAACAGGTCAGGGTTCCATAGCCGCAGGCAGAACAGTTGAAACTGGAGCAGCAGCACGGCCAAGTGGACTGGGGACAGCAAGGAGTCATCAGGCCAGGTAGTACTGAGGCATGGTCCTAGGGCTCAGGTCCTCCGAGAGAGAGAGAGAAAGAAAGAATGAAAGAGAGAAAGAGCGAGAATTAGAGAGAGCAGTTAAAATTAAAATTAAAATTAACACAGGACACCAGATAAGACAGGAGAAATACTCCAGATATAACAGACTGACCCTAGCCCCCCGACACATAAACTACTGCAGCATAAATACTGGAGGCTGAGACAGGAGGGGTCGGGAGACACTGTGGCCCCATCCGACGATACCCCCGGAGAGGGCCAAACAGGCAGGATATAGCCCCACCCACTTTTCCAAAGCACAGCCCCCACACCACTAGAGGGATATTTTCAAACCACCAACTTACCATCCTGAGACAAGGCTGAGTTTTGCCCACAAAGATCTCCGACACGGCACAACCCAAGGGGATGGGGGGGCGCAAACCCAGACATGAAGTTCACATCAGTGACTCAACCCACTCAAGTGACACACCCCTCCTTGGGACGGCCTGGAAGAGCACCAGTAAGCCAGTGACTCAAACCTATAATAGGGTTAGAGGCAGAGAATCCAAGTGGAGAGAGGGGAACCGGCCAGGCAGAGACAGCAAGGGCGGTTGGTTGCGCCAGTGCCTTTCCGTTCACCTTCACACTTCTAAGCTGTTTGCTTAGAAATTCTAGGGACAGTTAGGAGGCCTGCGTCTTGTGACCGTAGCGTAAGTCTAGGTATGTACGGTAGGACCAAATCGGAAAGATAGGTAGGAGCAAGCCCATGTAATGCTTTGTAAGTTAGCAGTAAAACCTTGAAATCAGCCCTTGCCTTAACAGGAAGCCAGTGTAGAGAGGCTAACACTGGAGTAATATAATCCAATTTTTGGGTTCTAGTCAGGATTCTATCAGCCGTGTTTATGACTAACTGAAGTTTATTTAGTGCTGTATCCGGGTAGCCGGAAAGTAGAGCATTGCAGTAGTCTAACCTAGAAGTGACAAAAGCATGGATACGTTTTTTCTGCATCATTTTTTGACAGAAAGTTTCTGATTTTTCCAATGTTACAAAGATGGAAAAAAGCTGTCCTTGAAACAGTCTTGATATGTTTGTCCAAAGAAAGATCATGGTCCAGAGTAACGCCGAGGTCCTTCACAGTTTTATTTGAGACAACTGTACCATCATCAAGATTAATTGTCAGATTCAACAGAAGATCTCATTGTCTCTTGGGACCTAGAACAAGCATCTTTGTTTTGTCTGAGTTGAAAAGTAGAACATTTGCAGCCATCCACTTCCTTATGTCTGAAACACAGGCTTCCAGCTAGAGCAATTTTGGGGCTTCACCATGTTTCATCAACATGTACAGCTGTGTGTCATCCACAAAGCAGGGAAAGTTCCCATTATGTTTCCGAATGACTTCACCAAGAGGTAAAATATATAGTGAAAACAATAGTGGTCCTAAAACGGAACCTAAAACGGAACCTTTATAAAATGTTGAATAAACATTATTCCAACCCCCATATCATACACTCACATACTGAAAATATATGTACATTGCACAATCTATTGGTGAGAGAGTGAGCCTCAAATATCACATTCATTTGTACATATCCAGAGTATATGTCACAAGTGACACTGACTTAATACAGTAGAGTGCCATTATTTTTACGTTAAATATCAGCAGGTCTTATTATTTTTTATCACTTGTGCTGTGTGTTTACAATGATTACCTTTTACTTAATTTCTGATATTCTCACATGTGAAATTCAATTGCATGAACTGTTTGTTTACTTGCATGGTGTGCTGTGATCTCCCAGACTGGCATGGACTACATTTCACTTGAGACAGCTGTTACAATTCCCTATCACCTTCTCCCCCCCCCCCCCCCCCCCCCCCCCCCCCCGCCCTCCCTCCCAAAACTAATTTCTAAACACCACAGAACAAAAGTTAAAAGGAACTGTAACTTAGCTTCAAGTGCCATTTGGACTAGGGACCAGTCTGGTGGACGTCCACCTCGCTTCTGCTGCTCCTCTCTGCTCTCTCTGACACAATGATCTCTATAGCACTACTTATTTGAGTGTGACTCCAATTGTTGGCCAGTACATGCTTTAATTATATGTTTTGTTTTCCCTGCAACTGCAGACATGGAACACTCCCGATGACTCCACGATAGGCAACACCTAATGCTACAACCCAGCCGGCCTGACACATTGCGGCCACTGACAACCGAGCCAGACTACCAAGAGATCAACATACAACTCTCTCTATAGCACTACCTGAGGAAAGTGCTTATTTCCAGGGTGTGAGTGTGACTCCAATTGTTGGCCAGTACATGCCTAATTGTATGTTTTCTGTCCCCTGCAGGTATAGACACGGGGCACTCCCAATGCAACTGCAAAAGCCTACACCCAACGCTACCACGCAGCCGAGCCGGTGGGATCGAGGGACAGCAGGCAACTGTTGACAACTTAGCCAGCCTTCAAAAAGCAACCCCTGCTCGGGAGGAGGGCGGAACGAACCCTGCTCAGAAAGAGCCAACGAACAAACATTGGCCATCACTCCGTGATTTTGTTTTCCCTGCAACTGCAGACATGGAACACTCCCGATGACTCCACGATAGGCAACACCTAATGCTACAACCCAGCCGGCCTGACACATTGCGGCCACTGACAACCGAGCCAGACTACCAAGAGATCAACATACAACTCTCTCTATAGCACTACCTGAGGAAAGTGCTTATTTCCAGGGTGTGAGTGTGACTCCAATTGTTGGCCAGTACATGCCTAATTGTATGTTTTCTGTCCCCTGCAGGTATAGACACGGGGCACCCCCAATGCAACTGCAAAAGCCTACACCCAACGCTACCACGCAGCCGAGCCGGTGGGATCGAGGGACAGCAGGCAACTGTTGACAACTTAGCCAGCCTTCAAAAAGCAACCCCTGCTCGGGAGGAGGGCGGAACGAACCCTGCTCAGAAAGAGCCAACGAACAAACATTGGCCATCACTCCGTGAGTGAATCAACTGCTGTGTTAGTTTCCCCTGGTACTCATAGTTAGCATATAGCCCAAAATCCTAGCCTTTAAACGTTTCTAATCGGGCCGTAGTGATACTGCGTATTGTCATTGTTGTAAAAGCTGAATTGATAATAAAGAGCTTGGGCTGGGCTGAGCAGGAGCTGCCATCCTGTAGTAGTGTGAGTACCAAGAGACCTGAGGTGGCAAAACAGATTTCTTGGCTTGGGGTGTAGGGTTTGAGAATAGCCTGAAGGCAGGGAGGTGCAGTTCCTCTTGCTGTTCCATATGTAAGCACCAAAGTCTAATAGTGGATGTGAGGTTTGACTGGAAGTGTGCGGAGGAGTGGGGTGACATGAGAGAACTTGGGAAGGCTGAAAACCAGACGGGCTGCAGCATTCTGAATAAGTTGCAGGGGTTTGATGGCACAAGCGGGGAGCCCAGCCAAGAGTGGGTTGCAGTAGTCCAGACGGGAGGAGATAAGTACCTGGATTAGGACCTGCACCACTTCCTGTGTGAGGTAGGGTCGTACTCTATGGATTTTGTAGAGCATGAACCTGCAGGTGCAGATCACTGCTTTGATGTTTTACAGAGAACGACAGGGTGTTGTCCAGGATCATGCCAAGGTTCTTTGCACTTTGGAAGGGCGGCACTGTGGAGTTGTCAACCGTGATGGAGAGGTCTTTGAGTGGGCGGCTTTCCCTGGGAGGAAGAACAGTTCTGTCTTCTCAAGGTTGAGCTTGAGGTGGTGGGCAAACATCCAAGTTGAGATAGCTGCCAACCATGCAGAGATGCGTGTCGCCACCTGGGTGTCAGAAGGTGGAAAGAAGAAAAGTAGTTGAGTGTCATCTGCATTGCAGTGATAGGAGAGACCATGTGAGGATATGATGGATATGATGGCCTTGAATCCTGACTGGTTAGGGTCAAGTGTTTTGGAAGGAAAAGAAAGAAGGGATAGAGGTCTGTCGTTTTTGAAGTCGGATGAGTTGAGTGTTGGTTTCTTGAGGAGGGGAGGAACTCGGGTCATTTTGAAGTCAGAGGGGATGCAGCCAGTTGTCAGGGATGAGTTAACTTCTTGGTGCACCCATCCCAGTAGCGGGATCATTTTCATCAACATCCTCTGAATTGCAGAGCGCCAAATTCAAATGATTAAAAATATTTAATTTTCATGAAATCACAAGTGCAATATAGAAAAACACAGTTTAGCTTGTTGTTAATCCACCTGGCGTGTCAGATTTCAAAAAAACTTTACAGCTAAAGCAAACCAAGTGTTTATGTAAGGATATCTCTCTCAGCAGACAAAACATTACAAACAACTAGCAGCAAAGTAGATTGGTCACAAAAGTCAGAAAAGCAATAAAATGAATCGCTTACCTTTGATGATCTTCGGATGTTTGCACTCACGAGACTCCCAGTTACACAATAAATGTTCCTTTTGTTCCATAAAGATTATGGTTGGCGCGTTTTGTTGAGTAATCCACACGCTCGAGCGGTCACAACGGGGCAGACGAAAATTCCAAATAGTATCCGTAAGGTTTGTAGAAACATGTCAAACGTTTTTTATAATCAATCCTCAGGTTGTTTTTACAATAAATAATTAATAATATTTCAACCGGACCGTAGCTTTTTCAATAGGAGAGAGAGAGAAAATGTCTGCTCCAAGCTGTTGCGCATACAAAACTCTGCTGGCACCCAGCCATCCACTGACGCGATGTGATCGTTCTCGCTCATTTTTCAGAATAAAAGGCTGAAACTATGTCTAAAGACTACGTGGAACAACACCACGTGGAATCCATAGGGAAAGGAATCTGGTTGATATCTTTTTAAATGGAGGGAAGGCATGCAATGGAACGGGGAGCTTTCAAAATAAGAGGCACTTCCTAGTTGGATTTTCCTCAGGTTTTTGCATGTAATATCAGTTCTGTTATACTCACAGACAATATTTTGACCGTTTTGGAAACTTTAGTGTTTTCTATCCTAATCTGACAATTATATGCATATTCTAGCTTCTGGGCCTGAGAAATAGGCAGTTTAATTTGGGTACGTAATTCATCCAAACATCAAAATACTGCCCCCTACACTCAACAGGTTAATGAGGGAAATGAGAAATGGGAAAAGGTCTCCAGAGATGGTCTGGAGAAGGGAGGAGGGGATGGGGTCGAGCAGGCAGGTTGTCGGTCGGCCAGACCTCACTAGTCGCAGGATGTCTCCTGCAGAGAGAGGAGAGAAGAGGGCCACCATTGTTCCTGTTCCCAAGAAGCTAAGGTAACTGAGCTAAACGACTACCGCCCCGTAGCACTCACTTCCGTCATCATGAAGTGCTTTGAGAGACTAGTCAAGGACCATATCACCTCCACCCTACCTGACACCCTAGACCCACTCCAATTTGCTTACCGCCCAAATAGGTCCACAGACGATGCAATCTCAACCACACTGCACACCGCCCTAACCCATCTGGACAAGAGGAATACCTATGTGAGAATGCTGTTCATTGACTACAGCTCGGCATTCAACACCATAGTACCCTCCAAGCTCGTCATCAAGCTCGAGACCCTGGGTCTCGACCCCGCCCTGTGCAACTGGGTACTGGACTTCCTGACGGGCCGCCCCCAGGTGGTGAGGGTAGGCAACAACATCTCCTCCCCGCTGATCCTCAACACTGGGGCCCCACAAGGGTGCGTTCTGAGCCCTCTCCTGTACTCCCTGTTCACCCACGACTGCGTGGCCACGCACGCCTCCAACTCAATCATCAAGTTTGCGGACGACACAACAGTGGTAGGCTTGATTACCAACAACGACGAGACGGCCTACAGGGAGGAGGTGAGGGCCCTCGGAGTGTGGTGTCAGGAAAATAACCTCACACTCAACGTCAACAAAACTAAGGAGATGATTGTGGACTTCAGGAAACAGCAGAGGGAACACCCCCCTATCCACATCGATGGAACAGTAGTGGAGAGGGTAGCAAGTTTTAAGTTCCTCGGCATACACATCACAGACAAACTGAATTGGTCCACTCACACAGACAGCATCGTGAAGAAGGCGCAGCAGCGCCTCTTCAACCTCAGGAGGCTGAAGAAATTTGGCTTGTCACCAAAAGCACTCACAAACTTCTACAGATGCACAATCGAGAGCATCCTGGCGGGCTGTATCACCGCCTGGTACGGCAACTGCTCCGCCCTCAACCGTAAGGCTCTCCAGAGGGTGGTGAGGTCTGCACAACGCATCACCGGGGGCAAACTACCTGCCCTCCAGGACACCTACACCACCCTATGTCACAGGAAGGCCATAAAGATCATCAAGGACATCAACCACCCGAGCCACTGCCTGTTCACCCCCGCTATCATCCAGAAGGCGAGGTCAGTACAGGTGCATCAAAGCTGGGACCGAGAGACTGAAAAACAGCTTCTATCTCAAGGCCATCAGACTGTTAAACAGCCACCACTAACATTGAGTGGCTGCTGCCAACACACTGACACTGACTCAACTCCAGCCACTTTAATAATGGGAATTGATGGGAAATTATGTAAATATATCACTAGCCACTTTAAACAATGCTACCTTATATAATGTTACTTACCCTACATTATTCATCTCATATGCATACGTATATACTGTACTCTATATCATCGACTGTATCCTTATGTAATACATGTATCACTAGCCACTTTAACTATGCCACTTTGTTTACATACTCATCTCATATGTATATACTGTACTCGATACCATCTACTGTATCTTGCCTATGCTGCTCTGTACCATCACTCATTCATATATCCTTATGTACATATTCTTTATCCCCTTACACTGTGTACAAGACAGTAGTTTTGGAATTGTTAGTTAGATTACTTGTTGGTTATTACTGCATTGTCGGAACTAGAAGCACAAGCATTTCGCTACACTCACATTAACATCTGCTAACCATGTGTATGTGACAAATAAAATTTGATTTGATTTGATTTGATTTGAGAAAGAGGTCAAAGCGTAGGGTAGTTCTGTGTGAATGAGTACTGGAGTGAATGAGTACTGGATGTTTTCAACCTTTTTTTCAAAGTGGTTAACAAAGTCGTCTGCAGAGAGGGACGAGGGAGAGGGTGGAGGACTAAGGAGGTAGAAGGTGAAAAATAGTATCTTAGGGTTAAAAGCAGAGGTTTGACATTTTGAGTGCTAGAAAGTGGCTTTAGCAGTAGATACATAGGAAGAGAAGTTAGAGGAGGGAGCGAAAGGATGATCGGTCCTACGGAAGTTTAGTTTTCCTCAATGTGAGTCATAGGATGCGGAAAGGGAGGAGTGTAGGGTCGAAGAGGCAGAATCAGGGGAAAGGAGGGAAAAGGATTTAGCAGAAGGGGGAGATGATAGGACAGAGAAGGAGAGAGTAGTGGGTGAGAGAGTGAAGACTGCAACGGTGCATGACCATCTGGGTTAGGGTTGGAGGAAAAGGAGACAGAAAAGGAAACAAAATAGTGATCAGAGACCTAAAAGGGGGTTGCAGTGAGATTAGTAGCCGAGCAGCCTCTAGTAAAGATGAGGTCAAGCGTATCTTGTGATTTGGAGGGGATTGGGTAAGGGTGAGGTCAAAAGTGGCAAAGAGAGGAAAAAATAAATTAATCGAAGGCAGAAGTCGGAGATTAATGTCGCCAAGTACGAAGAGCGGTGAGCCATCGTCAGGAAATTAGCTTATCAAGGTGTCAAGCTCATTGAGGAACTCTCCAAGGGCACCTGGTGGGCGACAGATGACAACAATGTTAAGCTTAAATTGACTAGTGATAGTGACAGCAAGGAATTCAAATTGGGATATGGATAGGTGAGAGAGGGAGAAAATAGAAAATCTCTACCACGATGACCAGATGGTCTCAGACTATGAGAGAAAACAGTCAGATGAAGAAATAGCAGCTGGAGAATAGCAGCAGCAGTGTTTTATGGGGTGATCCATGTCTCCATTGGGGCTATAAAGTCAAGGGACTGAAGGGCAGCATAGGCGTTCTTGACCTCAGATCAGGCAGTTCCAAATGCTGCCAGACACCCCAGAAAACACCACACCCACAGGGTGGCTTACCAATTTCATCAGCGAGTTTTTGTTAAATTAGTTTTTCCTGTTAATTTATCTAAAGCAATCCCTTTAAACACCGAGTAACTTCAATTTAAACTTCAATTTGAATGTGATCGGCACAACCTTAAAATGTAGCCTATGGAGAATTCCTTCAGAATGGAGATCAATGAAAGATAGTCATCAAAACGTATGCCTATTGATCTCCGTTTCAGAATTCACGTGTGGATTTAAAAACATTCTGATATTTCACAATAGGCTATGTATGTTAAGGGAAGTTTTCGTGAACCCTATCACTTAGAAAATGTGTTTATGCAGGACATTTAAAAAACAGTGTTTGTTTCGTTATGAAAATTGCCACATTCAGTTCTTCAGCCCATGGTAATGTTGGATTATTAGTGCACATGACATAGGGAGAATAGTGTACTATAGTATATCCTGGTCAATTGTCCGCACTGACAATAGAAAGTATGTAAAGTATTGCGCGTCATGCGCTGGCTGGCCATGCGTCAGGTTCAAACTGCAGCTTGGTCTGCGCTCCGCTCCATAATTATTTAATTAGCCTACATGTCATTTTTCTATACATGAACGGTTTGATCCTCAGCTATAACCACACCTCTGTGAAAGCGTACAGAGGAAGCAAAGTTAAACGAAACAATGTAATTAAATGGAATGATATGAAATGAATGTTATACCAACTGAAGGGAACAATTAACTAGTAAATTGGCAGTTAAATGTGCTATCATTAGGCCTACTAATGGTCGATACTGATAGAAATAGGAAACGGAGAAAGTCAGGGTAAGTCTATGTAGGCTAAACATTCGAGAGTGCCAAAAGGTTTAATTTGGCGTGACTCATTGCGAAAAAGGTCATACAATTTAAATTCTGCATAACAGCACAGCATTTCATAAACTTCACTGTCAGGAAGTTAATATGTTGATAAGGTTCAGTTTTGCTGCTATTTGACTGTGTTAGGGTCTCGTGAGCCTCAGTTGGTAGAGCATGGTGCTTGCAACGCTAGGGTAGTGGGTTTGATTCCCACAGAGGACCAGTATGGAAATGTATGAACCAACTAGTATAAGTCGCTCTGGATAAGAGCGTCTGCTAAATGACGTAATAGTTTCAAATGTTGAGAGCTTGGAAATATGAAGTTACTTCTGCATGTATGTAAAAATGTAGTTATTGACATAGGGAATGGAAAGGAGATACCTAGTCAGCTGTACAACTGAATGCATTCAACCGCAATGTGTCTTCCCCAATTAACCCAACCCCTGTTGATCAGTCTGTTCAATGTTTTCTACCTATATAGTGCTCTAAATACCCAAATTAATGTTAAGTTCAAAAGAGTACAATATAAAAAAATGGAGACACCTTTCAAACCAATGACGATTCCCAACATTAAAGTCAATGATTTCAGAAAGATTTCATATTTTTGCAAATAGAGTAGTAGTACCATGCTTTCGATGTTTGTCTCCAGCGATCATAAGGTTATCCAAACGGATTACTAATTTACCTTTAACTCTTATCAATATCTTTTATAAATCTGTAAATTACAGTGCATGGAGAATGGTTAGTTATATCAGGAGAAAATGTATTAGATGAGTATGACTTCTTTGTGCCTGTTGTAGGCTGGTTTGCCTGGTCTCCACTACGGGGCGTCTGGGCGCTGCATTGACCGCAACAAGTTGGATGTCCACCCGCTGCTGAGGGTCATGTCATAATGGAAAAAAAGGATGCTCAAAAATCTATTAACTTCAAAATCATATATGCGCAGGGCTACAAACGTGACGAACAATATGTATTTTGTTCATTCTAATTATATTCTGAGAAAGTGCACGCACGCACACACACACACACACACACTCTGTTGGTCCAGATTGTAACTCGATTCTTGGTCTCTGTCCGTTTGCTCGGTAATTAAATAGCCTGCTCAGTGCGTTTATCAGTGTGATCTGACAGTGTATCTCTCGGTCCCTATCCCGGGCTCCTTCTCTCCGTGCAAGCGGTGCATTCAGCTTCCACACAGTAATTGAATTAGTTCGGTTGGGAGGGGAGGGATCTTGTTTTGTTAGTGTGACGCCCATTCAAAATTCAAACCAATGGGACTATCCTCCGGTCGGCTGTAACCGAACCCACTCTGGCAGTCAGCAACGAACTGCCTTTGCTCTCACCTTCCCTCTCTTCTCGTCCGGTTGAATCTAAACATCAGGTGAAAGAAGCACATGAATCAAGCGTGTTTTATTTTTTCTCTCCAATGGTTATATATGAAGAGAATGCTGTGGAATGCTGCCATTTGGGTTCCGGGCAAACAAGCTGCCCTACTGTCACCCAGCAGCAGCGCATGAGAGAGGCTCGAGGACGGACTCCTCCCCACCTACCCGTGACACTTTCAAGACAGCGCTGAGAAAGGAGAGCAGCCTTTTACGGCCAGTCTGCGAACAGAGCAGTGAGACAGCGTTACGTATAAACGACTCCACTGCAGCCGGGGGTTGCCTATGTGGCTTTCTAAAGTTCCACCTCTGAAAACGTTGACCTCTGACGGACTCGAGCTAAAGCGCGAGCTTGCTTCTTTTCGTTTCTCATTATTGGACTTGGACCTACCCTCTGCGCTGTTGATTCCCAGCGAACAGTCCAGACACGGATCCAGCTCAGCGCATACCATGACCTTACAGAGACTGCTGTATTAGATGGTCATTCTAATCAATGTTTTATACATCTGACTGCATGTATTGATACCCTTTTTGTACATTTGTGTGAAAAAAGTGTCTGCCCTAGGAGTGATTTTTACTCATCCTGGAGCCGTCAAAGCTGACGTCCCATGAACACATAAAACTGAACCCGGACACTGAACCTGAGCGAGATGCACTACACACAGTGACACTTGCATTTGATAACTTCACCTGCTACCGTCGTCAATGAATTTTAACAAAGTGACCAGCAAGGCGTCATCTATATCGCAGGTTGCGCTATCAAAGCCCTTAGCACGTAGTGGTGTAGGAGACAGCGATTTTCTGTTGTATTGAATTGTCCTGCCTTTTTCTGTCATCCATAAACTGCGACAGAGGAAAGAAAAGGCACACAAATGTAAACGAAAGAAGGCATCTCTCCAGCTGAAGTGTACCTAGAACTGACAGATCGTGCAGTCACCCCACATCGAAGAGGAATACGTGCCGAACTTTGCTGTTGTGATGTTGAAAGTGGAGATGGTGCTATTTGTCTTTCTGGTGCTATGGATGTGTGTATTCAGCCAGGAGCCCAGCTCCAAGGTGGTGGCCGACCGGTATGCCGTCTTCTGGAACCGAACCAACCCCAGGTAGGTGTCACTCAGAGCGGCCAGTGGGGCGGAAGGGAGTCGATGTTGTCTCTGTGATCTCGCCACTGGCCGGGGCGTGTGTATAGACAAATGGCACGGTGTCTTTTATTTAAGGTATAGAGTAATGCTTATTGAACAGTTCTCTCTGATGGGTTATAGGCTATTTCCCAGAAATGTGGGTAGGCTATTGGTACAACAGAACACAACCTGTGCGCACAGGTTGAATATAGGCTAACCTATTTTGGATACAGTCTACACTGAATTGTTTTCAGTCAACCGTAATCAAGTCAAGTTGATCAAATCTAGAATATTGTCATAATAAGCCTATGAGACGTGTCACCCGAAAAGCGCACGGTTGGAGAGTAATCTCTTGCGTGTTCCAGTGTCTGCATTCCGTGTTTGTGAATCAATTGGGCGCTCGTGCCTGTCTTCTGAATATGCCCCGGTTAAATCATGGAACATTATTTGTGGGTTAATTCGAATGGATTTGTAGTAAAGCCTACCGTTGGAGTATGTAGAATAATGCGTGGACCATTGCATTGCTTGGATGGCTTAGGCCTACAACGTATATGTAGCCTACATCTCTCATCTTTGAATGAGCAGAATTAAACTCAGCAAGTGCTGTCAATTCACGGATAAAATGGCACCATGATTAACCCATATTTCCTATTTCCGAGAACAGCAAGACCGTGCGAAAATATTACAATTTAGATGTAGCATGTGAGCGGGAAGCGCTCAAATCTGTACGACGTATGTTTTGTCACTAGTTGTAGGCCATGGGCACATTTATGGGTCGCTCTTCCAATTTAGAAGCTTATAAGAAATCAATAATACGCCTACTTAACCAGGAATAAAGCCTCGCTATGCTGATAGGTTGCACTTAATTTAGTCGTTTAATCTCTTGTCTTTGAATTTGATCATGAAATGCGTTGTTCACAAATCCAATCCACTAGTTCTTATTCGGAAAACATGTTTTAATCCAGTGAAAAAGCTCCTCTGTAATATTTCCCCAAAATGTTCTCACCGACTTTGAATTACATAATTATGCAATTATTATGATTCATAGGTTTAAATGGTTAAATCATTGATATTTAATTAATATGAACATACTGTAATTCAATTGTAGGTTGACTGGTTGCGAAAGCAGCAATTTTTGCTGCGCTAAAGTAATCTACTTCGTGCGAGCATAGCATACAATGTAGGTATTGTCATACTGTCTAAAACCACAAACGTTAAAACAAGTTGATAATCAATATATGAAATGTAGAACGTATACACAGACGTATTAGCCCATGGCCAGAATAGTTTGGCAACCGTGAAACATTGATAGTTTACATTGAAGGACAAATTCGTAAACAAACCAATGTCCTCATTTTGCCACGACTAACCCCACATAAGTGATTTATTAGATATCACATTATTTAATGAACTTCATTTTATTGAATATTTAGTAAGGATGTTGGACATGTAGCCTACGTTATGATACATTATATTCTACAACTTTTCCACAAAGTAGTTGATATCAGCAAGCATTGTGCAAAATACATATTTTTTTGTGTGGATTTGTTTTGATTGAATCATTTAAAACAGAATTGAAGTTGATTGAGAGAGAGAACCGACTGCATTTGGGCAAGTTTCACATAGTTATCTAGTATAGGATTAAGATGTGGTGTCTATTCCTAATATATTGTAGGCTACAATGAAGCACCCATGTATTCGTTTTACATAGTGAGACTAAGGTCAGCGGAGGTTGACGTTTACATTTCCTTGAGGCCATAGCATACAAAGTGTAGCTTTTGACATTTCCCAAATACAGAGGGTCATACTGTACATGTCATATCACATTTTCTGGAAAACTTAACAGCAGCCGATCATACTTCACATAGTCAAACGTGTATTTACTTGTCATATTTAGCTTATTTCATGTGTTATTCTAATTGCTAAACAGTATTTGGCTTTTTGCATGACTATATATTAACCCTTGTCTGAATTTTTCCAATTAAGTTGTTGCTGTTCACTCACTCAAATGCCAAAATGATTTAGTATTTGCTGAATGGATCACCTAAGCTTATTCTCCAAAAACATACAAAGTGTTTTATCATAGCTACATAGACATTATTTAATAACTATTTATATTCATTTAGAAGTTTCTGAAAAAATATTCATGCTGAAAGAAATTAGTGGTCAGGGTAGACGCGTAGGGACCTAGTTGAGCTGGGGCCATTCTAGCCTTAGACTAGGTATCCCTAGTGCTGGTACACTCCATCATGACCGCTGTGGTCCAGCTCTACACTCCAGCTTAAGCCAGTTGTTTATTTGTGTGCCGCTTTGTTCAACAGAAGTAACACAAATTTGAGCTCAGTCTGATGTGTTACGCTGATAGACACAGTTTCATTAGGGTGCACATTTTTCACAAAGACTTTGACTGGTGGTTCTGTGGACCGCTTGATTTACTCCAGATGTGCTGACAGTTTGCTTACTTCCAGTGGAGGAAAAAATGAGGCTACAGAAATTAAAACGTTTGAGTAAATTTACTGTAAATCTCAAGTTGAAATTGAAGGAAAGCAAAACAGAACTGTGTGGAGACGTGAGCTAGCTCCAATAGTGTTGAACTTGTGAAATCGAGTTATAGGTTGTTTCCCTCGTCTTGTTTCGGAACTCCTGACTAGCCCGAGGACAGGAAACAGGCTTTAATAATGTTAGTCATCTTCTTCTACTTACACTAATCAAGTTTGTTTGACTCTGAACTAGTGTTGGGTGGTATCCAGAGGTTCATACCTTCGTACGGTTCCTGTACCATACCAGGGTATGGGATTACTGGCAGTGCACTCAAAGGCCGCTATTCCTTTCCCCAAAAAATGTTTAGGATGCAGGGATCTTGATCCAGGAGGGGATTGATTGTCTCTGCTGTAACCAAGAAGCTTTATCTTGCAAGCTAACCACTTAGCTAGCAAGTTACATTAGCAAACCCTGTAGGGCAGAGTCAGAAAACTAGAACGACAGGAGAGCAAACATTTAGTTACAGATGCCTCAGTAAATAAATATGTATTCTCTATATCTGTATGAGCCAGCGGTGTTGTATGGAGTAGGGTGTATATTAAGTGTATTGACCTCTCCATCAAAGCTCTATGAAGATCCCAATCACCAGTAGGCTGACGGTCAACCTGATTCACAAACAGAAAACAATCAAATATTAGTCCCCAAAGGGAAGTGTGGAGAAATCATAGTCCTTTGTTATCTGCTAGTGGAGGTGTTTCTTCTTCACACGACTGCATCTACAGTTCAGTGGTGTATGGGAGCAGACTGGAGGCTCTCCTACAAGCTCTGTTGACCCAAAGTGAAGAAAGCGTTTAGATACTTCACACCTTGGGCAGGAGACCTAGAACCTTGAAACTGCGTAATTACTCTGGTGAATCTTTCTCTCTCTCGCTCAATTCAATTTCAATTTAGGGGCTTTATAGGAATGGGAAACATAGGCTAACATTGCCAAAGCAAGTGAAATAGATGATAAACAATACAAAATGAACAGTAAACATTAC
This sequence comes from Oncorhynchus mykiss, assembly GCF_013265735.2. Lineage (NCBI taxonomy): Eukaryota > Metazoa > Chordata > Actinopteri > Salmoniformes > Salmonidae > Oncorhynchus > Oncorhynchus mykiss. The sequence continues at coordinate 70,739,421 of NC_048575.1, read as the reverse complement.
ACTCAAATGTCATATTATGTCTATATACTCTCTCCTCTCCTCTTTTTTTCTTTTTCTTTTTTTTCTCTCTCTCTCTCTCTCTCTCTCTCTCTCTCTCTCTCTCTCTCTCTCTCTCGCTCCCCCTCTCTTCCCCTCTTCCTCTCTCTTTCTCTCTCTCTCTCTCTCTCTCTCTGTCCCTGTGATTATTTCTAATGTCCTTGATGGAAAGTTTTTTTTCTCCCAGGATTCTACCTATTATTCACTCTTTTTCTTTCTTTCTATCTTTCTTTATCTCAGTACCTTGTGTATTTAGTCACTTTGTTTTCTCTAAGGAGGTTCCTGCTGTCCTGCTGGTGAGAGCTCTTCCTTCAACTCCCCTCTCCCCCGTAGCTGTAGGCCACTCTGTCTCTGTCCCACACTGGTGACCAGAAAATGAATGAATACAATTAGATATTTCAGGAGTCCCTCCATGGACCCAACTAGTGCTAGCTAGAGAGGTCACACACGCACACGCACACGCACACGCACACACACACACACACACACACACACACACACACACACACACACACACAGAGAGAGACATGAATATATAAGTCTGCCAGAGAACTTTGATGTGTGTGTGTGTGAGAGAGAGAGATTTACAAAAGTACATTTGGACTGAATGGACTGAACTAAAATGGTATTGACCCCAAACCCGATCTGCTGGCCTCACTCATAGCTTTCAGGCCGTTCTGTGCATGTCTCTGTGCTATGTGAAGAATGGGCCAGAAGGTCACCAGGGCCTTGGTCCCTCTCCTCCACACTCTCGCAAACATCTCATAATTACGTCTCTCCCGGTTGGACTTCTCATTACCTATCACCGAGCCACGGGACGTAACAAACTATCTGTCGCTGTGTGTGTGCTGACTGTGGACTAACACAGACACAGTACATATTCAGACTGTAGAGGGAACGCCGGTCTCCACACCCCCGTATCCAGGAGACTAGTCCAGGGATCAAAACACTATACGTCCTTGTTTATTTACATTACTTATATTTTTAGATTACAATTCCTTGTCCTATTTAATAGCATATTTACTTACATGAAAGATTTTCCAATGTAATAGTGTTTTTTTTTTAGTTTAAAATAAATTTGACCCCACGCCCCCCCAAACATTCACTCTCCTCTGCCCTGTTGTTCTTTTTCTATACCCTCAGACTTATTTTTCCATCAGTTCTCCCTCCCTCCCTCCCTCCCTCCCTCCCTCCCTCCCTCCCTCCCTCCCTCCCTCCCTCTCTGACTGAAGGCTGATTAGTTCTCGTTAATGACCTCTTGCTCTGCCGTTATTTCATCCCTGCAGCGTCTGCAACAGCAGGGTAGACTCAACAGAAATGGAAAGAGAAAGCTAGAGAGAAGGGAAAGAGAGGGCGTTGGAGGGAAAGAGAGGGCGTTGGAGGGAAAGAGAGGGCGTTGGAGGGAAAGAGAGGGCGTTGGAGGGAAAGAGAGGGCGTTGGAGGGAAAGAGAGGGCGTAGGAGGGAAAGAGAGGGCGTTGGAGGGAAAGAGCAGTAGAGATACAACGTAGGTGTGACATATTATTAAATCAAACAGTTGCCCGAAGGATTCATGAAAAAGTTTGACCCTAAGAGGAGGATCCTTTGTGATATGAATGCAAATGACTTTTTTTTCAGGCAAAATAGCATTTACTGCTTTTGGACAAAGCCTGTTAATACCGTTTATTTTAATTTGACAAATATATTGACCTAATACATTAATGAGCTTACGCAACACCCACATGTGTCCGATCGTATACTATACCTTTATAAAATTCTGTCACAACATTGATAGAAATAACTTTTCCCCTGTCCGGTTTCCCTGAGTTTTGTCTTTATTTCCCCCAGGTCTGAGTATAGTTTCTGTGTTTCAGGGTTCTCTGCGGTATAGGAAAGAGGGGATCATTTTAAAGGTCTTTGGTATACTCTTTCAAAATTGATTCTGGACTAGATCTCCCTATCCCAGCTCTAACCATTACATATAGATCTAAAGACCACAAATGAATCTGGACCAGTTCTCAGGGGTAGATGTTAGATGCAGTTTATCGTTAACGCATGCTGTCTTTTGTCCTTGTTTCTCTAAAGCTGTGAATTACAATTTTAGGAATATGTCTATTCTATGCGTTATATGTCTATGGGCATTATGCCTTTGCCTGGAGCTGTAGAGGCCCTCGCCCCCAGTCCTTGCCCCTACCCTTGGTCTCCCCCCCACCACAGGCAGAGTACACGCCCCCAACCTCTGCCCTCCCTAGCAGAGTTCACCTCCCACCCTCCTCCCTGCCTAGCAGAGTACCCCCCCACCCTCCTCCCTCCCTAGCAGAGTTCACCCCCCACCCTCCTCCCTGCCTAGCAGAGTACCCCCCCCACCCTCCTCCCTCCCTAGCACAGTTCACCCCCCACCCTCCTCCCTGCCTAGCAGAGTACCCCCCCCATCCACACACATTTTTTGAGGGGGAGGTCTGGAAGCAGCTGGTAGTGGCATGGAGTGATCTACCTTCCCAGACCAGATGTGGGCGCTATTGTGCGGCTCGCTCACCCCCCCCCCCCCCCCATACTCCAAACCCCAATCTGTGAGGAATTTCTCAGACATGGACACTCCTGCCCTCCACCCCTCCAATCATTTCCTTCCTGTCCACACTGCTCCTCTTCTTCCTGTTGAGTGTAGGGTGATTGCATGGCTCAATGCATTGTTTCAGTTTTGACAGGTTGACTGGAACATGCAGCAACTCAACATTGGCACCCATGGCAGCAGTTCTTTATGCCCTGTGTCAACATAGAGACATTTATGTTCTGTGTCTATTTTGGATATGTTACATTTATGCTGAGGTGCATAGACATATATATTTTTTAAATTAACGCCAAGAAAAATTAATTTATTTGTGATTAAATTTTTTTCTCACTTTTGATCAAGTGTAGTACAATTCTTTATTCATTTATTTGATGTCAACAAGCTCATTTAGTCTTGCTTGATTTGTTTTCTGTGTTCCGCTGTTAAACTCATTTACACTCAAAGTTCAATTGCATTTTGACGCAATAACAACATTTGCATGAAAAGACCAGAAGGGCATGATTGAATGATTGATTTTCTTGTTGTCATCACCCTTTTCTGTGCAATTGGAAAATGTGACGGGCCGAGACCAACCATTTGAGACCCTGGGTTTTGCCAGACCCATTTTCCACAGATAATTCCTTTCATGGTACACTGACTTCGGACATTCACAGACATTTTCCTTATTTAACTTTGGGGCTGACTGGCTTGGCGGTGCGGGGGAGTGAGTGGATGTTGTTCTAGCTGGGTTGGGGAGCAGTGTGGAGAATGTATCCTAGAAGACGTCACATCTCCAGAACAAATACCTAATTGACAGTGTAGGCCTTCGTAAATGACAAGGGAGAGAGAGACACGTGTTTTAAAGAAGGAAATGTCACCACCGTTAGAACAGCCAGCAGCCTTGGTCATGGTTTCCCTTCTCCTCAGTCTGACTGTAATAGTCTGCTGGGTTTATTCCCAAACGTCCATCTCCATGAGTAGAGCCCATGCATTACTGAGTACTGCTTCTATGTGGGAAGAATATTACATTCAAGAAGGAAACGCTAGCACATCTTATTGTACTGTAGTTCCAGGTGCCTAAATAAAAATACAGAATATGTTGTTGCTCCACAAAGTGTTAAGGGAATATACTGTTTTTATCCTCCTGTACCTTTGTCACAGAGTATATCCACCTCCACACCTGTATACAGTCAGTCAGAGCCACTGAAAGCCCAGTCTCAGCTTGTGGGTTTTGGAAGCAGGATGTTGGTCTGTGTGTCTGCTTCAGTCTAGCGTAGATAATGCGGGTGTTGGCATATCAGTCGATGGGCCAGACATTGTTTTGAATATGAACACCCCCTCATATTTCCCCTCTCAATTCCATGTCCCTAAACACAAACACATACACAACGCTTTCACCTCGCTTAGCCCCCGCTGCTTGAACTGGAGAGAGGCACCACAAAACAGTTAAGCCGCTTCCAAACTCCCTCCGAGTACAACCTACACACGTGCGCGCGCACGCAGCAGCGATCGAGTCTCTCTCTCTGGCCGGGTTCTGACAGGCTGAAAGGCAGTCATTGTTCTCCTTTCTCTGTCCTCTCTCTCTCGGCTGAAAGTAGGCATGCCCTTAAAACGGAGGGAGAGAAGGGAGATGGAGCAGTTGAAAGGGTTGATGAGGCAGGAGTGGGGGCCACAGCTGAAGTTTTAGCACGTTCACTGAGGAGAGGAAGAGACAAGAGGAGGAGATGGGGGAAGGCAGAGTGTTATAACCGAGGCTGAGGAGAGTGTTTAGGAGGTGGCTCTATATACAACAAGATCTCATAGTTTCCCTTCGAAATGTTACAGGGTTACAGGGTTAATTCCGTGTGGTTACAGGTTAAAACAGAAACAACTCAAATGTTAAGAGTTTAGGCATTCATTTCGAATGGTTAAGGTTAGGGATATGGTTTGGGAAGGCTTAAAACAAAATAAAAAAACGACGAGCTATTACCATCAAGTATCATCAAGTATGCAAGTGGTCTAAGCAACGCGCTTCGGCTCTGAGCATCACGAGATCATGCCCACAATCGTTTCTTTTATCAACTTTTTTTGCAGATGAAGGCATATATCTATGTTCTCAACCTTTTGAAATATCCGAAATTGAAGTCTTATTTTAGTGATCAGGCTGCTGTATACCCCTCACACCCTTCTATTTGTCCCCCTCATCACTTGCTTCACACCTCAGTTTCCAGGCATTTCTGCCTCTCTTCACTAATTCCATCCTCACCCGTTGCTCATGGCCCGGCTTTGGTTGGCTGGATAATGCAAACATTATCCCAGATAACCCTATATGACATCAGAACGGAACATGAGCGTAAGCAGAACATACCACACACACATTCAACAACGGCTTTGCTATTTTTAAGAAGTAGAGTTCATATTTTGTTGTGGAGCTCAAGTTGTGGAGATTAATTTTCTATGTACATTTTCTACACCCAAAATCTCTTCAGAGTGAAGCCCCTATACCCAGGTATTTTAAAGCAACGCAGCCTATCCCAGCCTGTCCCATAGCTGCTGCTGCTACCCAGGGTATGAACATGGAGTCACTGAGAGGATTAAAAAGCCATCAGCTCTTTGTCCTGAGACACAAAACCTCTTCCTCTCAAGTACCCCCATCTTTCTATTCTTCCTCTACTCCCTCCTTCCCTCCTTTCTTAGAAAGCTCGGGCATTCATATTAATCATTTTTAAAGGCTAATGAGATAAGACAGACTTAAGGGGAGACCCCAAAGTGCCCTAAGCCCACTGTATAAACAGAAGTGATGAACGGGGTCTGGGGCTACAGTTTCTTTAAGGATCACTACACACTTCCGTTTTCAATGCTCTTTGTTTGGTACAAAACTCCAGTCAGAATTGTGAAATGCAATAAATCATTTTTTTCCTAAATATTTTTGGGGGCTAATGGTGGTGTGCTGTGGTGTGGTAGTGGCATGGTGTTTGGGGGAATAGATAATTGATGTTGAGACTTGATCTGGTTGTTTGTGAGGTGTTTGAGAAACACGCATTTTTCTTTCCCCAGTTTCTCCTTTCTATTTCGCTTTCCCCCTCTTCCTCTCCCCCTCTTCCTCTCCCCCTCTCCCCCTCTTCCTCTCTCTCTCTCTCTCTCTCTCTCTCTCTCTCTCTCTCCTCTCTCCCTCTTCCTCTCTCTCGCTCCCCCTCTCTCTCTCCCTCTCTCTCTCGCTCCCCCTCTCTCCCTCTCCCTCTCTCTCTCTCGCTCCCCCTCTTCCTCTCTCTCTCTTTCTCCTCTCTCTCTCTCTCTCTCTCTCTTTCTCCCCCTCTCTCCCTCTCTCTCTCGCTCCCCCCTCTCTCTTTACCTCTCTCTCCCCCTTCCCCCTCCCTCTCTCTCTCTCTTCCCCCCATCTCTCTCTTTCTCTCTCTCTCTCTGTTTCTTTCTTTCCTTCTCTCTAACTCTGTCTCTTTTTTCTGTCTGTTTTGGGGGTTCCTGCTGGGGTGACTCAACATGCACTGTGTTAGGGTTAGGCCCAGTGTTGTGGCTGGCCTTGCTGACTGACGGTATCTCTCTCTCTCTCTCTCTCTCTCTCTCTCTCTCTCTTTATGCCAATATTTCACTCTCTCTCTCTCTCTCTCTCTCTCTCTCTCTCTGTGTCTCTCTCTCTCTCTCTCTGTGTCTCTCTCTCTCTCTCTCTGTGTCTCTCTGCCTCCCTCTCTCTGTGTCTCTCTCTCTCTCTCTCTCTGTCTCTCTGCCTCCCTATCTCTCTCTCTCCCAGAGATTGCTAGTAGAAGTGTCCGTAATAAGTCTTGGGTTTTGGGGGTTCCTGCTGGGGTGACTCAGCATGCACTGTGTTAGGGTTAGGCCCAGTGTTGTGGCTGGCCTTGCTGACTGACGGCTGGCTAATAGGCAACTGTATCTCTCTCTCTCTCTCTCTCTCTCTCTCCCCCTCTTCCTCTCCCTCCCCCTCTTCCTCTCCCTCCCCCTCTCTCCCTCTCCCTCGCTCTCTCGCTCCCACTCTCTCCCTCTGTGTGCGTATATGCGCCGTACAAGTGAGTGAGACAGAGCCACGTGAGCAAAAAAAAATATGGAGGTTCAGTGAGGAGAAATACAGATGTTGCGCCAGCGTTTCGAGCAGACATATACAAAGGGGTAATGCTGGCAGCCATTTTTGAGCCAAACTATACAGCCATACATGACAAGAGATTTTAGAATTTTCAACTGTATATAAAATGGCCCGAAATAACAGATGTGTGATTAAAGAAACTGTGCGAAGGGTAGTCTTACTGAGAATATAAAATAATCTCAAATGAATCTGTGATTATGCCAATATTTCACTAGATTGAGGTGGGTCAGTCACAGAGCAGAAATAGTCATGAGACACATGAAATAATGTAATTGGATAACAAAACAAGGCCATTCAGACTTTATTTGATTTAAATGTCTGCAGCTGTACTGCTCTAAACATTTTCTTGTGGCAATGAATAGGCACACATTCTTGTTTCAGACATAACGTTAGGAGTAGTGTTTTTCTCTCTGTGTGGTTGGCTTTTGGTTTTGAAAAGGTCTTGTTGGAATATACAGTGTGCCGGCTCAAGTTCCATAGAACACGGAATACACAGAACACTCCATCCAGTGTTCCAGTGTTCCAGAGTTACCATAGTTCCAGAGTTCCGTCTCACCTGCTGTGCTCTGTACTCCTTTGCGTCAGAACTCCATGTCATTCCTAGAACACGACCGGAGACATTCCAGCCAGGATTAGATGGGGGAGTTTGCAGGAGGTTTTTAATTTTCCCAGGAATTAACAATGTTGGAACAGCGTTGTTTGCCTCACTAGTGCTAGTGTCTTAATTTAGGCTGCTGTGTTCCTGTTGTTATTCATATAATAGGATCAATCTTCTGAAATACAGATCAATGAGAACTTAGTTTAATGGAGAGGAATGCATGTAAGGAATTATGTTTTTGCATTGTTTTTTTTTTGTTGACTGGAATTGTATTTCAATGTCTTATTTTATTATTTTACCTAAATTAAATTAAATGTTTTCAAATGTATTTTTGTTCTTATTTATTGAGAGATTTAGGTAAAACAAAAATTACTATTTGTTATTCACACTTTAAAAAAACTATCCTTTTAACTTTTATTATGAAATGTGTTTAATTTGTTGTAGTGTGTATATATATTTTTGAACACAACAATACATTCATATTACTGGTATACAACTATATGCTATAATATACCGTTTATTAGGTATACCCATCTAGTACCGGATCGGAACCCCCTTTGTCTCCAGAACAGCTACAATTTTTGAGGGCATGGGAAACGTTCCTCAATTGCTATCGAAGGGCCTAACGTGTGTCAGGAAGATATTCCCCACACCATTACACCACTGCCTCCAGCATGCACCGTTGACACCAGGAAGGATGGGGCCAGGGACTCATGCTGCTTACGCCAATCCTGACTCTGCCGTCAGCATGACACAACAAGAACCAGAATTTGTTGGACCAGGAAATGTTCTTCCACTCCTCAGTTGTCCAATGTTGGTGATCGCGTGCCCGCTGGAGCTGCTTATTCTTGTTTTTAGCTGATAGGAGTGCAACCTGGTGTGGTCATCCGCTGCAATAGCCCATCGTGACAAGGACTGATGAGTTATGTGTTCCTAGATGCCGTTCTGCACACCACTGTTGTACAGCACCGTTATTTGCCTTTGTGGCCCACCTGTTAGCCTGCACGACCTCTCATCAAAAAAACAGCCCCGTTTTTGTCCACTGTTTTTTGTTTTTTGCACCAAAGGCAAAAGTCATGAGTCTTGAAGGCAGTCAAATTCCACCATTTAGTCACGGTAATTAGGCTTCTCTAAGCTCTGATGCTGCTGATGATTTCTATTAAAAAGAGGAGGTTACGATCAGCTTTCTATAGGCTAGGCCTACTATATTTATTTCTCAACTTTCTTAATATTATGCACATTGCTTCTCTTTACAACAAGAGTTTAGCCTACCTGCCTGGCATGAAAATAAACCACAGGGAAAAGCGTCCTTCTTTCGCTATTGAAGTATATAGATGCCATGTCTTTTTCTCTGCTCCTGTTGCCCCTGTTTCCATACAGGTGCATGATGATGGTCCATTCTAAATCAAAACCAATTTCACACATATATTACTTAGTGTATGTAAAGACACGATTAAATCAAGAATAGTCTGACGGGTGACAATATTAGCCTGTGACTTGTGAATGATATATTATCACTTGGTAATGATGCCCAGCATAAGGCAAGAAACAATGCCTTTTTTTTGGCGACTTTTTCGAATCATAGTCGCACACCTCATGTAGCCTAGCCCATGGGCATATATGTTTGAAAAGGTTTGTATCATAACTAAAGTGGCCAAATAACTTCTTAAAATTAAGCACAGTAATCCGCTTTATAAAGGGTATAGAGCCTAACTGGCATATATAAGCAAAGCTCGAGTTTTAAGTTTGGGGAATATCATTTTCACCATAAAAATGCACCTTTTTTATAATAAAAGCATTACATGCATAATTGCGGTCACTTTTGTAAATGGCGTTTCCCGCTAATGGAATGTGCACATTGCCATGTGCACATTGTTGCGCTTATAATGTGAAGAAATAGCCTAATAGTTCATCAGCATTTTGAGCTAAACGTTCTAATCTGTTGTATTGGCCACATTGCGTAAAAAGGTTTTTGGAATGCTAGTGCTTGTATTAATTTGGGAACTATCGCATCCCACAACTGTCTCCAACTATGTTTGGAATATGTATTTCTCACACAGAATAGAATAGGTCAACTTTTGTACTATAGGGGATAGTAGATTGACTTAGGCTAGTGCTTTTGCTGTTCGTTAGGTCTACTCATCTCATTGGCTGAGTGTATATGATATATATAATATACTGTATACTATATGCCATTTAGCAGACAGTTTTATCCAAAGCGATTTACAGTCCTGAGCGCATACATTTTAAGGCTGGGTGGTGAGGGGAATCGAACCTACTATACTGACATAGTAAACATCTTGCTCTATCAACTGAGCTACAGAGATCAAGGCGGCAAGGCAGTCTCAGGTCCTCTGTTTTGTCATGTGGTTTTACCTTCACTAACTTTATGATACATATTATGTACAATCATTATATTTGAATCAGTTTTCTGACTGGTCAAGGTGACGTATTGAGTGTTCCTGTTTGAAAAGGTTTTTTCAGATGAACTTGACTGTTCGGATGTCTTTGAATGAGTGGTAGTTCCTCCCCTTAGCTTAGTACTAACTGTATAGTGAGACGTGCCATATTAAAAACTAACTCCATTTTATATGAATAACTTCTGCTGAAATCTTTTTTGTTTTCAAAAGTCCTACATTTCCCAGATAACAATAACATGATGACCAAGTAATGGATAGACAATACTTGGCATCACCAAACAATATGCATCAAATCCAGAGGTCAAATGTGTCTGTCTGTGAGTTCACCTCTCTTCGACAGGTGTCAGTTGCTCAATCCTTCGACATGTCCTCCAACCCAATCTGATAATAAGCAGAGGAGCAGGGGAGTAATCCGATCTTTAATAATGCAGTATTCGATTAAGGCAGCCCCCTGCACCTCTCTGATTCAGAGGGGTTGGTTTAAATGCGGAAGACACATTTCAGTTGAACGCAGTCAGTTGTGCAACTGACTAGGTATCCCTTTCCTCTGTCCGTGGTACATGTTACCTCTGCATGTCGTACATATTACCTCTGTCCGTGCTACATATTACCTATGTCCATGGTACATATTACCTCTGTCCGTGGTACATATTACCCCTGTCTGTGGTACATATTACCTCTGCCCATGGTACATATTACATATCTCCATGGTACATATTACACATGTCAGTGGTACATATTACCCCTGTCCGTGGTACATATTACCTCTGTCCATGGTACATATTACCTCTGTCCGTGGTTCAGATGACCCCTGCCCGTGGTTCAGATGACCTCTGTCCACAATACATATTACCTCTGTCCCTGGTACACAGTACCCCTGTCTGTGGTACATATTACCTATGTTCATGGTACATATCACATCTGTCCATGGTACATATAACCTCTGTACGTGGTACATATAACATTTGTCTGTGGTACATGTTACATCTGTCTGTGGTACATTTACCCCTGTCTGTGGTACATATTACCTATGTTAATGGTACACATTACCTTTGTCCGTGGTACATAATACCTCTGTCCGTGGTTCAGATGACTCCTGTCCGTGGTTCAGATGACTCCTGTCCGTGGTACAGATGACCTCTGTCCGTGGTACAGATGACCTCTGTCCGTGGTACAGATTACCTCTGTCCGTGGTACATATTACCTCTGTCCGTGGTACATAATACCCCTGTCCGTGGTTCAGATGACCCCTGTCCGTGATTCAGATGACCCCTGTCCGTGATTCAAATGACCCCTGTCCGTGGTACATATCACCCCTGTCTGTGGTTCAGATGACCTCTGTCTGTGGTTCAGATGACCTCTGTCTGTGGTTCAGATGACCCCTGTCCGTGGTTCAGATTACCTCTGTCCGTGGTTCAGATGACCTCTGTACGTGGTACATATCACCTCTGTCTGTGGTACATATTACCTCTGTCAGTGGTACATATTACCTCTGTTTGTGGTTCAGATGACCCCTGTCCGTGGTTCAGATGACCCCTGTCCGTGATTCAAATGACCTCTGTCTGTGGTTCAGATGACCTCTCTGTGGTTCAGATGACCTCTGTCCGTGGTTCAGATGACCTCTGTCCGTGGTTCAGATGACCTCTGTCCGTGGTTCAGATGACCTCTGTCCGTGGTTCAGATGACCTCTGTACGTGGTACAGATTGCTTTCCTAGGTGGTACATATTACCTCCCTCTGTGTTACATTAACAGCAGAGCAGAGTTTTCCTGCCTGTATCAGTGGTATGAGGGACATGGCACGGATTCAGGCTGAATTATTCACGCTCATAATCGGTCTTTATGTCCCACCGCCCAGCCCTGCCCAGGACACACTGTTATTCTAGTGCATAATTGATAGTGCTCAGAAGTGGAGAAGTTAGAATGGCAGAAGTAATGCGAAGCGAAAGTTTAGTCAGGCGGCAGCAGGAGTGGAAAGGGGGATTGGAAGAGAAGTGGGAAGTGTTGGAGACAGGGAGGTTGTGTTAGCCTTTATCAGTCTTAGCTGGGGCTAGCGTGAGGATCGCATATGTAGGCCAGCCTGAGATGGCAGGGAGGAGGGGGAAGAGAAGTAGGAGAAGGGGATCCTGTGTAACTAGTGTTGACGCTGAGCTGGGATAGAATGTCGTCTCTCCCCAGAGTTAGATTGAAGTTCTGGACTGGACTCAGCATGCTTCCCTTTTATACACCCCTTCATACATAAACCAGTCTGGAATGGTTTGGGTTTAGATGTAACTGGAGCGTTTGAATGCTAAAGAGTTACAGAGTGTGCAAACCTGTCATCAAGGCAAAGGTTTGCTACTTTGAAGAATCTCAAATGTAACACTTTTTTGGTCTCATATGTGTTATTTCATAGTTTTGATGTCTTCACTATTATTTTACAATGTAGAAAATAGTAAAAAATTAAGAAAAACCCTTGAACGAGTAGGTGTGTCCAAACTTTTGAATGGTACCCTATATATATGTATAAATTAAAATATGAATATCATACTTAAAAAAATATATATATATTTCACCTTTATTTAACCAGGTAGGCTAGTTGAGAATAAGTTCTCATTTACGCAAAGCAGTGCGACACAAACAACAACACAGAGTTACACATGGAATAAACAAGCGTACAGTCAATAACACAATAGGAAAAAAAAGAGTCTATATACAGTGTGTGCAAATGACGTCTAGAGGTAAGGCAATAAATAGGCCATAGTAGCAAGTAATTACAATTTAGCAAATTAACACTGGAGTGATAGATGTGCAGATGAAGATGTGCAAGTAGAAATACTGGTGTGCAAAAGAGCAGAAAAGTAAATAAAACAATATAGGGATGGGGTAGGTAGATTGGATGGGCTATTTACAGATGGGCTGTGTATAGCTGCAGCCATCAGTTAGCTGCTCAGATAGCTGAAGTTTAACGTTAGTGAGGAAAGTATAAGTCTCCAGCGTTAGCGATTTTTGCAATTCATTCCAGTCATTGGCAGCAGAGAACTGGAAGGAAAGGCGGCCAAAGAGGTGTTGGCTTTGGGGATGACCAGTGAAATGTACCTGCTGGAGCGCGTGCTACGGGTGGGTGTTGTTATGGTGACCAGTGAGATAGACAGTGGAACCCTAAGCCTTTTAGTGCTCATGTCTCGGACAGCTGAACCGTAGGGTGGACAATTGTTGTTTTAGGAAAGTAGCATAACCCCTCCCCACCCCAAAAAATAGGCTGTAAAGTTGTGCATATGCTACACATCAAAACACAAGGAGTAGTGTTTTCGTAATTTCCCTCCATGTATGTCCATTACATTTCTCAAATGTCCAGAAATGAAAATCTTCCCTGTCATGTTTTCCGTCGCCAAATTTCCCTATAGGAGACTCTGAAAAGGCATATTGTTTTTATGAAGATTTTAGGATACAGTGGCTTGTGAAAGTATTCAGTCCCCTTGGCATTTTCCCTATTTTGTTGCCTTCAAACTGGAATGTGTCTGTATCTCTGTAATGTGTCTGTATCTCTGTAATGTGTCTGTATCTCTGTAATGTGTCTGTATCTCTGTAATGTGTCTGTATCTCTGTAATGTGTCTGTATCTCTGTAATGTGTCTGTATCTCTGTAATGTGTCTGTATCTCTGTAATGTGTCTCTATCTCTGTAATGTGTCTGTATCTCTGTAATGTGTCTGTATCTCTGTAATGTGTCTGTATCTCTGTAATGTGTCTGTATCTCTGTAATGTGTCTGTATCTCTGTAATGTGTCTGTATCTCTGTAATGTGTCTGTATCTCTGTAATGTGTCTCTATCTATGTAATGTGTCTGTATCTCTGTAATGTGTCTCTATCTATGTAATTGTATATGTATTTATGTAAAAAATAGGGATCACAATGGATTTAAATGCCGTACTTATTGTGTAATCCCGGGCACTTAAAACAATATTTGTGCATATGTATTTTGTTTACTGACAAATGAAATCAATCAATCATAGTGTTTTTATTGTGGTGTTGAAAACCCAATCCATGTTATTGAAGTGGCCGAAGTCAGTATGCTTTGCTTATTGGTTGTGTGGTGCATTGTCACAGAAACCTGTTGGTGGAAAATGTGTTGCATATATTTTATTATAAACATGGCTTGAAAATCTGATTTCTCCTAGCTGATTGTCTGCATTGTCTGCAGACGGCTCTGATCGTAGTGTAATGAAACAGGCAGGGAGAGTGAGCTTGTCTGTGAACCCTCATCCTTCTGGCCCGTAGCCCTGTGTCGTGTCTTTGGCGGCATTAAACTGAAGATGAATCTTTATCAAAAATTCTCTGTAATTATTATTACGTGATTAAATAAAGGTAAAATAAACATCTCCAGCACCCACATCACTCTCTGCCACATGGCCTCAAACTGGACCATTTTGTTTCTCTCTGTTGCCCACACAAGTACTTCCATTAAAACAACAACGGGGACCGGGGTACCTTCAGATGAGGCTTGTGGGCGTTCGAGGGCAAATCCACCGTCATGTACGTCAGAGTATCACCTCTCCATGGTGGGGTCATATTGGTTTTATAGGCCAAACAGTTTGGACGCTACCGACATTTTCGGGATGTCTCCTGGTTTAACAAGCAGATGTGGAAGGCCGACATCCACTCATGTGGTGGATTGAGACGCCGCCCCTGCAAAACAAACATATCTCTATCTGAAACTGACACGTTGATTTTTTAAATTATGCTAATTCAATTTCCGCAGGGGTGAGGACATCGACTCTAATTTATTTTAAAGACAACAATTACAACAATTCCCATCTAGGAAAAATTCCTGACAGTTACAGTACATTCTTCCACTTAATTGACTGTACCTGCCTCCTTCTGCCTCTCTTTAGGCCCTTAATCTATTTCACCAGTGTCTATTGTAAGACTACTGTATGTGGGCTTAAGATTTTCTATAAGAAACTCTCAGGAATAGTGCCCTTTTATATTTCCCTCTCTCCACAGTCAGTGTGAATCGGTATCCCTGGCCATGGGATTTCCAGGTGGAAACCGTAAACATGGCCCCAGTTGTAACCTATTTTACACCTTGCTGACCCTTAACAAATACCACTGCCTAGCTACCGAACACTGCCTTTGTACTCGATAACAAAGAGCTTTAGCTGGCAATAACCCACAGGCTGTGAGCTTCAGTGGTAACCTGAGATAGTGTTCATATCAGAGGTCGGTGGGGAATGTTTCATCCTCTGCTCGAAACACACTACACACATGGATCATGCTTTGTAAAGTGGCTTTGATGTGGAGATCAGTTGGTAGTGACCTGGAAGACTGGGGATTGTGGAAATGGACACTGAAGAGGTCTGTACTCTCTGTTATTATCTGTGCATAGTCACTTTTATAACTCTACCTACATGTACATATTACCTCAATTACCTCGACACCGGTGCCCCCGCAGATTGACTCTGTACCGGTACCCCCTGTATATAGCCTCCACATTGACTCTGTACCGGTACCCCCTGTATACAGCCTCCACATTGACTCTGTACCGGTACCCCCTGTATACAGCCTCCACATTGACTCTGTACCGGTACCCCCTGTATACAGCCTCCACATTGACTCTGTACCGGTACCCCCTGTATACAGCCTCCACATTGACTCTGTACCGGTACCCCCTGTATACAGCCTCCACATTGACTCTGTACCGGTACCCCCTGTATACAGCCTCCACATTGACTCTGTACCGGTACCCCCTGTATACAGCCTCCACATTGACTCTGTACCGGTACCCCCTGTATACAGCCTCCACATTGACTCTGTACCGGTACCCCCTGTATACAGCCTCCACATTGACTCTGTACCGGTACCCCCTGTATACAGCCTCCACATTGACTCTGTACCGGTACCCCCTGTATACAGCCTCCACATTGACTCTGTACCGGGACACCCTGTATATAGCCTCCACATTGACTCTGTACCGGTACCCCCTGTATACAGCCTCCACATTGACTCTGTACCGGTACCCCCTGTATATAGCCTCCACATTGACTCTGTACCGGTACCCCCTGTATACAGCCTCTCTACTGTTATTTTACAGCTGCTCTAGTTATTTGTTACATTTCTCTTACTTTTTTTTTTGTATTTTCTTAAAACTGCATTATTGGTTAAGGGCTTATAAGTAAGCACTTCACTGCAAGGTCTACCTGCACCTGTTGTATTCAGCTTATGTGACAAATACAATTTGATTTGATCTGTAAAAGAGAACATCTGGAGAACAATACATAACACGCACTAAGTATCAAAGGCATGCAAGATTACTTGTTAGATATTACTGCACTGTCAGAACTAGAAGCACAAGCATTTTGCTACACTCACATTAACATCTGCTAACCATGTGTATGTGACCAATAAAATGTCATTTGATTTGTTTACATGACGTGTGTAATCATGCGTACAGCACATCCACACACTTCTGAACAGAAGAACAAGCTTTCACAAATACCTTATATGGTATTATCTCTGAGAAGGTCTTCTTTGTAGACAAATTGTGGACGCATAAAACCCCTGGAAACCAATGCAGGCTATACATAAATTTCAACTAATTTACTCATGTAGATATTTTGAGTGCCAAAATTAAATCACAAATTTGATAAGTGTGATTGCCTCACAGTTATGTTTGTGCCGATCTTAAAGGATTTCAGTTTAAACTTTTTTTATTTATTGCACAGTATGAGTACCCATATACCTTCAGCGGAGAGGAACAATAAATTGTATTTGATAGCTGTACCATTATAGTTTAAAAGCAAGCACTCTGTCCAAGCTTATATATTTTTTTCAACAACACTTTTATAATTTATTAGAACGGATCTTTCACTGGAGTCACTACAATGTGCCCATAAAGCCGTCCGATGGAAACATTAGCAGCAATATGTCTGGAAAACTCATAAAGCCGATTTACGAGCGTACTTAAGGGCCATGCACCTACCGGAGCCATTCTGGAAAGATGCAGACAGAGATTGTACCAAACGCTCCCAAATTACCCTATTTTAAAACCAATGTAGAAGAAAATCGATAAATGCTCAAATTAGCTTTAAATGATGAACCCATTTTGTTGTTTTATGATATATTTTGCAGGTCTAATTAAAGTACTGGCAAATTTACAGAATACCACATTCATGAAAATGGTAATTGAAATGGCCATATGATGATATATTGGAAGGGAAATCTAAAACCATACCAAATGAAACTCTTATGCACAAGATACTAAAATAAAATGTATATATTTTAGATTATGTATGTACATCTATTTTAATCCATGTGTTAATCTATTTGATTACATTATTTTATTTGTTATCAAGGATAACACTCAGACACATTTACAGTATGTAAACATTTTATATTCATCAATGTCTTTTGGACACATATGGAACGGTCAAAAATAAATTCTACATAACAGTGGCTAAGAGTGAGGATTTCAAGACAAGACTACAATATTGCAAAAGCTTGGCTGTCGCAAATACAAATAGAACAAGTTTAACTAACAGAAAAATCAAGATCAAACATCCTTATCATGAACTAGTCCACTGATCTGTAGCAAGCACACAACATTTCTCTGTTTGTCACTGACAACAATGGAGTCAACAGCCTGTAGTCCTCTCCAAACATAAATGAGAAAGTGTGAAAAGGGCCAGCACGCTAGGTCGTGCTCATATACGTGTTTATTTACAGCTTGGCTCAGTATGCTGCATGGGGCTGGAATGCTATGGCCGTAAGCAGGTATAGATTAGTTCCCCTCTCCCTCGCTGTGAAGTTAATTGAGGGAATATTCCACCCACAGCGGTTTGGGTTCACCCTCAATCTACATGCAGAGGCAGCATCCATTTTAAAAAGCGATACACAGTTTCACTTTTAATTTGACTGCAGTATTCCCCTCTACTCCAGATGAGAGTCTCAGATAATAATATGTCCTGACCTTTTGCACTGTAGGCTACTCCTTCCTTTCCCAGTGGGATGGTTATGTAATCTCATTAACAAGACATAATGGTTCATTATACTATTACTAATTTGATTGTATAGTACATAGTTACATATGTTACATGATTTAATATTAATTACTCCACTAATCGTTTGCTTTGCATATTTACATTTACATTAGCAATTAACATATGACAATTACAATGACATATATTTCATTGATTATTTTCATTTTCTCACTCTATATGCCTTATTAAGTAACACCCTAACATTTAGCTGAGCTAGTGCGGTTATTATCAAAACCACATATTAGCCTAGTGTAAAAGTCAATGCTCATGTGTATGCCAGACATTTCGTTCCATTCCTGACATGGGGGATATTGGAAGCGCTAATGTCAATTTTAGTGTGCGATCATGTACAGACTGATGCTATGCATTTACAACTGTTTATCAATCAGTCTATTGATTATGGTGATCACAGTGATACCGTTATTAGGAATAAAACTGTTGACTTATTTACACTGTCAATGCCTCCTCATATAGAAGCTATGTATACAGAACTGTCAATGCACATATACTGTATACACACACCGTTTTATACATTCAGTTGATAGTAGATTTTTTTATTTGTTATATTTGACTAACTACTCCAGCAATACAATGCCGATATTCTGTCATAAAAGTCCTCAGCTGGAGAATGTCGCTGTGAGACAATGACTTTGGGAGTTATGAAGTGTGTTGTGTAAATGTTTTATTTAATCTGAGCCCAGGATAGATTTGTTTTTCTGTCTCTCCACACGTCTCTTAATTAAGCAATAATACATGAGACACCATGTGTTATGACATTTTTATCATGGCTGTGATGTGGTCATAGGATGGGCAGGAGAAAATCTAACAATGGGAATTCCAAACCACCCTTTGTATAATAATAATTATTATGTATTTTTCCTGTGTTTTACCACGCAGTGATTATTTTATAGCTGGTTGTTTTATACGAGTGTCCAAACGTGCAGCCGGAAGGGAAGATTTAGTGTCTTGCCCGCTATTCAGCAGTGAGCTCTAATTGGAAGGTCAGGGGGACGTGTTTCAGCGTAACACAGGGTCCAGGAAATCACCCGCTTACTGGAGATTTAAAGGTTATCCAAACTCAACCCACGACCCAAAGAGAGAGAAAAAACATTCCATCATGAGATGTCATTTTTTAGGATTAATGTGCCTTCCTGGTATTAGTCTTAGGAATATTATGCATTATCATACAACACAGTTAATTTTACATGACAAATGTATACACTACTGTTCAAAAGTTTGGGGTCACTTAGAAATGGTCTTGTTTTTGAAAGAAAAGCAATTTTTTTGTCCATTAAAATAACATAAAATTTATCAGAAATTCAGTGTACACATTGTTAAAGTTGTAAATGACTATTGTAGCTGGAAACAACAGATTTTTAAAGGAATATTTACATAGGCTTACAGCGGCCCGTTATCAGCAGCCATCACGTGTTCCAATGGCACGTTGTGTTAGCTAATACAAGTTTATCATTTTAAAAAGCTAATTGATCATTAGAAAACCATTTTGCAATTATGCTAGCACAGCTGAAAACTGTTGTGCTAATTAAAGAAGCAACACAATTGGCCTTCTTTAGACTAGTTGAGTATCTGGAGCATCAGAATTTGTGGGTTCGATTACAGGCTCAAAATGGCCAGAAACAAGGAACTTTCTTCTGAAACTGTCACGACTGCTGCAGAAGTCCCTCTCCTTGTCCGGGCGACGTTCGGCGATCGATGTCACCAGCCTTCTAGCCATCGCCGATCCACTTTTAATTTTCTATTTGTTTTGTCTTTGTTTTACACACCTGGTTTCAATTCCCCAATTACATGTTCATTATTTAAAATAATTTTCCCCATGGTTTTTGGGCGAGTTTGTTTATTGTAAGTTCGGTCCGATGTTTGTGGGCTTGGTGTTACTTCATCTATTTTGAATTTTTGAGCAATTTTCCTTTTGTTACTCATTTCTGCTGTCCTGCGCCTGACTTCTCTGCACCAGCTTCACCCAGATCCTTACAGAAATACGCACCACAGAATAAAGTCAGCAGGAGCAGACAACCCCCCTTTAGCGGTCGAGGAGCGTGTCCAGCAGAATGCGACCTTGTTGCAACATCTCGGCACCGCCATGGATTGCGTGCTGCAGATGATGGAACGATGGGAGAGTGGAGGAGTTCTGCCAGCGCCTCCATCGGCACCACTACAACAGGCACCACAGTTCACCCTTCCTTCACCTGGTCCCAGTGGGGACGGGTGAACGTCTGTTCCACTTGAGGCAGGAGACGAGGAGCGCACAGGAGTTCGCCTTGGACTTCCGGACCCTGTCCGCCAGCGCGGGATGGAACGACAGTGCCCTGATCAATCACTACCGGTGCAGTCTGCGTGTTGGCCTGCAGGGATACCACTCTGACGTTTGACCAGCTGGTGGACCTGTCCATCCGACTGGATAATCTGCTGGCTACCCACGGACATCAGGATCGGGGCCTGTCCGTTCCATCCCCCAGCACCACCGCTCCAATGCCCATGGAGCTGGGTGGTGCTGCACTTAGGGCGACCGGAGGAGGGGCCATTCCCTGTACCATCTGTGGCCGCAAGGGGGCACATTGCTTGTCGGTGCTGGGGAGGTTCCTCTGGGAGTCGAGATGGCAGGCACGGTACTCTCGTGTCACCCCAGGTGAGTCGGCACCAGGCTCACTCAGAGCCCCCTGTTGGTCATAGGTTTTTGTTTATAAATATTTCAGAGTTTTCCCCGCATTCCCAGCATAAGGCGCACGTAGATTCAGGCGCAGCTGGGAATATTATTGACAGAGCATTTGCCCATAGTTTAGGGATCCCCATTGTTCCTGTGGATATGCCCTTCACTGTGCACGCCCTAGATAGTCGACCATTAGGGTCAGGGCTAATTAGGGAGGCCACCGCTCCACTGGGCATGGTTACGCAGAGAATTCGTTTTTTCCTTATTGATTCTCCTGTGTTTCCTGTGGTGCTGGGCCTCCCCTGGTTGGCCTGTCATGACCCCACTATTTTGTGGGAACAGAGAGCCTTCAAGGTGTGGTCACAAAAGTGCTCAGGGAGGTGCTTAGGGGTTTCCGTCGGTACTACTACTGTAGAAAGTCCAGACCAGGTCTCCACCGTGTGCATCCCCTATGACTATGCCTATTTGGCTCTTGCCTTCTGTAAGAAGAAGGCGACTCAATTATCACCCCATCGACGGGGGGATTGTGCGATAAATCTCCAGGTAGAACCAGCACTTCCCAGGAGTCACGTGTATCCTCTGTCACAGGAGGAGACGGTGGCTATGGAGACATATGTCTCAGAATCCCTGGAACAGAGGTACATTCGGCCCTCCACTTCACCTGCCTCATCAAGTTTATTTTTTGTGAAGAAGGATGGAGGTCTGTGCCCGTGTATTGACTATCGAGGTATTAACCAAATCACTGTGAGGTACAGCTACCCGCTGCCTCTCATAGCCAGTGCGTTAGAGTCAATGCACGGGGGCGTAGTTCTTCACAAAATTGGATCTCAGGAGCGCTTACAACCTGGTGCGTATCCGGGAAGGGGAACGAGTGGAAGACGGCATTTAGTACCATCTCAGGGCACTATGAGTACCTCGTCATGACGTACGGGTTGATGAATGCTCCATCATTCTTCCAGGCCTTTGTAGACAAGATTTCCCGGGTCCTGCACGGGCAGTGTGTAGTGGTGTATATCGACGACATTCTGATATACTCCACTACATTCGCCGAGCATGTGTCCGTGATTCGCAGGGTGCTTGGTCGACTGTTGGAGCATGACCTGTACGTCAAGGCTGAGAAATGTCTGTTCTTCCAACAGTCCATCTCCTTCCTAGGGTACCGCATTTCCACGTCAGGGGTGGAGATGGAGAGTGACTGCTTTTCATAGAAAGAGGAGTGGGAGGCCCTGGTGCACAACTTAGCAAGATGACAAGTACATTATAGTTTCTAGTTTGAGAAACATATCTTCAACTGGCAGCTTCATTAAATAGCACCCGCAAAACACCAGTCTCAACGTCAACAGTGAAGAGGCGACTCCGGGGTGCTGGCCTTCTCGGCAGAGTTTCTCTGTCCAGTGTCTGTGTACTTTTGTCCATATTACTGTTTTATTTTTAATGGCCAGTCTGAGATATGGCTTTTTCTTTGCAACTCATTGAGACTGGTGTTTTGCGGGTACTATTTAACTTCTCTGGGATATGTGGGACGGTAGCGTCCCACCTCGCCAAAAACCAGTGAAATTGCAGGGCGCCAAATTCAAAACAACAGATATCCCATAATTAAAATTCCTCAAACATACAAGTATTTTGCACCATTTTAAAGATAAACTTCTTGTAAATCCAGCCACAGTGTTCGATTTCAAATAGGCTTTACGGCGAAAGCACACCAAATGATTGTTAGGTCAGCACCTAGTCACAGAAAACCATACAGCCATTTTCCAAAGAAGGAGAGGTGTCAGAAATAGCGTTATAACGATTCACTTACCTTTGATGATCTTGATCGGAATGCACTCCCAGGAACCCCAGCTTCACAATAAATGTTTGTTTTGTTCGATAAAGTCCATTTATGTCCAAATACCCAGTAATCCAAATGCATAATGCGCGATCACTTGTTCAGAGGAAATGTCAAAAAAGTTATATTACAGTTTGTAGAAATATGTCAAACGATGTTTTGAATCAATCTATAGGATTTTTTTTTATCATAGATCTTTAATAATGTACCAATCAGAGAATTCATTTGTCTTTAGAAATGCAATGGAACGCAGCTACCTCTCACAGACGTGCGCGTGATCAGCTCATGGCTCTCTGCCAGACATCTGGCTCAAACAGCTCTCATTCTCTCCTCCTTCACAGTAGAAGCCTCAAACAAGGTTCTAAAGACTGCTGACATCTAGTGGATGCCTTAGGAAGTGCAATTTGACCCCATAGACACTGATAGGCAATGACTTGAAAAACTACAAACCTCAGATTTCCCATTTCCTGGTTGGATTTTTTCTCTGGTTTTTGCCTGCCATATGACTTCTATTATACTCACAGACATCATTCAAACAGTTTTAAAAACGTCAGAGTGTTTTCTATCCAAATCTACCAATTATATGCATATTCTAGCTTTTGGGCCTGAGTATCAGGCAGTTTAATCTGGGCACCTTTTTATCCAAGCTACTCAATACTGCCCCCCAGTCCCAAAGAAGTTAATGAAGCAGCCAGTTCAGGATTTGTGTGGTGTCTGTTTCTCAAACTAGACACTCTAATGTACTTGTCATCTGGCTCAGTTGTGCACCGGGGCCTCCCACTCCTCTTTCTATTCTGGTTAGAGGCAGTTTGCGCTGTTCTGAGAAGGGAGTTAACATGTCACACTGTATTTCAGATTAATTTGATGTTATGTTTAATGGACAAAAAATATGCTTTTCTTTCAAAAACAAGGACATTTTTAAGTGACCCCAAACGTATGAATGGTATTGTACATGGCAACATGTGTTAGTTAATTCATTAATTAACACGGACATATTATTGTGTATTTATAGGAAAGTAGTTGTGTTATATTTTTTTTTAAATCATAACATGTTGAATTTCATAAATGATTTGTGATACAACAGGAAAAGCTAAGTAAAAGGTTAGCTGTTTCTTTGTCAAGATCACTCTTGGGTTAGCTTTCCTAGAAATGTAAGAATTCCTTTTTCAGTCATCTGATCTTTCTACAGCACTTTCTTTACTAGAGCAGCTGAATTTAGCACAGTGTGGTGGTGTGTGTCTACAGCACCCCAGGAGTTAACCAGGATTGGAGGGCTATGGGTGTGTGTCTGTACTCAGGGCTGTACAGTTAACCATAGCCAGGATTGGAGAGCCATGGGTATGTGTCTGTACTCAGGGCTGTACAGATAACCATAGCCAGGATTGGAGGGCCATGGGTGTGTGTCTGTACTCAGGGCTGTACAGTTAACCATAACCATGATTGGAGGGCCATGGGTGTGTGTCGGGGTGTGTGTTTGTCTAAGGCCCCCCCCCCCCCCCCCCCTGCTCATTTCATGCCAGATTTCGACTGGACCCTCTCTCACGCTTCCATGGGCCTGTGGCGTACAGCAAGCGTTGATGGATTTTGGGTGCTGGGCGGAGGAGGGTGACGAGTGGAGGGTGGTGGTTAGATAAGTGCTCGATGTCTGAAAGTATGGCTTGATATGACTCCGTCACGTGGGCCCTGGAGAGATTTCCCTGGATGTTTCTTGGCACGCGATGCTCAGAGCATATGCGCACACACACACACACACACACACACACACACACACCTCTGAACGGGAGTTAAGATGGGAGCCAATAGAAACATTGCGTTGCTCCTTCTGTGCCCCCTGTGACCATGTAGAACCTCTAGGATCAGATCTGGGAGGACTTAAATCAGGTTCTACCCCCTTTTTCACATAATGTCTCTCATGTCTTAGATTATGTCCTACTCATCATCTAGTGAGCTCAGTCTTTTGTTCGTTGAGTATTTCTCTTTAATCAGTTGAATGTTTTTTTTTTTATTCCCAAAAACCTGTCCCTTATATGGCGGTGTATATGTATGTGTGATCAAGACAAGTCTGCCCTTCCTGCTGTTTCAGTGGTTGTGTGTCTGTGTCTTTCTGTCTCTGTGTGTTTCTCTGTGTCTCTCTGTGTCTGTGTGTGCCCAGTCTGGTCCCTTCACCTCTGTATGGTAATAGAGCAAGCGACAGGAGAGGTAGAGGTGAAGGTTCTGCAGACAAAGGAAAAAAATTGCTGATCAGAGCAAGGCTAGGGAAGGATAGGAGAGTGGGATGAAAGGAGAGGTGGAGGGAGAGAGGGGAGAACAGTGTGACACCCCAGGGTATGGTGACCAGAGCTAGACTAGGTCTCGTGATTATGGCTGGATTGTAGTCTACTCCTTTCCCCTTTCGTCTCCTTTCTTTTCCTCTCCTCTCATCTCCTCTCTCCTCTTCCCCCCCTCTCCTCTCTTTCCCTCTCTTCTCCTCTTTCTCTCCCCTCTTTTCCTCTGCTCTTCTTTCCACTCCCCTCTTTTCCTCTCCTCTCCTCTTTTTTTCCTTCTCCCCTCTCCTGTCTTTCCTCTCCCCTCTTTTCCTCTAGTCTCCTCTTTTTTCCTCTCCTCTCATCTTCTCACTTTTTCTCTCCCCTCTTTTCCTCTCCTCTCCTTTCCACTGCCCTCTTTTCCTGTCCTCTCCTCTCTTTTCCTCTTTTCCTCTCCTCTCCTTTCCACTCCCCTCTTTTCTTGTCCGCTCCTCTCTTTTCCTCTTTTCCTCTCCTCTCCTTTCCACTCCCCTCTTTTCCTGTCCTCTCCTCTTTTCCTATTTTCCTCTCCTCTTTTTTCCTCTCCTCTCCTTTCCACTCCCCTCTTTTCCTGTCCTCTCCTCTCTTTTCCTCTTTTCCTCTCCTCTCCTTTCCACTCCCCTCTTTTCTTGTCCGCTCCTCTCTTTTCCTCTTTTCCTCTCCTTTCCCCCCCTTTTTTCCTGTCCTCTCCTCTTTTCCTCTTTTCCTCTCCCCTCTTTTCCTGTCCTCTCCTCTCTTTTCCTATTTTCCTCTCCTCTCCTTTCCACTCCCCTCTTTTCCTGTCCTCTCCTCTTTTCCTCTTTTCCTCTCCTCTTTTTTCCTCTCCTCTCCTCTCCACTCCCCTCTTTTCCTGTCCTCTCCTCTTTTCCTCTTTTCCTCTCCTCTTTTTTCCTCTCCTCTCCTTTCCACTCCCCTCTTTTCCTGTCCTCTCCTCTCTTTTCCTCTTTTCCTCTCCCCTCTTTTCATCTGCTCTCCTTTTCACTCCCCTCTTTTCCTGACCTCTCCTCTCTTTTCCTCTTTTCCTCTCCTCTCCTTTCCACTCCCCTCTTTTCCTGTCCTCTCCTCTTTTCCTCTCCTCTCCACTCCCCTCTTTTCCTGTCCTCTCCTCTTTTCCTCTTTTCCTCTCCTCTTTTTTCCTCTCCTCTCCTTTCCACTCCCCTCTTTTCCTGTCCTCTCCTATTTTCCTCTCTTTTTTCCTCTGCTCTCCTTTCCACTCCCCTCTTTTCCTGTCCTCTCCTCTTTTCCTCTCCTCTCCTTTCCACTCCCCTCTTTTCCTGTCCTCTCCTCTTTACCTCTTTTCCTCTCCTCTTTTTTCCTTTCCTCTCCTTTCCACTCCCCTCTTTTCCTGTCCTCTCCTATTTTCCTCTCTTTTTTCCTCTGCTCTCCTTTCCACTCCCCTCTTTTCCTGTCCTCTCCTCTCCTCTTTTCCTCTTTTCCTCTCCTCTTTTTTCCTCTGCTCTCCTTTCCACTCCCCTCTTTTCCTCTCTTCTCCTCTTTTTTCCTCTTCATATTTTCCTCTCCTCTTCATATTTCCTCTACTCTCTTTTCCTCTCCTCTCGTCTCCTCTCCCCTCTTCCCCCCTCTCCTCTCTTTCCCTCTCTTCTCCTTTTTTTCTCTCCCCTCTTTTCCTCTCCTGTCTTTCCTCTCCACTCTTTTCCTCTAGTCTCCTCTCTTTTCCTCTCCTCTCTTCTCCTCACTTTTTCTCTCCCCCCTTTTCCTCTCCTCTCCTTTCCACTCCCCTCGTTTTCTGTCCTCTCCTCTATTTTCCTCTTTTCCTCTCCTCTCCTTTCCACTCCCCTCTTTTTTCCTCTCCTCTCCTTTCCACTCCCCTCTATTCCTGTCCTCTCCTATTTTCCTCTCTTTTTTCCTCTGCTCTCCTTTCCACTCCCCTCTTTTCCTCTCTTCTCCTCTTTTTTCCTCTTCATATTTTCCTCTCCTCTTCATATTTTCCTCTACTCTCTTTTCCTCTCCTCTCCTCTCCCCTCTTCCCCCCTCTCCTCTCTTTCCCTCTCTTCTCCTTTTTTTCTCTCCCCTCTTTTCCTCTCCTGTCTTTCCTCTCCCCTCTTTTCCTCTAGTCTCCTCTCTTCTCCTCACTTTTTCTCTCCCCTCTTTTCCTCTCCTCTCCTTTCCACTCCCCTCGTTTTATGTCCTCTCCTCTATTTTCCTCTTTTCCTCTCCTCTCCTTTCCACTCCCCTCTTTTCCTGTCCTGTCCTCTCTTTTCCTGTTTTCCTCTCCTTTCCACTCCCCTCTTTTCCTGTCCTCTCCTCTTTTCCTCTCCCCTCTTTTCCTCTGCTCTCCTTTTCACTCCCCTCTTTTCCTGTCCTCTCCTCTCTTTTCCTCTTTTCCTCTCCTCTCCTTTCCACTCCCCTCTTTTCCTGTCCTCTCCTCTTTTCCTCTTTTCCTCTTTTTTCCACTCCCCTCTTTTCCTGTCCTCTCCTCTTTTCCTCTTTTCCTCTCCTCTTTTTTCCTCTGCTCTCCTTTCCACTCCTCTCTTTTCCTCTTTTCCTCTCCTCTTTTTTCCTCTCCACTCTTTTTCTCTCCTCTCTTTTCCACTCCCTCACTCTCTCTCCTCTCTTTTCCTCTGCTCTCCTCTCTTTTCCCTTCCTCTCCTCTCTTCTCCTCTCCTCTTTTTTCATCTCCTCTCCTTTCTTTTCCTCTCCCCTTTTTTTCTTTCCTCTCCTCTCTTTTCCTGTCCCCTCTTCTCCTATACTCTATATTTTCCTTCTCCCCTCCCCTCTGCTGTCATTTCCTCTCCCCTCTTGTCCTCTCCTCTTTTTTCCTCTCTTTTTGTCTCCCCTCTTTTCCTATACTCTCTTTGCCACTCCTCTCTTTTCCTCTCCTCTCTTTTCCTCTCCTCTCTTTTCCTCTCCTCTCCTCTCTTGTCCTCTCCCCTGTTTTTCCTCTCCTCTCTTTCCTCTCTTCTCCCTTCTTTTCCTCTCCTCTCTTTGCCACTCCTCTCCTCTCTTTTCCTCTGCTCTCCTCTCTTTTCCTCTCCTCTCTTTGCCACTCCTCTCCTCTCTTTTCCTCTGCTCTCCTCTCTTTTCCTTTGCTCTCCATTTTTCCCTTCATCTCCTTTCTTTTTCTCTCCTCTTTTTTCCCTCTCTCGTCTCCTCTCTTTTCCTCCCTTTTCCTCTCCTCTCCTCTCTTCTTGCCTAGGGGACCTAGAGGACTGGCTCCTATTAAGGCAGAGATAATTGATTTTCCGCCCCCCTTTCTTGTTGCAATACCCTTGTGCCATCATCTTCCTCTCAGAGCACCAATCAATACAACATCTGCATCTGTATGGGGAGAAAAACATATACGGGTGTTGCTACTGGACTGGACCTTAGCCTGCCTCCCCTCCCTCCATCCCGTTCTTCCTTCCTCCCTTCTTCTCTCCATCTCCCATTTTCTCTCCTCTATACCTTATTCTCCCTCCTTTTTTCTCTGCCTCCCTCCCTTCTCCCCTGCCTTCTCTCCCGTCCCCCCTTTCCTTCTTCTGTCCCTCCCTCCCTGTTTTCATCCCTGACTCTCTCCCTCTCCCCCTCTCCCTTCCTTCCTTCCTTCCTCAATGTAAAAATATGTAATGTGAGGGAGTTAAGAGATTGAGAATGCATTTACAGATTAGCTCTGCTCCCCTCCCCCAGCCCTGCCCTGCTCGAGGTGTAATGAGAGTCGGAGTGTCTGTTTGTTTGTGTGTGCGCGTGTGTATGTTTGTGTGTGTATGCGTTTAATGAGTGTCTGATAACCTGGTTGTGCGTGAGTGGCGTCTGTAAGAGGTGGTGTTGAGAGAGGACAAATGTGGCATGGCAGGACGGTGTCCATTATGACCTTTGACCTCTAGGGAAAGTTACAATATATTGTAGATGGAAAGGGGAGATCCTTCTGTGTTGTATCCTTCACCTTGTGATACTCATACTGTCCTTATAAGAGACAGAGAGATTGATACTGTATTAGTAGATAGACAAGCATACACACACCGTATTTGTTGAGGGCGGGAGGGGGGGGGGTTGTAGGAGCTATCTGGTGAGCCTATGCTGGGCGTGCTGTTTCCTCTCTCTTCTGGATGACAAACAATCATGTTCTCTGGATCAGACTCGCTGTATAGGAAGAATTTAAATTAAAAAAGGATGAGGAGAGGAGAAGGGGTCAACGGAGGGAGCAACGGAACTAGAGAATGTATAGAATGACCCATATTGAGATGTGATAGAATATTGAATGATTGAGTGGTGATAAGATATGAAGTGGGACATTTATGAATTATATTATATGTCCTGACACCCACTCTTTAAAGCATGCACACATGCATATACACGCGCACACTTACATACACACACACACACACACACACACACACACACACACACACACACACACACACACACACACACACACACTCTCTTTGTGTCTGTGTTGTTCCATTGTCTGTGACTCGCGTCAGTTCTGAAGTGAGTCAACCTGTTTGTAGGGAGGAGTTTATTACCAAACAGAGAGAGAGAGAGAGTTTTTGAGTTTTTATATCTCAATGTGTCATTCTTTTATAACAAATGTGTAATTCTTAAATAAACATTAAAAAATAATCATAAAAAATTTAAATAAAATATAAAAAAGCATTTACATTCAAATTATTTTATAAAAAAAAAGAAGTTTCCCCTCCTCCACGAAACATACCGCTCCTTTGTAAACTTCTCCTCAAACAGGGAGATTTTTTACAGCCGAGAAGAACTCAAAATCTGCTTTTATTCTCGCTTTGAGAATAACACATCTTACATCCTTACCATATCCCTTGTCTATCTTATTTTTCCTACTCAGAAAAATTGTCATCTTAGCTTGTGCTAAAATAAAATGTAACAGTTGACATATTATTTTCTGTTGCTTACTATATTGATACCCCAAAATAAAAAGTGTTATTGAAAATCCCCCTACAGCTGTAAACAAAGCCGCTAGTATTTCAAAGAGAGGCTTTATCCTCTCACACTCCATAAAACAGTGAAACATTTTTCTCTTATGTTACATAAAGGACATCCATCTCCAACATCTGAGTTAATGACAGATACAAAAGCATTAACTGCAATGATGCCATGTATCACCCCCCATTACATATCACCAGTCCCCTGTACAGTGTTCTCCAGGCTGGCTTTACCTTGTCATCAACACCCTCCATGACATGTCACCAGTCCCCTTTAGTAACGGTGGCTTGTACAGTGCTCTCCATGCTGGCTTTACCTTGTCATCAACACCCTCCATTACATATCACCAGTCCCCTGTACAATGTTCTCCATGCTGGCTTTACCTTGTCATCAACACCCTCCATTACATGTCACCAGTCCCCTTTAGTAACGGTGGCTTATACAGTGCTCTCCATGCTGGCTTTACCTTGTCATCAACACCCTCCATTATATGTCACCAGTCCCCTTTAGTAATGGTGGCTTGTACAGTGCTCTCCATGCTGGCTTTACCTTGTCATCAACACCCTCCATTACATATTACCAGTACCCTTTCGTAACGGTGGCTTGTACAGTGTTCTCCATGCTGGCTTTACCTTGTCATCAACACCCTCCATTACATGTCACCAGTCCCCTTTAGTAACGGTGGCTTGTACAGTGTTCTCCATGCTGGCTTTACCTTGTCATCAACACCCTCCATTACATGTCACCAGTCCCCTTTAGTAACGGTGGCTTGTACAGTGTTCTCCATGCTGGCTTTACCTTGTCATCAATGCCCAGTTTTACCCTCCAAGGACGCGTTTCTTGTAGAAAACTTATGTCACTTCCCTTTCCCTTTATTAACTCAAACACTATGGCTCTTTCTTTAATGTCTCTAGCCCCATGTACGTATCACTTCTTGACGCTACCCATCCCTTTAGTGGGATAATTTTCATCAACAACCGCTGAATTGCATATCTATCCTAATCTGTCAATTATATGCATATTCTAGCATCTGGTCCTGAGAAATAGGCTGTTTACTTTGGGAACGTTATTTAAAAAAAAAAAAAAATAGTGCCCCCTAGCTTCAAGAGGTTAAAGAAGAAATCTTAAATCTGCTTATGGCTAAATAAAATACAGAGTAAGAGACAGAAAACACATTTCTTTACAGAGTTAAGGATGCGACTGAACTCTTTCATTTCCTTTAGAATTTTAATCACTTGTCAGTCTCGTGACCCCCGTTATTTTTGACAACAGAAACATTGCTGATTCAATAAGCAATTCACTTTCAGAAGAAAAAAATCCTTATAACCCTACATATATTTCTTCCCTTTTTTCAAATTCAGAAATATGCGTACCTTCTCAATCCCATACCTCCCTTCCACCCCATCTCTCACTATTTTGTTGTGACGCATCAGATGCCTCACTATCGCTATCGTCCCCAGAAGAAAACTACACCATCTCTACAACCTGTTTATCCTCAACTGATTTATCAATCTCTACCTTCCTCTTAGAAGTAGAACCCTCGCCACCCCTTAAATTCTTCCTCTTACTCCTCGGTACTTTGAAAACAGCTGCTTCATTTCCCCTTGTTTCACTCTCCTATTGAACTCCCATTTCATTTACCAGCACCTCCTCAGCGACCTCAATCGCAGTCTCACCGACTGTCACCTTCTCCCTTCCCCTGAAACCTCAGCCTGTTCATCCCTTCACTGTGACTGACCCAAACTTATGGAAAGCTTTGACTATGTACAGGCTCAGTGAACATAACCTTGCTATTAAGAAAGTCTGCTGTAGGCAGACATGGCTCTCAAGAGAAGACAGGCAATGTGCTCACTGCCCACAAAATGAGGTGGACACTGAGCTGCACTTCCTAACCTCCTGGCAAATGTATGACCATATTAGAGACACATATTTCCCTGAGATTACACAGATTTGCAAAGAATTAGAAAACAAACCTAATTTTGAGAAACTCCCATAGCTATTGGGTGAAATACCACAGTGTGACATCTCAGCAGAAAGATTTGTGACCTGTTGCCACAAGAAAACAACCAGTGAAGAAGAAACACTGTTGTAAAAACAACCAATTTTTATGTTTTTTTTATTTTCCCTTTTGTACTTTAACTATTTGCACATAATATGACATTTGAAATGTCTTTATTCTTTTGGAACTTTTTATTGCTTATGTCACTTTTGTTTATTATCTACTTCACTTGCTTTGGCAATGTTAATATATGTTTCCCATGCCAATAAAGCCCTTAAAATTAAATTGAATAGAGAGAAAGAGAGGCTGTCTTTCAGCAGGGTGTGGTCGTTGCGGTGATCTAGTGGAGTCTGACTGGTCCATTACCCATGATGGTCCAGGGGTGACCGTTTAGATTAGAACCCATCTGGTGGCGCAACACCTTCCCTCGGTGCCCTCCCTCTTTCCTCAATCCCTCCCTGTTTCCTCAATCCCTCCCTGTTTCCTCAATCCCTTCCTGTTTCCTCAATCGCTCCACGTTTCCTCAATCCCTCCACGTTTCATCAATCCCTTCCTGTTTCCTCAATCCCTCCTGCTTCCTCAATCCCTCCCTGTTTCCTCAATGCCTCCTGCTTCCTCAACCCCCCCTGTTTCCTCAATCCCTCCCTGTTTCCTCAATCTTGCTCTGTTTCCTCAATATCTCTCTGTCTCCTCAATCTCTCTCTGTTTCCTCAATCTCTCTCTGTTTCCTCAATCCCTCCCAGTTTTCTCAATCCCTCCCTGTTTCCTCAATCGCTCCCTGTTTCCTCAATCTCTCTCTCTCTCTCTCTCTCTCTCTCTCTCTCTCTCTCTCTCTCTCTCTCTTTGCGATTTGAGTGGGTGTGCGAAGGATTTATTTTGAGATACCCCCTCCTCCCTCTCTAGCTCCCCCTCTCTTTTCATCTGTTTCCCTATACAGTATCTCTCTAACACATATTCTCCCATTCACACATCATCTGGTGCCACTGGCAGAGTGTTGAAACAGAAAATGTTCCCTTCTTAGTTGGCTTAGTGTTGAATGTACCATTAATCTGCCAGTTTCATCACATTACTACTGAATATGAACACTCAAGGTTACTGCCACAGAATGTCTGCCTAGCTCTGTCTACCTACACAACTAACTAAGACAGTCTGTCTTTTTCCCATGGTATAAGACAGTCCGTCTATCTTTCTCCCATGGTATAAGACAGTCCGTCTATCTTTCTCCCATGGTATAAGACAGTCCGTCTATCTTTCTCCCATGGTATAAGACAGTCCGTCTATCTTTCTCCCATGGTATAAGACAGTCCGTCTATCTTTCTCCCATGGTATAAGACAGTCCGTCTATCTTTCTCCCATGGTATAAGACAGTCCGTCTATCTTTCTCCCATGGTATAAGACAGTCCGTCTATCTTTCTCCCATGGTATAAGACAGTCCGTCTATCTTTCTCCCATGGTATAAGACAGTCCGTCTATCTTTCTCCCATGGTATAAGACAGTCCGTCTATCTTTCTCCCATGGTATAAGACAGTCCGTCTATCTTTCTCCCATGGTATAAGACAGTCCGTCTATCTTTCTCCCATGGTATAAGACAGTCCGTCTATCGTTCTCCCATGGTATAAGACAGTCCGTCTATCGTTCTCCCATGGTATAAAGGCTGCTTGCTGTATGTCAACTCTATACCTCTTGTGTGAAGAAAACAGTGTGTACAGCGCATTCAGAAAGTATTCAGACCCATTGACGTTTTCCACATTTTGTTACGTCACAGCCTTATTCTAACATTTATTAAATTGTTTTTGTCCCTCATCAATCTACTGTGTTTATAAATGTAATAAAGTAAACATCTGAAATATCACATTGACATAAGTATTCAGTACTGAGTACTTTGTTGAAGCACCTTTGGCAGCGATTACAGCCTTGAGTCTTCTTGGGTTTGATGCTAAAAGCTTGGCACACCTATTTTCAGGTCTCTCCAAAGATGTTCAATCGGGTTCAAGCAGGTTTTCATCAGGGATCCCTCTGTTCTTTGCTCTGTTCATCTTTGCCTCGATCCCAACTAGTGTCCCAGTACCTGCTGCTGAAAAACATCCCCACAGCATGATGCTGCCACCACAATGCTTCACCTTAGAGATGGTGCCAGGTTTCCTCCAAACGTGACACTTGGCATTCAGGCCATGGAGTTCAATCTTGGTTTCATCAGACCAGAGAATCTTGTTTCTCATGGTCTGAGAGTCTTTAGGTGCCTTTTGGTAAACTCCAAGCTTCATGTGCCTTTTACCGACTGGCCACTCTACCAAAAAGGTCTGATTGGTGGAGTGCTGTAAAGATGGTTGTCCTTCTGAAGGTTCTCCCATCTCCATAGAGGAATTCCAGAGCTCTGTCAGAGTGACCATCGGGTTCTTGGTCACCTCTCTGACCCAGGGCCTTCTCCCCCGATTGCCCAGTTTGGCCGAGTGGACAGCTCTAGGAAGATTCTTGGTGGTTACAAAGTTTTTACATTTAAGAGTGATGGAGGCCACTCTGTTCTTGGGGACCTTGAATGCTGCAGAAATGTTTTTGTACCCTTCCCCAGATCTGTGCCTCAACACAGTCCTGTCTCGGAGCTCTACGGACAATTCCTTCAACTTCATGGCTTGGTTTTTGCTCTGATATGCACTGTCAACTGTGGGACCTTATAAAGACAGGTGTGTGCCTTTCCAAATCATGTCCAAACAATTGCATTTACCAAAGGTGGACTCCAATCAAGTTGTAGAAAAGTCTCAAGGACGATCAATGGAAACAGGATGCACCTGAGTTTAATTTTGATTCTCATAGCAAGGGGTCTGAATACTTATGTAAATAAGATATTTCTGTTTTTATTTTTAATACCTTTGCAAAAAAAACAACATAAAAATGGTTTTGCTGCATCATGGGGTATTGTGTGTAGATTGCTGAGGATTATTTTTTTTAAATCCATTTTAGAATAAGGCTGTAGCACAACAAAATGTGAAAAAGTCCAAAGGCACTGAATGTGTGTTTGTCTTCCTCTCTGTGTGTTTGTGTGTGTGTGTGTGTGTGTGTGTTCTCTCTGTGTCAAGAGTAAAAAAAAGTGTTGCGTGTATGTGTGTTTCTTTTTCTTCAGTCCTCCCAGGGTTCAGGGCTCGGCGGCTGTGTTCTTAAGGTCAGGGATGACTCTGTAGGCGAGAGGTCACTCATCAAAACCATTCATTCCAATATCCCTACATCCCTCCATTACTCCATACCTCTTTTATGGACTCACTCTCCTGTGTTGCTCTTCTTATGTGGACTTTATTATATGTTCCTCTAGTTGGCCGACGAGGGAGAGTCATCCACCATTTGCATCTTTTAACCTCTGCCCTCTCTTGTATTCGTGTGTTTGGAGACTTTGGTCGTTGGGGCCTGATGGTGGAAAGGTGGCCCAGGACACCCTGCCCTCGCAGGGCACACTGCTCCACAGCAGCCCATTGCATGGCCATGGAGGTCACATAGGAAAGAGGAGAAAATAAATGAAAATATCTATTTCTGTTTCAGACGTGCGCATTTGAAAGCCACAAATCCCAGTACAAAAAGGGAAAACTGTAGTCTGCAATCCTGTCTAATCTTTTCCAATCAATGTCAATCAAGAGTTTCTCTGAAACAGCAAAATGAGACCACAAGAGGACTCCTGCTGTTAACTCTGATGAAATGAGATCGAGCTGCTCTTTTAATGAACATAGTCAGCAAACACACACACATATAGCACGCCAACACACGTATGTACACGCATACTCACACTCATTCATTAGAAGGGAAATATGAGTCCTACGCAGTAGTAATAGGGTTGACCTGTGGTAGACTCTACGTTACTGTTGAAGGTTTTATGCACACTCAGAATAAGTCAGACTCAGATTCGGATTGTGTAATAGTCACATGTACAGGGTTGCAGGTGTGATTGCAGGGTACAGTGAAAATCTTATGCTTCGAGCTCCAACATGCAGGACGGGTGAATTAAAATAAAGGAAATAGTGCTATTTCTATTTCTACAATTTTTATTACTATCTACTGTATTATATATATATCTATGGTGGAGCAGCAGAAGGAAGAATGTCCATAGAGGGAGTAGCAGGTAAGTGAGTGTTGAGGGTGTGGAAGGGGGAAGCTGTAGCTGGTATCTATTCAGCAGTCCTAATGGTTAGAAACCATTGGCCAGTCTTTCAGTTTTTGCTATGATGCTCCTGTACTGCCCGGGTCTGAGTGACCAAAGCGGGGAAAACAGGTCTTGGCTTGGGTGGCTCCCTGATGATCTTATTGGCCTTCCTATGACACCTGGTGTTGTAGGTGTCCTTTACAGCAGGCAGTAGGTACCCAATGTTGCATTCAGCTGCACGTATCACTCTCTGAAGAGTCTTGTGGTCCGTGGCGGTGGAGTTGTCGTACCAGGCTGTGATTTAGCCCAACAATATGCTCTCGATGGTGCTCCTGTAGGACACTGTGAGGTCCCTCTGGGACAGGCCACATTTCTGCAGCACCCTGAGGTTGATGTTGCCTACCTTCACCACCTGGGGGCGCCCCGTCAGGAAGTCCAGGAGCCAGTTCCATAGGGAGAAGTTCAGACCCAGGGCTGTGAGCTTTGTAATGAGCTTATATGGCACTGTGGTATTGAAGGCCGAGCTGTAGTTGATGAACAGTCTTTGACTAGCCTCTCGAAGCACTTCATGATGACGGAAGTGAGGGTTACTGGTCGTTAGTCATTCAGTTCAGTTACTTTCCCTTTCTTGGACACAAGGATGATGGTGGACATCTGAAGCAGGTGGGTATAGGTATACCCACCTGCTATACTCATAATGTATTCTCATAAATGACAGTTCAGGCTCTCTGTTGGACTAGTATGAATATATGTATGGATGATATAAAATAGAAATAGAATGCTTAGGAGAAACGTGCTCATTTGTTGACTAGAGATGTGTTTGTATAAGCGTATATTTGTGTGTATTAGATTATTCAACTCATCAATTTTCTTTAATAACATGTCACCTGCTCTACATTCTTCTTCTGTGTAAGGCCTAGTGATTATGCCCGATTTATCAACTGGGTGGATCGAGCCCTGAATGCTGATTGGCTGACAGCCGTGGTATATCAGACTGTATACCACGGGTATGACCCCCCAAAAAATGTTCTACTCTAATTACGTTGGTAACCAGTTTATAATAGCAATAAGGCACCTCGGGGGGTTGTGATATATGGCCAATATACCACGGCTAAGGGCTGTATCCAGGCACTCTCTCTCTCTCACAGACAGGTGGGGGAATCAAGCAAAGTATCCCTTTCCAACAAACTCACTGTAGGCTGCCGCCTAAAATATGCACAGTGGGCCAACACGCATGCACACACACAAACACACACACACGCACGCACGCATGCACACACACATGCACTCCACCCAACCACAAATGTTTTCATATTTTGTATTTTTAGCATTTGTGACTAGCTTCAGGAAACTATATGTTGTGCATCACTACTTCACAGGAGTGGCTTTTAAATGTAAACGTTTAAAATCAAATCAAAATGCATCTTTTGGGTGCAGAAATGCCTTCTGGAACATGTGAACTTTCATCTTCCTTAATAACAAATATCTATCTGGTAATATCTGGTAATAGTTTGTTTAGCCACAGAAAAGCCAGCAACCTTCCCGCTAGCCATGATTGGGTGAGATAGTAAGTAGGCTGGACATGCTGAGAGATGAGTTCGGATTGGTCTGCCATGTAGCACACTTCTGTCAATACCTTGAGCTGGCCAGTATGTGTAGGTAATCCTTTATAATGCTATATATAATGCTTTTTTGAAAGATATCACATAGTAGAACTGCAGAAGTGCTGCTCTCTGGGGTTTGATTGCAAATATGCAGACAGAGTCGGAAAGAGAACACACAGAAGGCTGTAGTATAAAACATCTGTATCCGGATTACATCTTCAAACTAAGGGCAACCACAGCATCCTTGACAGAGAGGTTGAAGCATCCATCCATGTAAATGGGTAAGATAGTCTAGCTAACTACATTTTCATATATTACAGGCTTCAAATTTTGTCAGAAAGTCTGTGTAGTAATATTATTTGTATCTCAGAGCCATTTGCATTGCTAGTTATGGCCTAAAATTAGCTAGTTTACATTGAACCTGGTTGGTTAGCTACCTGCAGATTCATGAAGGGTAGTAAAGTTATGAGTTGGGATTATGGTTCATTGTTTAGCTAGCTAGCAACATGTCTAAACAAAAAATACTTCACTATGCAAGTAACCATTTCAATAGAATGTTCAGGATGTCACTGTGACAACTGTTGATAGACGTAGCTGGTAAATTCGCTCTGGTTATCTACTCCGATTTCAGAGCACTCTCATTTTAGTGTGCCAGACCACAGAATAACTGACAAATTGCTCAACACCCATTGAATATGGAAAACGTAATTAAATTGTTGCCAGTGGCACAGTTACAGTCACCAACGTTCTGGATAACATAAAAACATCTCAACCAGCTCTGCTAGGGCGAGTAAAATTGTCAGAGGAAGCTGTTCTCTCATTTGTGTCTGGAAGCACAGTGCCTCACAAAGTATACATCTTCCTTGGTGTTTTTCCTACATTGTTGCATTGCAACCTGTAATTAAATTGATATTTATTTGGAATTCATGTAATAGACATACACAAAATATTCCAAATGGGTAACGTGAAATGAAAAAAAAATCTTGTTTCAAAAAAATCTAAAAACTGAGAAGTGGTGCTTGTTTATGTGTTCACCCCCTTTGCTATGAAGCCCCTAAATAAGATCTGGTGCAACCAATTACCTTCAGAAGTCACATAATTAGTTAAATAAAGTCCACCTTTCTGCAATCTAAGTGTCACATGATCTCAGTATACATACACCTGTTCTGAAAGTCCCCAGATTCTGCAACACCACTAAACAAGGGGCACCATAAAGACCAAGGAGCCCTCCAAACAGGTCAGGGACAAAGTTGTGGAGAAGTACAGATCATGGTTGAGTTAAAAAAAATATCAGAAACTTTGAACATCCAATGGAGCACCATTAAATTCATTATAAAAAAAAAAGAGAGAATATGGCACCACAACCTGCCAAGAGAGGGCCGTCCACCAAATCTCACGGACCAAGCAAGGAGGGAATTGATCAGAGAGTTAACAAAGAGACCAAAGATAACCCTGAAGGAGCTGCAAAGCTCCACAGTGGAGATTGGAGTATCCGTCCATAGGACCACTTTAAGCTGTACAGTCCACAGACCTGGGCTTTACGGAAGAGTGGCCAGAAAAAAAGCCATTGCTTAATTAAAGAAGAAAAATAAGCAAACATGTTCGGTGTTCACCAAAAGCCATTTGGGAGACTCCCCAAACATATGGAAGAGGTACTCTGGTCAGAAGAGACAAAAATGTTGCTTTATAGCCATTAATGAAAATGCTATGCCTGGGGCAAACCCAACACCTCACCCAAGTTGGTGGCAGCATCATGCTGTGGGGATGTTTTTCATGGGAAACTGGTCAGAATTGAAGAAATGATGGATGGCATTAAATACAGGGAAACCTGCATTTTTTTTACCAAGGCAAGTCAGTTAAGAACAAATTCATATTTTCAATGACAGCCTAATAACAGTGGGTTAACTGCCTTGTTCAGGAGCAGAACGACAGATTTTGACTTTGTCAGCACTGGGATTCGATCATTCAGCCTTTCAGTTATTAGGCCAATGCTCTAACCACTAGGCTACCTGCCGTCCCTTCCAGAGTCTTCCAGAGATTTGAGACTGGGACGGAGGTTCACCTTCCAGCAGGACAATGATCCTAAGCATACTGCTAAAGCAACACTCGAGTGGTTTAAGGGGAAACAGTTAAATGTCTTGGATTGGCCTAGTCAAAGCCCAGACCTCAATCCAATTGCGAATCTGTGGTATGACTTAAATATTTTTTTTGTCTTATTTCTTGTTTCTTCCACAGTATAAAATATTTTGCATCTTCAAAGTGGTAGGCATGTTGACCACGACTCCATTTTGTTGCTCCCTGCCTACAGACAGAAACTAAAACAAGAAGCTCCCGCGCTGAGGTCTGTTCAACGCTGGTCCGACCAATCTGATTCCACACTCCAAGGCTGCTTCCTTCACGTGGACTGGGATATGTTTCGTATTGCATCAAACAACAACATTGACGAATACGCTGATTCGGTGAGCGAGTTCATTAGAACGTGCGTTGAAGATGTCGTTCCCATAGCAACGATTAAAACATTCCCAAACCAGAAACCGTGGATTGATGGCAGCATTCGCGTGAAACTGAAAGCGCGAGCCACTGCTTTTAATCAAGCCAAGGTGACCGGAAACATGACCGAATACAAACAGTGTAGCTATTCCCTCCGCAAGGCAATCAAACAAGCTAAGCGTCAATATAGAGACAAAGTAGAATCGCAATTCAACGGCTCAGACACAAGAGGTATGTGGCAGGGTCTACAGTCAATCACGGATTACAAAAAGAAAACCAGCCCAGTCACGGACCAGGATGCCTTTCTCCCAGGCAGACTAAATAACTTTTTTGCCCGCTTTGAGGACAATACAGTGCCACTGACACGGCCCGCAACCAAAACATGCGGACTCTCCTTCACTACAGCAGAGGTGAGTAAAACATTTAAACGTGTTAACCCTCGCAAGGCTGCAGGCCCAGACGGCATCCCCAGCCGCGCCCTCAGAGCATGCGCAGACCAGCTGGCTGGTGTGTTTACGGACATATTCAATAAATCCCTATCCCAGTCTGCTGTTCCCACATGCTTCAAGAGGGCCACCATTGTTCCTGTTCCCAAGAAAGCTAAGGTAACTGAGCTAAACGACTACCGCCCCGTAGCACTCACTTCCGTCATCATGAAGTGCTTTGAGAGACTAGTCAAGGACCATATCACCTCCACCCTACCTGACACCCTAGACCCACTCCAATTTGCTTACCGCCCAAATAGGTCCACAGACGATGCAATCTCAACCACACTGCACACTGCCCTAACCCATCTGGACAAGAGGAATACCTACTTGAGAATGCTGTTCATCGACGACAGCTCAGCATTTAACACCATAGTACCCTCCAAACTCGTCATCAAGCTCGAGACCCTGGGTCTCGACCCCGCCCTGTGCAACTGGGTACTGGACTTCCTGATGGGCCGCCCCCAGGTGGTGAGGGTAGGTAACAACATCTCCACGCCGCTGATCCTCAACACTGGGGCTCCACAAGGGTGCATTCTGAGCCCTCTCCTGTACTCCCTGTTCACCCACGACTGCGTGGCCACGCACGCCTCCAACTTAATCATCAAGTTTGCGGACGACACAACAGTGGTAGGCTTGA
This sequence comes from Oncorhynchus mykiss, assembly GCF_013265735.2. Classification (NCBI taxonomy): domain Eukaryota; kingdom Metazoa; phylum Chordata; class Actinopteri; order Salmoniformes; family Salmonidae; genus Oncorhynchus; species Oncorhynchus mykiss. Next base: position 70,698,727 of record NC_048575.1, on the reverse strand, counting down.
TTACCAACAACGACGAGACGGCCTACAGGGAGGAGGTGAGGGCCCTCGGAGTGTGGTGTCAGGAAAATAACCTCACACTCAACGTCAACAAAACTAAGGAGATGATTGTGGACTTCAGGAAACAGCAGAGGGAACACCCCCCCTATCCACATCGATGGAACAGTAGTGGAGAGGGTAGTAAGTTTTAAGTTCCTCGGCGTACACATCACAGACAAACTGAATTGGTCCACCCACACAGACAGCATCGTGAAGAAGGCGCAGCAGCGCCTCTTCAACCTCAGGAGGCTGAAGAAATTCGGCTTGTCACCAAAAGCACTCACAAACTTCTACAGATGCACGATCAAGAGCATCCTGTCGGGCTGTATCACCGCCTGGTACGGCAACTGCTCCGCCCACAACCGTAAGGTTCTCCAGAGGGTAGTGAGGTCTGCACAACGCATCACCGGGGGCAAACTACCTGCCCTCCAGGACACCTACACCACCCGATGTCACAGGAAGGCCATAAAGATCATCAAGGACAACAACCACCCGAGCCACTGCCGGTTCACCCCGCTATGATCCAAAAGGCGAGGTCAGTACAGGTGCATCAAAGCTGGGACCGAGAGACTGAAAAACAGCTTCTATCTCAAGGCCATCAGACTGTTAAACAGCCACCACTAACATTGAGTGGCTGTTGCCAACACACTGACTCAACTCCAGCCACTTTAATAATGGGAATTGATTTAAAATATATCACTAGCCACTTTAAACTATGCTACTTAATATAATGTTTACATACTCTACATTATTAATCTCATATGTCAACGTATATACTGTACTCTATATCATCTACTGCATCTTTATGTAATGCATGTATCACTAGCCACTTTAAACTATGCCACTTTGTTTACATACTCATCTCATATGTATATACTGTACTCGATACCATCTACTGCATCTTGCCTATGCCGTTCTGTACCATCACCATTCATATATTTTTATGTACATATTCTTTATCTCTTTACACTTGTTTGTATAAGGTAGTAGTTTTGGAATTGTTTGTTAGATTACTCGTTGGTTATTACTGCATTGTCGGAACTAGAAAGCACAAGCATTTCGCTACACTCGCATTAACATCTGCTAACCATGTGTATGTGACAAATACAATTTTATTTGATTTGTGTAATTCTAATCATGCAATCTATTTTAATTCCAGGTAGAAGGCAACAAAATAGGAAAAGGGGGTTGAATACTTTCGCAAGCCACTGTAGCTAGCAAGCTAGCCAACGATAGCCAGTTAGCTTGGGTGCTTTACTGTTGCTGTTAGGTCAGAATGCTCAAATCAACCCTACTCATTGGCCAGAGCATGCAGTGTGTGCTGTGAATGCTCCGAGAGTGAAACGCTCAGAATTTACAAACAGACAATCTGACAACACTCCAAGGTTACGAATACCCAGAAAACAGTCTGGCAATCCAGATAAAATTTACGAACACACCCGTTCGTATAAACCGGCCTTTAGTCTTGAAATCTTTGCTTGTTTAGTTCATAGCCTCATACGTGAACCCTTAAAGAGATGGTTGGGGCTAAAGCTTAAGAGTGTGTGAACAATGCTTAATGATTGTAGACAAAGAAGAGCTCTCCAGTATGTGTACCAAAATATTAAATGGCCAATATTATGAATACAATATATGAATACAATATTTTTGGAGAATATTGACTAAAACATGTGCCATTAATGACGGAGTTGACCTCAGATACACAAAACAGACCTATTTTTGTCTCTAAAGTTCCAAACAATAATTTGTAAAATATGGAAAATAATTCATTTCAAAATCCCCAATATAAACAATAATTCTATCAGATTTGTCATCAGTCTGACAGAATTTGGGTTTTACAGAGTTGACAAAAAGCATATTTTTCTTCTTCATTCAAGTGGTATACACAGTAGCCATTTTGTTTTTCAGTTGATTTATGACTCTATAACCTAATTAAATGTAACATATTTGAAGCAAAATTCATATTCTATTTTAATCAGGAAGATGGAGTTGAAAGTCTACGGTTGTGACCATGATGATTCCAATATTGTTTGTCTAAACCTATTAAAAGTAGAGAACATTGCAGACCATGAGTGGTCTTATTGCACTACATGTGATGAGGACATGAACAGGGGGTCCTTATGGTATAGTTGACCCTGCTCATTCCTGATTCATTTGGGATTTTAGACCAATCTGATGGAGTTAACAATCGCCTCACACATCTTTTAGGAATTCAAGTTTTGAAATATAAATATTATTCAAAGTCGCAGAGGGCTATTGCAAGAACTACATACAATCATTTTTAGATGTAAAGTTCCCTGTTTTGAGGACCTGTGTGGTTCTGAAACCGATTCCGACTGACATTTTCACTTATAAATTGATATGTGGACATCATATATCGAAAGGCTTGCATTGAGCGGTAGCCCTGATTTTCACAGACACCACTTGAAGCTGGGATGTCTCTCCTACCATTTCATTTGTTCTTCTGACTGTCCATAAACTCCTGGCTGAACCCTATGTCACAGCCACTAACAACGCATATGCCTAGAATCCTTACATCATAATGCAGCAGGACACAGTGGTTTCATCACAGTAGCACATTCAGAGATCGATTTATAGCCATTCATCTAAAATAACGCATAGATTTTAAACAAAAAACACTTTCTTGAAAAAAATAAGCAAGGGAAGTGCTGCTAAGGTACACAATAGTAGGTTTTGGTAGACAGAAGGTGCTCTTTGGTAAAAGGGGTAAATTGGTCATCAAAATGTATCTGATAATATCATTAATTTAAATGCTTTTATTTCTATGGCATGTTCAAAAAACACTTTCTGTTTGACATAGACAGACACAATTACTAGGATATGAAAGGCGAGTTCCTAACAAGTTCAGGAAGTCAAGCTAGAGCTCTGTGAGATGTTCACATCAAAGGGTGCAAACATTTAGATCAAGAGAGACCTTTTCTCTAACAATAAATATACACATATGTATTTTTCAGTTATTAGGAAGGTAAAATCTCATAGTTAGTAATTTCATAAATGGACTATACTTTGAACAGATATAAGTGATTTGAAGCCTTATTCATACAGTTTTGTTGAATAGGATATACATCATATAAAATCTTTCATATTTTCATATTTTATCATATTTGCATTGTGTACTTATGCTTGTGTCCTCAAAAGTGATTACACCTCCGCAATTTATAACTCTTTTTACCAGAAAGGTGCGATGTTAACCTTTCTTGGAGTGTTCAGCATTACTGTTACTGTTTAGTTACTTTTGGGGATTACGAGATTACATTTTTGATTACATTTAAGAGGTTAATATCCATTATTACTATTTTTTAAAATGTGTATTAAAACATTTAACACTTTTTTGAGAGTTTTAAATTGTGATCCTTTGCTGCGGACATGGGCATTTCCAGGCGTAGAGCCGACAAGGACATTAATAATATTGAAAGTATTTAGAAAATTCCTAAATCAAATATTTTTCCTTATAAAATGTACATTTAGGGGAATTTTAAGTTTCGATTCCGGACAAGGATTCCCTGAGCTAATTTCCTGCTATTCTACACGTTTTGCCATGAGGCTGAGAGAAAATGTTTCCTATAATTCACAAAATATATTTACTGGCTTATGATGCTATCCGGGGGGTCAGTGGAGCCAGTGAGCAGATTCCTTCACCACAGAGAGCTTTTAATTCAAACAGACTGTCTCTCCTCTTCAAGTCAGATATGATGAAGTAGTCGCATCCTCTTCTGAAATGATGATGAGATCAATCATATTAAACAGCCATTTGGATTCAGGATGATTTTCTGCAGCACAGAAGGAGCTGGAAGCCTGTTAAAGAAGATGGACAGGTGAATTTCCTCTATGTTGCTGGAGGACAGATGATGGTGGATGTGGCTAAAAGAGTAGACAGCTTCAAAATGTGCCCTAATTTATCTGCTACTGGTGCTAGGTTTTGAATCAGCACTAATGCTAATGAAGACACACACTGCTTTACTTTACTACATTCAGGGAAGAGAGTATTGTGGGTGTGCATGCGCATGCGCTCCTAGGTGTGGGTGTGGTGTGTGTGTGTGTGTGTATATGTTTGTGCAGGACAGTTGTGGTTAACAATGCAGAGCCAGGCATGTTGTCACTCAGAAACACTCCCTCTATCATTGGTGAAGAAGAAAGGGCACAGCTTTGTGCTCAGAAACACAATTTGACACTCCCCTGGGATAATATACTGTATGCTGTGTGAGACAGACCTTTAGCATGCTGCATGGTTTTAGAGAGGAATGGGATGATTCAGCTGGAAAAAGAGCCAGCTTTGGCTACAGATTTCAGCACACAATGACAAGTTGTCTTCTTTATTCAATCTCTGCACAATGAATTCACAGAGGGCAGTTATTTCAATGTACAATATTTGTTTACGTACAGATGTTTCTTTCTTTCAAATGTTTAAGCTTTAGCTTGAACTGGCTCTATTTGATCCTGGTGCTGCATGCCTTTTTCCCATTAAAGGTCTAATGTGGACATTTTTATCTCAATATCAAATAATTTCTGGGTGAATAATTAAGTACCTTACTGTGATCGTTTTCAATAAAAATTGTGAAATTCTTGCTAGAACTGTCTGGGAGGGGTCTGAGTGGGCTGTTAATGGCAGAGAGGTTTGGAACTCTCTTTCTTAATGGTCTATTAACTAATTTAATGCCTGGGATGTCACCAGGCAGGCAAAAACGCCATCCCAACAAAACAGGCTGAAATTTCAGGCAGTCTTTTCAAACAGCTCTTGCACTAAATGTGAATTATCATAATTGTCACAATTTCACAATATTATTCCAACCTCATGGTGTGAACATAAATATAAAACACATGAATGCCACATTTTTGACTGCGCTGGGCCTTTAATGTTTCAGCTATTAGAAAATCCTCAATTTGCAGGGAAATTGGACCATTTCATCTCAGCATTCATTGAAATAAGGGAGTGTAGACAAGGGAAGGATGGGAGGACGTACTTTAAAACACGTCCATTAACAGTGTCTTTGAAGACAGTCTAAGCCCATCACAATCATTTCACTGCAAACAAATGGAGACATGGTCAACTGTACTGCATGAAGAAGTTGTATGTCAAAGTAGAGAGTAACATACTGTTACAGGCTCTCATTAACACTGTACTCTTAATACTCAGTTATTAGGGCATAGACCAGGGGTATTCAACCTATGAGGTCTGGAGTATTGTTGATTTTCTGTTCTAGTGATAATTCATTTCACCCACCTGGTGTTCCAGGTCACAATCAGTCCCTGATTAGAGAAGAAGAATTAGAAAAAGCAGTGGAATTGGCCTCTAGGTCCAGAGTTGAATTTGAGGGGCATATACTGTACTCTTTTACACTGTAAAATCATGTCTGAATACATCTCTCTCTCTTCCTTTAAATTCCACATTTTGCTGTTAAAGTTTCTATATTTGAGTCAACACTTATTAACCCCAGTTTGAAAGCCAGTCTATTCACGAGAGAGAAAAAGGCTGGGAGAGAAAAGAGGAGGAGGGATGGAGGGTGAATGAAGACGCGATGGAGAGGTGGAGGAGCGAAAGAGTAAAGGTCTAATCTGAAGCCATCTGGAGAAATGTTTAGGTCAGGGGTTGGCTAGTACAGGTCACGTCCCTCATGTAAACTTTACACATTCTTTAATCTCTTAATGGTAAATCATATTCATACCACTGACGACTGGCTGTGTGGGTGTACGTGTGTACTTACAGTATGTGCATGTGTGTGTCTGTATGTGTTTTCACACTACTGCTTTATCACATTCATGAGGTTTGGCCATGTAAGTGGGGGCCCAAAGGGTCATGCAGGGCGAAAGCTTATTGTAAGACCTTAATAAAGAAAAGAGATTGTGCCATTGTGGTTGAGAATGTGTTTCTGTGCAACTGGATTGGGCGCCTGACCTGCTCTCCCTCGGTGGGGGGGTATAAGTCCATGAGAATGTGTGAAATCTGAGGGTGAGGACCTGGATAAGGAGAAGGAAGGGAGAGAAAAGGGAGGGAGAGAGTGAAAAAGAGAACGGTCCTGAGGTGCAGTGTGTGAGAGGGTTATTGTGGTGTAGAAGAGTTTGACCTCTTGTGTTAACAGGAGTAAAGGAGTATACCCCCCTGCTGTTTAACTAAGAGCTGGGGCTCGTAGGCTGCCTACCTCAGTTATGTGTTTCTGTGTGTGTGTGTGTGTGTGTTTGTTTGTTTGTGTGTGACTGTGTGTCTGTGTTTATCTCTGTGTACGTGTGTGTCTGTCTATGTGTGTGTGTGTGTGTGTGTGTGTTTGTGTGTTTGTTTGTTTGTGTGTGACTGTGTGTCTGTGTTTATCTCTGTGTACGTGTGTGTCTGTCTATGTGTGTGTGTGTGTGTTTGTGTGTGTGTGTGTTTGTGTGTGATTGTGTGTCTGTGTTTATCTCTGTGTACGTGTGTGTCTGTCTATGTGTGTGTCTGTTTGAGTGTGTGTGTGTGTTTGTCTTTGTGTGTGTGTTTGTGTCTGTGTCTGTGTGTGTTTGTGTGTGACTGTGTGTCTGTGTTTATCTCTGTGTACGTGTGTGTCTGTCTATGTGTGTGTCTGTTTGAGTGTGTGTGTGTGTGTGTGTGTCTGTTTGAGTGTGTGTGTTTGTCTTTGTGTGTGTGTTTGTCTTTGTGTTTGTGTGTGTGTGTGTGTGTCTGTGAGAGAGAGAGAGAGAGAGAGAGAGAGAGAGAGAGAGAGAGAGAGAGAGAGAGAGAGAGAGAGAGAGAGAGAGAGAGAGAGAGAGAGAGAGAGAGAGAGAGAGAGAGAGAGAGAGAGAGAGAGAGAGAGAGAGAGAGAGAGAGAGAGAGAGAGAGAGAGAGAGAGAGAGAGAGAGAGAGAGAGAGAGAGAGAGAGAGAGAGAGAGAGAGAGAGAGAGAGAGATAGTGTTTATATGAGTAATAGTCTGTAGGTGGTCAGCTTTACCTCACTCTAAGATGAAACAGAGAAGTAAAGAAAATGATCTAAGTGGGCTACACAACTATCTGGCCATTTCTATCCATGGTTAGAGATCAACAAAGACTCTCTCCTTCTTCTCTCTACCTCTCTTCTCTCTCTACTGCTCTCCTTCTCTCTCTACCTCTCTTCTCTCTCTACCGCTCTCCTTCTTTTCTCTACCTATCTTCTTCTCTCTTCCTCTCTTCTCTCGCTACCCCTCTTCATATTTTCTCTACCTCTCTTCTCATTTTCTCGACCTCACTCTTTTCTCTACCTCTCTTCTTCTTCCTCTCCTCTCTACTTCTCTTCAATCAAATCAATCACATTTATTTCTAAAGCCCTTTTTACATTAGCACATGTCACAAAGTGCTACACAGAAACCCAGCCTAAAACCCCAAACAGCAAGCAATGCAAATGTAGAAGCACAGTGGCTAGGAAAAACTCCCTAGAATGGCAGGAAGCTTGGAAGCAACCTAGAGGGGAACCAGTCTCTGAGGGGTGGCCAGTCCTCTTCTTGCTGTGCCAGGTGGAGATTATAAGAGTACATGGCCAATTACGGCCAGATTGTTCTTCAAGATGTTCAAACGTTCATAGATGACCAGCAGGGTCAAATAATAATCAGTGGTTATCGAGGGTGCAACAGCTCAGAACCTTAGGAGTAAATGTCAGTTGGCTTTTCATAGCCGAGCATTCAGATGTTGAGACAGCAGGTGCGGTAGAGAGAGATAGTGTTGAAAACAGCAGGTCCGGGACAAGGTACTACCTCCAGTGAACATGTTAGTGTTCCCTAGTCACAGGCAGAACAGTTGAAACTGGAGCAGCAGCACGACCAGGTGGACTGGGGACAACCAGGAGTCATCAGGCCAGGTAGTCCTGAGGCATGATTCTAGGTCTCAGATCCTCCGGGAGGGGAGGGAGAGAGGGAAAGAAGATTAAAGGGAGCATACTTAAATTCAAACAGGACACCAGATAAAACAGAAGAATTACACAAGATATAACAGACTGACCCTAGCCTCACGGCACATAGGCTATTGCTGCATAGATACTGGAGGCTGAGACAGGGGTAGGTCGGAGGACACTGTGGCCCCATCTGACGATTCCCCCAGACAGGCCCAACCAGGCAGGATATAACCCCACCCGCTTTGCCAAAGAACAGCCCCTCACACAGCTAGATAGATAGCAACAGACCACCAACTTACTACCCTGAGACAAGGCTGAATATAGCCCACCGCACGAGCCCGAGGGGATGCAAAACCAGACAGGAAAATCACGTCTGTGACTTAACCCACTCAAGTGACGCACCCCTCCTACGGACGGCATGGAAGAGCCCTAGCAAGCCAGTGACTCAGCCCAGTAATATGGTTAGAGGCAGAGAATCCCAGTGGAGAGAGGAGCCGGCCAGGCAGAGACAGCAAGGGCGGTTCGTCGCTCCAGTCGCTCCAGTGCCTTGCCGTTCACCTTCGCACCCCTGGGACAAACTACACTCAATCATAGGACCTAGTGAAAAGATGAGTCTTCAGTAATGACTTAAAGGTTGAAACCGAGTCTTTGTCTCTCACATGGATACGCAGACCATTCCATAAAAATGGAGCTCTATAGGAGAAAGCCCTGTCTCCAGCTGGGCTCGATTCATTTTGCTTTCGTGACGTTGTATTGGTTAATGTGACGACTGCTGCTCATTGAATGATTAACGGTTTATAATTACATGATTTAGTGAATCAGGTAATTATTAACTCATTAACCTGGGGCACCTTGGTAAAGTTTGGTTTTACTGAGTTCCATTTACCAAATTAACTCAAAGAATATCGGTTTTTACAAAAGTCGTTAATTAGTCAATTTCCTTTACAATCTCATTCTGAACGTAGCATAATCCTGGAATCTGAAAAAACCTGAGTCCCACCAATGAGTCTTTACCACACCAATTGTGTTGATTATTTATTTACTTACAAGCTATAATGGTAATATAAGATACACATACAGTTGAAGTCGGAAGTGTACATATACCTTAGCCAAATACATTTACATTTTTTACAATTCCTGAAATTTTATCCTAGTAAAAATTCCCTGTTTAGGTCAGTTAGGATCACCACTTTATTTTAAGAATGTGAAATGTCAGAATATTAGTAGAGAGTGATTTATTTCAGATTTGGATTTCTTGGGTGCATTTTGGCCCAGCTGGTGTAACTGAGTCAGGTTTGTAGGCCTCCTTGCTCGCACACGCCTTTTCAGTTCTGCCCACACATTTTCTATGGGATTGAGTTCAGATCTTTGCCATTCCAATAACTTGACTTTGTTTTCCTTAAGCCATAACTTTGGAAGTATGCTTCGGGTCATTGTCCATTTGGAAGACCCATTTGCGACCAAGACTCAACTGATGTCTTGAGATGTTGCTTCAATATGTCCACATAATTTTCCTCCTCTTGATGCAATCTATTTTGTGAAGTGCACCAGTCCCTCCTGCAGCAAAGCATCCCCACAACATGATCCTGCCACCCCTGTGCTTCACCGTTGGACTGGTGTTCTCCGTCTTGCAAGCCTCCCCCTTTTTCCTCCAAACATAACGATGGTCATTATGGCCAAACAGTTATATTTTTGTTTCATCAGACCAGAGGATATTTTTCTAACAAGTCCGATCTTTGTCCCCATGTTCAGTTGCAAACCATAGTCTGACTTTTTTATGGTGGTTTTGGAGCAGTGGCTTCTTCCTTGCTGAGCGGCCTTTGAGGTTATGTTGATATAGGACTTATTTTACTGTGGATATAGATACTTTTGTTTGTACCTATTTTCTCCAGCATCTTCACAAGGTCCTTTGCTGTTGTTCTGGGATTTATTTGCAGTTTTCGCCCCAAAGAACGTTTGTCTCTTTATGCCAGCAGCATAATGCCTGCATACCACTGCTGGCTTGCTTCTGAAGCTAAGCAGGGTTGGTCTTGGTCAGTCCCTGAATGGGAGACCAGATGCTGCTGGAAGTGGTGTTGGACGGCCAGTAGGAGGCACTCTTTCCTCTGGTCTAAAAAAATATCCCAATTCCCCAGGGCAGTGATTGTGGACATTGCCCTGTGTAGGGTGCCATCTTTCGGTTGGGATGTTAAACGGGTGTCCTGACTCTCTGAGGTCATTAAAGATCCCATGGCACTTATCGTAAGAGTAGGGGTGTTAACCCTGGTGTCCTGGCTAAATTCCCAATCTGACCCTCAAACCATCATGGTCAGCTAATAATCCCCAGTTTACAATTGGATCATTCATCCCCCTCCTCTCCCCTGTAACTCTTCCCCAGGTTGTTGCTGCAAATGAGAACGTGTTCTCAGTCAACTTACCTGATAAAATAAATAAAAGGAGACAGAACGCGTCTCCATCCTGCGCGGTATGACGGCTGTGTGGTCCCATGGTGTTTATACTTGCGTACTATTGTTTGTACAGAGGAACGTGGTACCGTCAGGCATTTGGAAATTGCTCCCAAGGATGAACCAGACTTGTTTTCTGAGGTCTTGGCTGAATTTTTTTTACTTTTCCCATGATGTCAGTCAAGCAAAGAGGCACTGAGTTTGAAGGTAGGCCTTGAAATACATCCACAGGTAAACCTCCAATTGACTCAAATGATGTCAATTAGCCCATCAGAAGTTTCTAAAGTCATGACATGATTTTCTGGAATTTTCCAAGCTGTTCAAAGGCACAGTCAACTTAGTGTGAACTTCTGACCCAATTGCATTGTGATACAGTGAATTATAAGTGAAATAATCTGTCTGTAAACAATTGTTGGAAATATTACTTGTATCATGCAAAAAGTAGATGTCCTAACCGATTTGCCAAAACTATAACTTGCTAACCTCTCTAGGGTATATGGGACGCTAGCATCTTGTGAATCCAACCATGGTGTCAGATTTCAAAAATGCTTTACGGCGAAAGCATACCTTACGATTATTTGAGAACAAAGCCCAGCAGACAAATCATTACAAACCGTAACCAGCCAAGTAGAAGTGTTACACAAGTCTGAAATAGAAATAAAATTAATCACTTACCTTTGTTGATCTTCATATGGTTGCAAAAGAAGACATTAATTTATTCAACAAATGTTCCTTTTGTTCATAAAGTCTCTCTTTATATCCAAAAACCTCAGGTTTGTTTGCGCGTTTTCTTCGGTAATACACAGGCTCAAAGGCATTCACAACAGGCAGACAAAAAAATCTAAACTGTATCCGTAAAGTTCATAGTAACATGCCGAACAATGTTGAAGCTATGGGGCACTATTTTTATGTTTTGAAAAATAACGTTCCCAAAGTAAACGGCCTATTTCTCAGGACCAGATGCTAGAATATGCATATAATTGACATGTTAGGATAGGAAACACTCTAAAGTTTCCAAAACAGTCAAAATATTGTCTGTGAGTATAACAGAACTGATATTGCAGGCGAAACACTGAGAAAAATCAAACCAGGAAGTGGCTTCTATTTTGAAAACTACATGTTCCATACCCTCCCTTTGCTCCATTTAAAGGGAAATAACCAGATTCCCTTCCCTATCACTTCCTCAAGGTGTCAACAGTCTTCAGACATAGATTCAGACTTTTATTTAAAAAAATGAGCCAGAAAGATAACATTGCGTCAGGTGGTCACGAGTTTTGCTCGCACAACAGAGTTCGGACAGCCATTGCCTTTTCCTCTCCTACTGATAAAGACATTTGCGGTTGATATATTATTGATTATATGTTTTAAAAACAACCTGAGGATTGATTATAAAAAACGTTTGACATGTTTCTGTGGATATAACGGATATTATTTGGAATTTCCTTCTGCGTTCCTGTGGATTTCTGAACATAACTCGTCAAAAAAGCGGAGGTATTTTGGATATAAAAATAATCTTTATGGAACAAAAGGAACATTTATTGTGTAACTGGGAGTCTCGTGAGTGAAAACATCCGAAGATCATCAAAGGTAAGCGATTAATTTGATTGCTTTTCGGATTTTCGTGACCAAGCTACTTAATGCTAAGTGTACATAATGTTTTGTCGGGCGATCGATAAATTTACACAAACGCTTGGATTGCTTTTGCTGTAAAACTACAACATCTGAGACTACAGGTGGATTAACAAAAGGCTAAACTGTGTTTTGCAATATTGCACTTGTGATTTCATGAATATAAATATTTTTAGTATTATTAAGTGAATGTTGCGCTATGCTATTCAACGATTGTTGATGACAATTATCCCGCTATAGGGATGGGTAGCGTCAAGACGTTAACAGTTTTGGAAACTTTAGAGTGTTTTGTATCCAAATCTACGAACTATATGCATATCCTATCTTCTGGGCCTGAGTAGAAGCCAGTTTATTTTGGGCACGCTTTTCATCCGAAATTCCAACTGCTGCCCCCTACCCTAGAGAAGTTAACGAGACACCTGTGGAGTGGTTGAAAAACAAGTTTTAATGACTCCAACCTAAGTGTATGTAAACCTCCGACTTCAACTGTACAGAGACACACAGTCTAGGCTATTGTTTAGAACTTTGTACAATGAAACGGGTCCCTAGTGGACCAACACAAGATGGGGATTTCAAAAGAGAGAGAGTAGACGAGGTAAAAATACACTTGGGTGCATTTGTCAGATAGGCTTATTTTAACCCTAACCTTGCCCGAACTGCCGCCCTTGTAGGTCAGAATATAATTATGTAATTACGTGTTGAAGGTATCCGATGTGGGTCTCTGCATGGACCGTTTCGACTTCTCAGATGTGTTGGGGAATAATCAGAATTAGTTGGGTAACATAGATAAGATGTTTTATTTTCATGATATGCTTATGAGTTATTTCTCATAAGAATGTATTTTGTTGTACTATAGTGGCGGCCATTGGCAGTTATCTGTTCTATGTCAAGACTAAGTTGCATGGGCCGCAGAGAGGGGAGAGGTCAAGGTGTCATCATGTGTAAACATATCTTTTGCTCCACTGTGTCTGTGTGCCAGTCACTCCCTACTTTTCCCATCGGGGAGAGGAGGATGGCAGTGTCTGGAATCATTCTATGCTCCCCGTGAGCTTGTCCAGGATTGGTTGTATTTAGAATTGGTTTTATGAAATGACAATTTGATATATTTACCTGTTGATATGGAGGTTTGGTTTATGGTTCTGGGTTTGAGTAAGGAGACAAAGCTGAACGATTTATTATGTCGATGCTGTCTGACTATGTGTGTTTTTTGCTATTAAAGGATCTCAGCTGCAATGTGTAGAGGGCTCTCAGAGAATTCATTCATAGACACTGAATTGATCTGAGAGTCACAGGGTTGTGATAGAGCTCATATAATTAAAGATGGACTTTGATAACTAACTCTGACTTGTGTGTGGTTTGCGCTCATGATTTGGTAAATAGAGGAAATTTCCACGACAGATGACGCACCTCACTGGTGTAACTCTCTGGTTGTCCTCAATATGTCAGTGTCTTTTGTCTAAGTGGTCTGTTTCCCCATCCTTGTTCAGAAGTGGGCGTTTCCGCCTTTCAGGGCAATTCTCTGGCGTACCAAGTGTCGAGGCAAGGTCTGGATTTTACTCAGATCCAATTTAGTCAACTAACTTCACATTTCATCTTTACAAAAACATTATCTTGATCTGGACATTTTCCACACAACGTACAATGTGCAAACATCAAGCATATACTAGGACAACTATTAAAGTTACAATCTTTTTGTTATAATGTCGTCCTTTAACCTCTCTGATCTCCCAAACACGGATCCGGTATCGTGACTACAGCCTCAAGCTCATTATCATAACGCAACGTTAACTATTCAAATCGCAAATGAAATGAAATAAATATGCCATCTCTCAAGCTTAGCCTTTTGTAAACAACACTGTCATCTCAGATTTTCAAAATATGCTTCTCAACCATAGGAAAACAATAATCTGTGTAAAAGTAGCTAGCTAGCGTAGCATTTAGCATTAGCGTTAGCATCCAGCACGCAACATTTCAACAAAAACATAAAAGCCTTCAAATAAAATCATTTACCTTTGAAGAACTTCTGATGTTTTCAATGAGGATACTCTCAGTTAGATAGCAGATGCTCAGTTTTTCCAAAAAGATTCTTTGTGTATTAGAAATAGCTCCGTTTTATACATCACATTTGGCTACCAAAAAAAACCCGAAAATTCAGTCCTCAAAACGCGAACTTTTTTCCAAATTAACTCCATAATATCGACTGAAACCATGGCAAACGTTGTTTAGAATCAATCATCAAGGTGTTTTTCACATATCTCTTCATTGATATATCGTTCTTGGACGCATGGTTTCTCCCCTATATCAAATGGAAAAGTACAAGCAGCTGGCAATTGCGCACCGAATTCCACGCAGGACACCAGGCGGACACTTGGAAAATGTAGTCTCTTATGGCCAATCTTCCAATGATATGCCTACAAATACGTCACAATGCTGCTAAGACCTTGGGGGAACGACAGAAAGTGTAGGCTCATTCCTTGCGCAATCACAGCCATATAAGGAGACAATGGAAAACAGAGCTTCAGAAATTCTGCTAATTTCCTGGTTGACGCATCATCTTGGTTTCGCCTGTAGAATGAGTTCTGGGGCAATTACAGACAATATCTTTGCAGATTCTGAAACTTCAGAGTGTTTTCTTTCAAAAACTGTCAAGAATATGCATAGTCGAGCATCTTTTCGTGACAAAATATCGCGCTTAAAACGGGAACGTTTTTTTATCCAAAAATGAAATAGCGCCCCTAGAGATCTAACAGGTTAACTTTTAATAACATAACAAAAACAACATTCTTTTTCATATTCCATCCATCGTCATTACCACCATTGTGGCTGATGAAACCTATTCTCCCAATTAGCTTTTCTGCATCACTTTAGGACAGAAAGTTTCAGATTTTTACAATGTTACGAAGATGGAAAAAAGCTGTCCTTGAAATATTCTTGAAATGTTCGTCAAAAGAGAGATCACAGTCCAGAATAACGCCGAGGTCTTTCACAGTTTTATTTGAGATGACTGTACAACCAGCAAGATTAATTGTCAGATCCAACTGAAGATCTCTTTGTTTCTTGGGACCTAGAAATAGCATCTCTGTTTTGTCTGAGTTTAAAAGTAGAACATTGTCTGCCATCCACTTCCTTATATCTGAAACACAGGCTTCCAGGGTATTACATTTTGTGGCTTCACCAAAATATCGGTGTCGTCCGCATAGCAGTGAATGTTGACATTCTGTTTCCCGAATGACATCACCAAGAGATATATATATATATAGTGAAAACTATAGTGCTCTTAAAACGGAACCTTGAGGATCATCAAAACGTACAATTGATTTGTTAGAGGACAAACCATCCACAGAGACTAACTGATGTCTTTCCGACAGATAAGATCTAACCCAGGCCAGAACTTGTCCATGTAGACCAATTAGGGTTTCTAATCTCTCTAAAAGAATGTGGTGATCGATGGTGTCAAAAGCAGCACTAAGGTCTAAGAGCACGAGGACCGATGCAGAGCCTTGGTCTGATGCCATTAAAAAGCAGTTTACCACCTTCATGAGTGCTGTCTCAGTGCTATGATGGGGTGTAAAACCAGATTGAAGCGTTTTGTATACATTATTTGTCTTCAGGAAGGCTGTGAGTTAATGAAGTCAAGCCAGATTCTTATTTACAATGACGGGCTGCCCCGGTCAATCCCAGACGACACTGGGCCAATTGTGCGTCGCCCTATGGGACTCCCAATCATGGCCAGATGTGATGCAGCCTGGATTCAAACCAGGGTCTGCAGTGACACCTTTTGCAATGAGATACAGTGCCTTAGACAACTGCGCCACTCAGGAGCCCCTGGGAGTTGCTGCACAACAGCTTTACATTTTTGGGGGAGGAATGGGAGATTCGAAATAAAGGCCGATAGTTTTTTACATTTTACGGGTCAAGGTTTGAATTTTTCAAGAGTGTGTTTATTACTGGCACTTTTTTATAGAGTTTGGTACCCTATCCGGTGGATAGGGAGCCATTTATTATGTTCAACATAGGAGAGCCAAACACAGGAAGTAGCTTTTTCAGTAGTTTAGTTGGAATAAGGCCCAGTATGCAGCTTGAAGGTTTAGAGGCCATGACTATTTTCATGAATGTGTCAAGATATACAGGATTAAAAAACTTGAGTGTCTGCATTGATCCTAGGTCCTTGCAGGTCTGTACAGACTCAGGACAACTGAGCTTTGAAGAAATATGCAGTTTCAAAGAGGAGTCCGTCATTTGCTTTCTAACGATCATGATCTTTTCATTGAAAAGGTTAATGAATTAATCACTGTGGAAATTGAAGCTATCTTCTCTTGTTGAATGCTGCTTTTTAGTTAGCTTTGCGACAGTATCAAATATACATGTTGGATTGTTCTTATTCTCCTCAATTAGGTTGGAAAAATGGCATGATCGAGCAGCAGTGAGGGCTCTTCGATACTGCACAATACTTCTTTCCAAGCTTGTCGGAAGACTTCCAGTTTGGTGGAGCGCTATTTCTGTTCCAATTTTCTGGAAGCTTGCTTCAAGGCTTGGGTATTTTCTGTATATCAGGGAGAACATTTATTGTGACAAATGTTATTTGTTTTTATGGGTGCGACTGCATATAGTGTATTACACAAGGTTAAAGTTAGACACTCAGTTAGGTGGTTAACCAATTTACTCCGATATCCTTGGGTAGGTGGAGGGAGTCTGGAAGGGCGTCTAGGAATCTTTGTGTTGTTCGAGAATCTATTGCACAGCTTTTGATGATCCTTGGTTGGGGTCTGAGCAGCTTATTTGTTGTGATTGCAAACATAAGATGGTGGTCCAACAACTAGATCTAGGGTATGGACTAAACTAGATCCAGGGTATGACTGTGGCAATGAGTAGGTCCGGAGACATGTTGGACAAAACCCACTGAGTCGATGATGGCTCCGAAAGCATTTTGGAGTGGATCTGTGGACTTTTCCATGTGAATATTAAAGTCACAAAAAATGTGAAAATGATCTGCCATGACTACAAGGTCCGATAGGAATTCCGGGAACTCAGTGAGGAGCGCTGTATATGGCCCAGGAGACCTGTAAACAGCTATAAAATGTGATTGAGTAGGCTGCATGGATTTCATGACTAAAAGCTCAAAAGTCGAAAACTCAGTCTTTTTTGTTTTTGTAAATTGAAATTTCCTGTCAAAATTGTTAGCAACACCTCCACCTTTGCGGGATTGCATGGGATATTGTCACTAGTGTAACCAGGAGGAGGCCTGATTTAGCACAGTAAATTCATCAGGCTTGAGCCATGATTTAGGCAGGCCAATCACATCAAGATTTTGATCAGTGATTAGTATATTGACTATGAATGCCTTGGAAGTGAGGAATCTAACATTAAGTAACCCTATTTTGAGATGTGAGATATCACAATCTCTTTCAATAATGACATGAATGGAGGAGGTCTTTATTCCAGTGAGATTGCTAAGGCGAATACAGCCATGTTTTGTTTTGCTCAACCTAGATCAAGGCACAGACACGGTCTCAATGGGGATAGCTGAGCTGACTACACTGACTGTGCTAGTGGCAGACCCCACTAAGCTGGCAGGCTGGCTAACAGCCTGCTGCCTGGCCTGCACCCTATCTCATTGTGGAGCTAGATGAGTTAGAGCCCTGTCTATGTTCATAAATAAGATGAGAGCACTCCTCCAGCTAGGATGGAGTCCGTCACTCCTCAGCAGTCCAGACTTTTTCCTGTTTGAGGGGGAGTCCCAGAAAGAGGGACAATTATCTACTCATTCTAGATTTTGGGAGGGGCTGAAAACAGCTTTCAACCAGTGATTGAGTTGGGAGACACTGCTATAGAGCTCATCACTCCCCCTAACTGGGAGGGGGCCCGAGACAATTACTCGATGCCGACACATCTTTCTAGCTGATTTGCATGCTGAAGCTATGTTGCGCTTGGTGACATCTGACTGTTTCATCCTAACACTGTTGATGTCGTCGTGGGTAACATTATCCCTATACTCTCTACACTCACCAGTTTTAGCCTCAGCCAGCACCCTCTTCAGATTAGCCTTCACGTCAGTAGCACTGCAGCCTGGTAAACAGTGTATGATCACTGGATGATTCTTTTTAAGTCTAATATTGCGGGTAATGGAGTCGCCAATGACTAGGGTTTTCAATTTGTCCGAGCTAATGGTGGGAGGCTTCGGCGGCTCAGACCCTGTAATGAGTGGAGGAGAGACCTGAGAAGGCTAGGCCTCTGACTCTGACTCGCTGCTTAATGGGGAGAACCGGTTGAATGAGCGACACCTGTTGAGAATGCCGACAGCATTTCTTTCCAGAAGCCTTGATAAAATTGTCCGGCTGTGGGAACTGTGCGGTAGGATGTATACTACTAACTGTACTTACTGGTGGCACAGACACTGTTTCCTCCTTTCCTAAACTTAAATTGCCCTGCCTAACGATTGCACCTGAAGCTGTGCTTGCAGCACGGCTATCCTCACCATAAGGTGATAGTTCTCCTGTATATTATGAGAATAGCAACTGCAATTAGATGGCATAGTGTTAATGTTACTACTTAGCTTTTTCGGCTGGTGGAGGTCCTGTAGAACCATGTCCAGAAAAGCTTCCGGAGTGAAAAAGTTGCATGAAAAAAGTTAAGACGTTAGTAAATGTATTAAAAGTAAAAACTGTTACGTTTGGAAGTTAGCCAGTTAGCAACAAAAGGCACAACAGCACAGATACAAGTCCGGAAGTTGAGGGCAGAGCAATGAGGGCGAAAAGAAAGAGAGAGGGAGTGTACCGCTCTTCTTCTTCTCTCTACCTCTCTCCTTCTCTGTCATTTACTAGCTCTTTTACAGCCCTCTAACCCCCCCCTCTCTCTTTCGTAATTTCCTTCGCTCTGTCACTTAATTTCACTCTGTCCCCTCTTTAACTTCTATCTCCTCTCTCTGTTCTCCTCCCAGGGGTCCTAAAATGTACCTGTTTCCTCCTCCTTGTCTCAAACAGCCCACGGAACTTCAGACAGAGAGCCCAGGGCTGGGGTGGGGTTAACCCTGGCATGGGTGTACACTCTGGAGGCCTAAACCCAGGGGTTCAGCACAAAGAGAGAGATGATGGAGTAGGGAGAGATAAGAGGGAGAGAGAGAGGGAGCGAGGGAGGGAGGGAGGGAGGGAGAGAGAAAAGAAAGAAGAGAGGTGAAGAAGAAGATGAAGGAGAGAGAGAGAGAGCGAGAGCAAGGGAGAGGGATAAGAGAAAGATGATATGCGAAGATGGAGAGAGAGAAAGAGAGCAAAAGAGAGAAAAAGAGAGAGGGAGAGAGAGAGAGAGAGAGAAAGAGACACCTGTCGGTCCACTATGCAAATGTTTTTTCTACGTCAAAGCATTACAGAACAGGGAGAATCAGCTAATTGTCAACAGAGAACAGGTTTGGAGAGGTGATCTGGCAGCATCACCTGGATCTTTAAACATAAAGCAAACACTCTGACACACCTGAACCAACCTTCAGAGAGGGGTATGAAGAGAAGGGAAAAAAAGGTTGTAGTTTCGAACGTGTAACAGAAGAGATCTCTAATGAAAGCTGTGTGTGTGTGTGTGTGTGTGTGTAGATCAGTTCAGCCACAAAGTCATCATCCTCTGGCCCAAAGCCGACCGTTGTCTAGCTCCATTTTCCATCAAAAGGGCCCGTACAAGTTGCCTTACATCCTTCTTCAAACTCTTTGTGATGTAAAATCTTCATGCCGAGCACATCTCTGTAAAAGGTGGCCGCTTTGATTCTGTTACCCACTTTGAAAACCAAATGCAAGGCTTGCCTCAAAGCCAATATAATCCAAGTGAGTTTTGCTATGTGCTATACTTATATATCACACTCAGTTTGCTTACATTGATTATAGATCCTTGCAATTGACTGCTATATTGAAAAGAGAAAGGAAAAACTGAAGAAACAGCAGATAAACAAGACATAGAGAAAATAACATCCTATCCTATCATTGTTTTAATTTTCTCTTCACCTTAACACGTTTCTCACTACCTTTTGCTGCCGTAACATCAGTAACCAATTTCCTCAAGTGGAAACGCTTCTTCACCCTCAACTGATCTAACCCCACCGTCTTCTGTAACATCACAGCTGACCTCACAAACGTATCAACATCAAATAAATCTGCCATATGGCAATCAATTTGTCTGATCCCGAAACCCATTTACCTCCTCTAGATTGTAAATAGATTTGTCACCAGCTGCTATCGTATCAAAAGAGATATCCATATCCTTCTCCTGATCTTCCTCAACTGAGGCTCCTGACTCCGCTCAGCTACATCCCTCTCAACACTCCCCACTTGAACCCCATCACTCGTACCGGGCATCTCCTCCAGTACATGGGAGACTAGCCCCACCTGAACCCCCTCCTATACCCTCTTACTCATAGTGGACATCTCCTCCACTGCCTGGGAGACTAGTTCCACCTGATCCCCCTCCTGTACCCCATCACTCGTACTGGGCGTCTCCTCACCAGTCTGGGGAAATTCATCCTTACCTCCTGCAACAATATTTTTCTGCTGCATAACAGATGCTGTCTTCCCCTCTGGTACAAGCTGCATCTCAGTACCCTCAACATGGACAAATTGTTCCTCAGCAACAGGTGCTTGTGGCTGCTCTACCACGGCCCGCCTCTCCCTACATCAGTGGGCCCAGGTGTTACAAGGACCACCCGCACCCCTCCCTCTGCCTTCTCCCTTTCCGGGCAAGCATGTCGCTTATGGCCACACTCAAAACACCGTTGACTACCTGTACTAGCATAAGCCATATACAGTCTGTTGTCTTACTTGACTTTAAAAGATAACTCCAAAGTCTGCTTCGGTGAGTCCAAAAACATAAACACCTGTTGCCAAAACGACATAACCTGTTTCAGAGCCGGATGTTTGAAATTACATAACCTGTTTCAGAGCTGGTTGTTTGAAATGACATAACCTGTTTCAGAGCCGGATGTTTGAAATGACATAACCTGTTTCAGAGCCGGATGTTTGAAATGACATAACCTGTTTCAGAGCCAGATGTTTGAAATGACATAACCTGTTTCAGAGCCGGGTGTTTGAAATGACATAACCTGTTTCAGAGCCGGGTGTTTGAAATGACATAACCTGTTTCAGAGCCGGGTGTTTGAAATGACATAACCTGTTTCAGAGCCGGGTGTTTGAAATGACATAACCTGTTTCAGAGCCGGGTGTTTGAAATGACATAACCTGTTTCAGAGCCGGGTGTTTGAAATGACATAACCTGTTTCAGAGCCGGGTGTTTGAAATGACATAACCTGTTTCAGAGCCGGGTGTTTGAAATGACATAACCTGTTTCAGAGCCGGGTGTTTGAAATGACATAACCTGTTTCAGAGCCGGGTGTTTGAAATGACAACCTGTTTCAGAGCTGGTTGTTTGAAATGACATAACCTGTTTCAGAGCCGGATGTTTGAAATGACATAACCTGTTTCAGAGCTGGTTGTTTGAAATGACATAACCTGTTTCAGAGCTGGTTGTTTGAATTGACATAACCTGTTTCAGAGCCGGGTGTTTTAAATTACATAACCTGTTTCAGAGACGGGTGTTTGAAACGACATAACCTGTTTCAGATCCGGGTGTTTGAAACCCAACGGGACAATCTTAATTGAACTTGTAAACTTCCCAACCCGCAATAACTTGCGCTCCAATACTTAATTGGGAATAAACGGCAGTACATTCGAAATATTTACCCTTGTTGACGGAGAAAAAAGAGGCGTAACTTGAATAAACATTCCTTTAAGAATTACACCATGCTCAACCATCTGATCAACAAGACACTCTTCTTTAAGAAGTACACCATGCACAACCATACGATCAACCAGACACTCTTCTTTAAGAAGTACACCATGCTCAACCATACGATCAACCAGACGCTCTTCTTTAAGAAGTACACCATGCTCAACCATACGATCAACAAGACGCTCTTCTTTAAGAAGTACACCATGCTCAACCATACGATCAACAAGACGCTCTTCTTTAAGAAGTACGCCATGCTCAACCATCTGATCAACAAGACACTCTTCTTTAAGAAAAACCACCACCGCTTTATTCATCCGCGATGCATAAGCAACATTCTCATATCCGACCTTCTCTCCTACGGCGACCAGAAACTCCTCCACAGTGACAGTGGCTTCAGTAACACACCTAAAGCCGTGGCATAGGGACAGGGACGGTGTCCCCATGTGGGTCGCCATCCACAACAAAAAAACAGGGCAATTCCAACAAGAAATACAGTATGATTAATTATACCAAAAATATAACTAATGATAACCTTAATAATGCATAGAAAAAGGCAAACCATCAATAAGGGAGAGGTGGAGGGAGAGGGCTTTCACAACCCTCCAGTTGAAGCCCCAAAGAAACCGGTGTCACAATTACCCACAAGACACTGCAGCCTTTCAGGGCACAAATTGATTTGGTATGTTTGCCAAAAAAACCCAAGCATCAAAATTCCCATGGTGTGACTGTTTGGACGTGGGCCTAAGTCCAGTGTATCCAACAACACTCAGATGGCTGGAGCAGTATTATGTATGCTAATTGTTTTCTGTTTAATATGCTACATCAGTCAAGACTAATTATGACAATCACCCCTAGATCTTACAGTGCCCGTCAACACCTTGGCTCTCTCTCTCTCTCTCTCTCTCTCTCTCTCTCTCTCTCTCTCTCTCTCTCTCTCTCTCTCTCTCTCTCACACTTCTTTCTAGTTCAATCAGACATAACAACATTGTTTGGTGAAAGAGTGATAAACAGAGAGAGTGAGAGAGTAAAATAGAGCTAAAATGCATCATATGCGGGCCACAAAGCCATGTTTGTTGTTCTATGAGGATAATTAAATTATATCAAATGGCTAGTCGTCCCTGTTGCGATTATTTCACAGAAATACCAATGTCGGCATTCAGGGAATCTTCATCTGCTTCATAAGACATTAGTATTTCTGTTCCAGAATGAGAGGTTTTCAAGTGGTCTATTGCTCAGCCCTGAGTGAGGACAGGAGAGAACTTGAGTATCTCTGTTTACAGAAAAGTAAGGGTTAGGGTAAGTAAGGTCAAAACAATAGATAAACAACTTTGTTACCAGTATATCTTCGGTGAGGAGGTAAACTTCACTAATAATTCACTTGTTCTTCTCCACCCTGGTGTACTAAAGTAACTTGAAAGTCAGTGAACACACCCATTCAAACACTACATACACAAGCACTTCTTGACAACAGGAACTATTTTTAGCAGTAGTTGTGTAACCCCCAGGTTCTTGTCAAGTGGCTGGGACTGGGGCCCTTTGGCTTGTGGGGTTTGTTAGTGGACTCCTAGCCTGTCCATCTGTATTGTGTTAGCGAACAATCCAGTGAATGCTGCAAGTTAATCACATTTGGACACATAATGGCTGCCACTTCACAGTGAGTCCCTTCGCTGAGGTGCAACTGGAGGACCAGAGGGGTCAGTCACACACAAAATGGAAGACTGACAGAAGTACCAGGGAAACACTCGGATCTAACCCTTAGTTGAATTGAGGAACATGGCTGACATTTTTCTATTGCTCCCCCTTTCTCTTTAACTCTTGTTGAACCCCTAGTTGAAAGAAGGACAATGCTGTCGCTTTTTGTCTCATTCCACCACTAATTTATCTTGCTGGCATTCTTGCAGTGATGGCAGCGGTAGAGATTGGTGTGTGTGTGTGTGTGTGTGTGTGAGACAGAGTGAGGGTTTCTAACTGAGCTATGCATTCAGAGGTCAGCTAGAAGAACCAGCTGGGTTGTCTGCCCTTAGAAGCACACTGAATAAGGGAATAGGAGGCATATGATGGAGGGAAGAAGAGGGGAGGATGAAGGAGTGAGAAGAGTACAGGATGTAGAGACTAGTGATTAAAAGAGAAAGAGAGAAGTGATCTCGTCTGAAGTGATAGCACGCATGGCTCTGTTCAGTATGCATCCCAAGCACCGGGCTGTGTGGGGCAGAAACAGACCATTGTCCCTCTTAACGTCTCTGTAGAGAGGAGAGTGGGGTGATGTGGAGAGGAGAGGGGTGATGCTCCGTGACCCAAGGGAACCCGCATACACCCACCACAAGCAGGGCTTTTGTCCCAGGACCCCTCTCTCTGACACCAATGTTCAAGCCCCCTAGACCCCTATCCCCCCATCCACTGAAACGTGACAAGGTCAGAGTTCAAACACTGTTAGGGGCCCACAGCTGTCTAAAATGACAGCGGGACATGGGGAGGGGTTGAGGTGGTGAGTGGTGCGTGGAGTATGGTGAGCAAGTGACATCATGTACATGTGACCTAGATCAATATGATAATGATACAGTCAATTATCATAATTTCTATCCCAATGAATTTACAATGAAGGCATATATTCAGTACACTCAGTGGCCCCTGCAGTAATCATGGTGTTGTCAGTATAATTCTCCAACTATGTCAGCAACCACATTTCACTACTACTTGTTAAAAAGCTGCAGAGATGTAATGTAATCTGAAGGTAGGATTATCAAGTCTTGAGCTGTCGGGGCTTTGGACTGTTAAACTGCTAGCTGGATTATATTATATCTCTTAAAACCTGAGTTTACTACCTGGCTGACTGGGGGTTAGGCCTCTGGGACTGTTAGTCCTGCCGTTTTATAGTCAACGACTGAAATTAGGAATAGGAGATGTCGAGAGTTGTTACGCTTGTTGAGCTTTGGTCCCTAAAGAGAGGGACGGAGGGAGGGACAGAGAGGTACTGAGAAAGGGAGAGAGGGGGAGAGAGCGGGAGAGCGGGAGAGATATCACAGTATATCACAGTGTGCCATCACAGCAGCAAGATTTGTGACATGTTGCCGCAAGAAAAGGGCAACCAGTAAAAAACAAATACTATTGTAAATACAACCCATATTTATGTTTTTCCCTATTGTACTTGAACTCTTTGCACATAATATGACATTTGAAATGTCTTTATTCTTCTGTATCATTTGTGAGTGTAATGCTTTAGAGAGAGAGAGAGAGAGAGAGAGAGAGAGAGAGAGAGAGAGAGAGAGAGAGAGAGAGAGAGAGAGAGAGAGAGAGAGAGAGAGAGAGAGAGAGAGAGAGAGAGAGAGAGAGAGAGAGAGAGAGAGAGAGAGAGAGAGAGAGAGAGAGAGAGAGAGAGAGAGAGAGAGAGAGAGAGAGAGAGAGAGAGAGAGAGAGAGAGAGAGAGAGAGAGAGAGAGAGAGAGAGAGAGAGAGAGAGAGAGATTACCCCCCAAAAAACTTGGATGTGTGTGTGAATTAACTTGGAACACGAGAGCGAGTGCAAATATTAGCTTCTGTGTGTGCGTAAGCATCGGCGTCTATATTCATATCACCTCTTGATAGTCAGGTCACAGGGGTAAGATGGAAAGTTTTAAAAAGGAAACATACGTTTTTGCTCCAACATCTAAAGAGGAGAAATATAAAAAGTTTTATATCCACATGCTGAGTTGATAAAATCCATATTAGCGAGGCAGGAAACCAGCAATAAAACCAAACATATGGAAATAGTCAGGCCCGTGGGATATCACAGTATATACGCCTTCCAATGAATATAAACTTTTACTTATTGATTTCTAAATATTTTCTTATCTCCATGCAAAAGTGGCAGCTGATGAAATAAACAAGACAGAAAGAGTGTGTGTGTGCATGAGTGTGACAATAATTATGTTGGATAAGAGCCTCTGTGAAGTCTCGTATCACCCAGTAGAGGATCATGTTTCTCTCTCTCCCTCCATATTCACTTTCTTTCTCTTCTATCCCTCAGTTCATCTCTCTCTCTGTAAATAATCTCTCTCTTTCTTTCTCTCTTTCTCCACATACAAGGTTGCAGTTTCATATCTCAGCATTCTAAGTGTATGCAAAGAATGGCGCCGACAGAGATGGTCGCCTCGCTTCGAGTACTTAGGAAACTATATAGTATTCTGTTTTTTTATGTATAATGTTTTACATTGTTACCCCAGGAAATCTTAAATCTTATTACATGCAGCCATGAAGAACTATCGGATATAAGTGCAACGTCAACTTACCAACATTACGACCAGGAATATGACTTTCCCGAAGCGGATCCTCTGTTCGTACCACCACCCAGGACAATGGAGCTAATTCCAGTAGGCGATCCAAAACAACGACGCCACAGAAGGGGCAGATGAAGCGGCCACCTGGCCGGGCTCCGTAGATGTGCACACCGCTCCCGAGTACACTCTAGCCAATGTCCAGTCTAAAAAGCCAATGTCCACACTGCCCTATCCCATCTGGACCTACATTTGAAGTCCGAAGTTTACAAACACCTTAGCCAAATACAGTGCCTTGCGAAAGTATTCGGCCCCCTTGAACTTTGCGACCTTTTGCCACATTTCAGGCTTCAAACATAAAGATAAAAAACTGTATTTTTTTGTGAAGAATCAACAGCAAGTGGGACACAATCATGAAGTGGAACGACATTTATTGGATATTTCAAACTTTTTTAACAAATCCAAACCTGAAAAATTGGGCGTGCAAAATTATTCAGCCCCTTTACTTTCAGTGCAGCAAACTCTCTCCAGAAGTTCAGTGAGGATCTCTGAATGATCCAATGTTGACCTAAATGACTAATGATGATAAATACAATCTACCTGTGTGTAATCAAGTCTCCGTATAAATGCACCTGCACTGTGATAGTCTCAGAGGTCCGTTAAAAGCGCAGAGAGCATCATGAAGAACAAGGAACACAACAGGTAGGTCCGAGATACTGTTGTGAAGAAGTTTAAAGCCGGATTTGGATACAAAAAGATTTCCCAAGCTTTAAACATCCCAAGGAGCACTGTGCAAGCGATAATATTGAAATGGAAGGAGTATCAGACCACTGCAAATCTACCAAGAACTGGCCGTCCCTCTAAACTTTCAGCTCATACAAGGAGAAGACTGATCAGAGATGCAGCCAAGAGGCCCATGATCACTCTGGATGAACTGCAGAGATCTACAGCTGAGGTGGGAGACTCTGTCCATAGGACAACAATCAGTCGTATATTGCACAAATCTGGCCTTTATGGAAGAGTGGCAAGAAGAAAGCCATTTCTGAAAGATATCCATAAAAAGTGTAGTTTAAAGTTTGCCACAAGCCACCTGGGAGACACACCAAACATGTGGAAGAAGGTGCTCTGGTCAGATGAAACCAAAATTGAACTTTTTGGCAACAATGCAATACGTTATGTTTGGCGTAAAAGCAACACAGCTCATCACCCTGAACACACCATCCCCACTGTCAAACATGGTGGTGGCAGCATCATGGTTTGGGCCTGCTTTTCTTCAGCAGGGACAGGGAAGATGGTTAAAATTGATGGGAAGATGTATGGAGCCAAATACAGGACCATTCTGGAAGAAAACCTGATGGAGTCTGCAAAAGACCTGAGACTGGGACGGAGATTTGTCTTCCAACAAGACAATAATCCAAAACATAAAGCAAAATCTACAATGGAATGGTTAAAAAATAAACATATCCAGGTGTTCGAATGGCCAAGTCAAAGTCCAGACCTGAATCCAATCGAGAATCTGTGGAAAGAACTGAAAACTGCTGTTCACAAATGCTCTCCATCCAACCTCACTGAGCTCGAGCTGTTTTGCAAGGAGGAATGGGAAAAAATGTCAGTCTCTCGATGTGCAAAACTGATAGAGACATACCCCAAGCGACTTACAGCTGTAATCGCAGCAAAAGGTGGCGCTACAAAGTATTAATTTAAGGGGGCTGAATAATTTTGCACGCCCAATTCTTCAGTTTTTGATTTGTTAAAAAAGTTTGAAATATCCAATAAATGTCGTTCCACTTCATGATTGTGTCCCACTTGTTGTTGATTCTTCACAAAAAAATACAGTTTTATATCTTTATGTTTGAAGCCTGAAATGTGGCAAAAGGTCGCAAAGTTCAAGGGGGCCGAATACTTTCGCAAGGCACTGTACATTTGAACTCAGTTTTTCACAATTCCTGACATTTAATCCTAGTAAATATTCCCTGTCTTGGGTCAGTTAAGATCACCACTTTATTTTAAGAATGTGAAATGTCAGAATAATTGTTGGCCAAGATCTCGCGATACATGGCCCCATCCATCCTCCCCTCAATACGGTGCAGTCGTCCTGTCCCCTTTGCAGAAAAGCATCCCCAAAGAATGATGTTTCCACCTCCATGCTTCACAGTTGGGATGGTGTTCTTGGGTTTGTACTCATCCTTCTTCTTCCTCCAAACACGGCGAGTGGAGTTTAGACCAAAGAGCTCTAATTTTGTCTCATCAAACCACATGACCTTCTCCCATTCCTCCTCTGGATCATTCAGATGGTCATTGGAAAACTTAGACGGGCCTGGACATGCGCTGTCTTGAGCAGGGGGACCTTGCGTGCGCTGCAGGATTTTAATCTATGACGGCGTAGTGTGTTACTAATGGTTTTCTTTGAGACTGTGGTCCCAGCTCTCTTCTGGTCATTGGCCAGGTCCTGCCGTGTAGTTCTGGGCTGATTCCTCACCTTCCTTATGATCATTGATGCCCCCACGAGGTGAGATCTTGTATGGAGCCCCAGACCGAGGGTGATTGACCATCATCTTCAACTTCTTCCATTTTCTAATAATTGCGCCAACAGTTGTTGCCTTCTCACCAAGCTGCTTGCCTATTGTCCTGTAGCCCATCCCAGCCTTGTGCAGGTCTACAATTGTCCTTACACAACTCTCTGGTCTTGGCCATTGTGGAGAGGTTGGAGTCTGTTTGGTTGAGTGTGTGGACAGGTGTCTTTTATACAGGTAGCGAGTTCAAACAGGTGCAGTTAATACAGGTAAGGAGTGGAGAACAGGAGGGATTCTTAAAGAAAAACTAACAGGTCTGTGAGAGACGGAATTCTTACTGGTTGGTAGGTGATCAAATACTTATGTCATGCAAATTAATTACTTTAGAATCGTACAATGTGATTTTTTGGATTTTTGTTTTAGATTCCATCTCTCACAGTTGAAGTGTACCTATGATAAAAATGACAGACCTCTACATGCTTTGTAAGTAGGAAACACTGCCGATTTTGCAGGTTATCAAATACTTGTTCTCCCCACTGTAGATACTTTTGTACCTGTTTCCTCCAGCATCTTCACAAGGTCCTTTGCTGTTGTTCTGGGATTGATTTGCACTTTTTGCACCAAAGTAGGTTCATCTCTAGGAGACAGAATGCGTCTCCTTCCCTGAGCGGTATTACGGCTGCGTGATCCCATGGTGTTTATACTTGCGTACTATTGTTTGTACAGATGAACGATCAGAAGCTTCTAAAGCCATGACATACGTTTATGGAATTTTCCAAGCTGTTTAAAGGCACAGTCAACTTTGTGTATGTAAACTTCTGACCCACTGGAATTGTGATACAGTAAATTTTAAGTGAAATAATCTGTCTGTCAACAATTGTTGAAAAAATGAATTGTGTCATGCACAAAGTAGATGTCCTAACCAACTTGCCAAGAAATTTGTGGAGTGGTTGAAAAACAAGTTTTAATGACTCCAACCTAAATGTATGGTAACTTCTGACTTCAACTGTATGTAAGCATGCTGTTCATTGCTGTTCATTGACTACAGGTCAGCATTCAACACCAAAGTACTCTCCAAGCTCATCATCAAGCTGGAGGCCCTTTGTCTCGACCCTGCCCTGTGCAATTGGGTCTTGGACTTTCTGACGGGCCTGCCCCCAGGTGGTGAAGGTAGGAAACAACATCTCTACTTCGCTGACTCTCAACACTGGGGCCCCACAAGGGTGCGTGCTCAGCTCACCTCTTGTAGTCCCTGTCCACCCACAACTGCATGGCCCTGCAGGCCTCCAATTCAGTCATCAAGTTTGCAGACAACACAACAGTAGTGGGCTTGATTACCAACAATGACGAGAAAGCCTACAGTGAGGGGGTGAGGGCACTTGGAGTGTGGTGTCAGGAAAACAACCTCTCACTCAACCTCAACAAAACAAAGGAGATTATTGTGGACTTCAAGAAACAGCAGAGGGAGCACCACCCTATCCACATCGAAGGGACATCAGTGGAGAAGGTGGAACGATTTAAGTTCCTCGGCATACACATCACAGACGAACTGAGAATGGTCCGCTCACACAGACAGAGTGGTGACGAAGGCGTGGCGCCTTCAGTGCCTCTTCAACCTCAGGAGGCTGATTCTGGCTTGTCACCCAAAACTGACAAACTTTTACAGATGCACAATCGAGAGCATCCTGTCTGGCTGTATCACAGCCTAGTATGGCAAATGCACCGCCATCAGCTGCAAGGCTCTCCAGGGGGTGGTGCGGTCTGCACAACGCATCACTGGGGACAAACTACCTTCCCTCCGTGACACCTACAGCACCCAATGTCACAGAAAGGCCAAAAAGATCATCAAGGACAACAACCACCCAAAACACTTCCTGTTCACACCGCTACCATCCAGAAAGCGAGGTCAGTACAGATGCATCAAAGCTGGCACCGAGAGACTGGAAAATCAGCTTCTATCTCAAGGCCACCAGACTGCTAAACAGCAATCACTAACTCAGAGAGGCTGCTGCCTACATTGAGACCCAATCACTGGCCACTTTAATAAATTAATCAATAAATAGTAACTTTAGACAATGCACTCTAAATAATCACACTTAAATAATGTTTACATGTCCTACATTACTCATATCACATGTATATACTGTATTTTATACCACCTATTTCACCTTGCCTATGCACTCGGCCATCGCTCATCCATATGCTTACATGTAAATATTCTCATTCACCCCTTTAGATTTGTGTGTATTAGGTAGTTGTTCGGGAATTGTTAGATTATTTGTTAGATATTACTGCACTGTCGGAACTAGAAGCACAAGCATTTCGCTACACTCCCATTGACATCTGCCAACCATGTGTATGTGACCAATAACATTTTATTTGATTTGATGTGTAGGGTGTTAAAAAATATCTAATTTCCAACTTCTCATTTTTTCCATGAAAGGAAAATTCTGTGTATTATGCACACACACACACACACACACACACACACACACACACACACACACACACACACACACACACACACACACACACACACACACACACACACACTTCCATTCCATTGGGTTTTGGATTTAGTTTGAGGTAGGTCAGATATCTAATAATCTGGTAAATACTGCATGTCCTACATTTAGCTGTGTATTTATTATAGTTTCCATCCCCACCACATGTACCAGTGTGGAGTGCAAGGCCTTTTTGTGAGAACATGTTTTTTCATTAGTCCTCTGACAGACTGTGAAACATCATTTCCATAAGCTCACACTCTCACGTTACAACTGGGAGAAATGTACAGTATCAGGGGCTTCAGGGGCTTGGCTGTCGAGATCCCCGCTCCAGAGGATTGTTTGTGGGTGCGTGTATGTTACAGCATGCAGCTGCGTTGAGGTTGTGTTTAGATATGAATTCTCTCCCTGAATGTAGGGAGAGATGTCGTTCTGATTACACCCTGTTTGCTTGGCTTGGCTCGAAGAGACATTGTCAAACATGACTACACAACCCATCCCTCTGCCACTGTGTAAATACCAGCCTAAATGGACAAATCCAGTGTCTGCCTCTCTTACCAAGAACACACATTTCCATGGACGATACATTGGAGATAATATAAGACAAGTATTGAAAACAATAGAAAACTATGAAAAATCTTGGAAAACAGGCCTGGTATTCATAGCTGAATTTGAAAAGGCTTTTGATAAAGTACGACTGGAATTTCTATGCCTGGAATATTTATATTTTGGAGAATCTCTTATACAATGGGTTAAAGTTATGTATAGTAATGCAAGGTGTAAAATAGTAAATAATGGCTACTTCTCTGTTACGACTTCTAGGAGTAGTGGGCGGAGTCAGGCGCAGAGAGCAGAGGGTTAAGAACAACCGTATTTATTCCGGTGACAGAAAGGTCACGCCAAAACACCAGGCGCATACAATGACTGGCCCAAAAACAGGACACAAACAGTCTGGAGAAAGTACAGAAATAACACATCCACAAAACAAACAGAGAAACAAGCCTGCACAAAAGCAGGCGGGCATAACCGGCTTAAATAGCCCTAACCAAACCCCAAACCAGAAACAGGTGTAACCAATAAGTCAAAAACAACAGAAAAGGAAAAGGGGATCGGTGGCAGCTAGTTGACCGGTGACGACGACCGCCGAGCGCCGCCCAAACAGGAAGAGGAGCCACCTTCGGTGGAAGTCGTGGTAGTGCCGGGACCTCCGGCACCACACCTTCCTGCAGGGGACCAGCTACCACCGGCCTGAGGAGAGACACTTAGGGGTTAATACGATAGTAAGAAGGGAGTTGTAACCTATAACACACCTCGTTTATCCTCCTCAGGACTTTAAATGGCCCCACACACTGCGGCCCCAGCTTCCGGCAGGGCAGGCGTAGGGGCAGGTTTCGGGTCGAGAGCCAGAACCTGTCCCCCGGTGCGAACACGGGGGCCTCACTGTGGTGGCGGTCAGCGTTCCTCTTCTGCCATCCACCAGCTTGCTTAAAACTTCTTGACGCTACCTATCCCGTTAGCGGGATAATTGTCATCAACAACCGCTGAATTGCAGAGCGTCACATTCAAATAATATTACAAAAAAATATTTATATTCATGAAATCACAAGTGCAATATAGCAAAAAACAGCTTAGCATTTTGTTAATCCACCTGTCGCCTCAGATTTTGAAATTATGCTTTACAGCGAAAGCAATCCAAGCGTTTGTGTAAGTTTATCGATCGCACGACAAAACATTATGAACACCTAGCATCAAGTAGCTTGGTCACGAAAATCAGAAAAGCAATCAAATTAATAGTTTACCTTTGATGATCTTCGGATGTTTTCACTCACGAGACTCCCAGTTACACAACAAATGTTCCTTTTGTTCCATAGTGCCGGAAGACATGGGTAAACAGTGCCTCCGCAGTCTGTAGGGCCGTAGGGAGACAGGGAAACGGGAGGAGACGGCAGGACTTAGAAAACCGATCCACAATGACCAGGATCGTAGTGTTCCCCTGAGACGGGGGAAGATCGTTAAGGAAGTCCACCGACAGATGAGACCATGGCCGTTGTGGAATGGGGAGGGGCTGTAACTTCCCTCTAGGCATGTGCCTAGGAGCCTTACTCTGAGCGCACATCGAACAGGAGACATAGAACCTCACGTTCTTAGCTAAGGTGGGCCACCAGTATTTCCCCCTAAGACCCCGCACTGTCCTCGCAATACCAGGACGACCCGAAAAGGGCAGCGTATGAGCCCACCGAATCAATTGATCACGAACACCAAGCGGCACTTACTTAAGACCCGTTGGTCACTGTGGTGGCACATGTTCCAACCGTAACGCCCGCTCAATGTCCGCATCCACCTCCCATACCATTGGTGCCACCAGCCATGAAGCTGGAAGGATGGGAGTAGGATCGATGGACCAATCCTCGGTGTCATAGAGACAGGACAGCGCGTCTGCCTTCGTGTTGAGGGAACCTGGTCTATAAAAGATAGTGAACCTAAATCTGGTGAAAAACATGGCCCACCTTGCCTGACAAGGATTCAGTCTCCTTGCTGCCCGGATATACTCCAGATTACAGTGGTCAGTCCAGATGAGGAAAGGGTGCTTAGCCCCCTCAAGCCAAACAAGAAACAGGTGTAACCAATAAGACAAAATCAACCGAAAAGGAAAAGGGGATCGGTGGCAGCTAGTAGACCGGTGACGATGACCACTGAGGGCCGCCCGAACAGGAAGAGGAGCCACCTTCGGTGGAAGTCGTGACATTCTCAGAAGGTATTCAACTGTGAATAGGAGTAAAACAAGGTTGTCCACTATCGGCATATCTATTTATTATGGCTATAGAAATATTAGCTATTCAAATTAGATATAACAATAATATCAAGGGTTTAGAAATCCAGGGCTTAAAAACAAAGGTGTCATTATACACTGATGATTTATGTTTTCTTTTAAATCCACAATTTGGATCCCTCCACAGCCTCATAGAGGATCTAGATGTGTCATGGGTCCTCAGATCCTCAAAAGGTTTTACAGCTGCACCATCAAGAGCATCCTGATGGGTTGCATCACTGCCTGGTATGGCAACTGCTTGGCCTCCGACCGCAAGGCACTACAGAGGGTAGTGCGTATGGCCCAGTACATCACCGGGGCCAAGCTTCCTGCCATCCAGGACCTCTATACCAGGAGGTGTCAGAGGAAGTCCCTAAAAATTGTCAAAGACTCCAGCCACCCTAGTCATAGTGTTATGACCTGATCTGTTTCACCTGTCTTTGTGCTTGTCCCCCCCCCCCCCGGGTGTCACCCATCTTCCCCATTCCCCCCTGTGTACTTATACAGTGGGGCAAAAAAGTATTTAGTCAGCCACCAATTGTGCAAGTTCTCCCACTTAAAAAGATGAGAGAGGCCTGTAATTTTCATCATAGGTACACTTCAACAATGACAGACAAAATGAGAAAAAAAATCCAGAAAATCACATTGTAGGATTTTTTATGAATTTATTTGCAAATGATGGTGGAAAATAAGTATTTGGTCAATAACAAAAGTTTATCTCAATACTTTGTTATATACCCTTTGTTGGCAATGACAGAGGTCAAACATTTTCTGTAAGTCTTCACAAGGTTTTCACACACTGTTGCTGGTATTTTGGCCTATTCCTCCATGCAGATCTCCTCTAGAGCAGTGATGTGTTGGGGCTGTTGCTGGGCAACACGGACTTTCAACTCCCTCCAAAGATTTTCTATGGGGTTGAGATCTGGAGACTGGCTAGGCCACTCCAGGACCTTGAAATGCTTCTTACGAAGCCACTCCATCATTGCCCAGGTGGTGTGTTTGGGATCATTGTCATGCTGAAAGACCCAGCCACGTTTCATCTTCAATGCCCTTGCTGATGGAAGGAGGTTTTCACTCAAAATCTCACGGTACATGGCCCCATTCATTCTTTCCTTTACCTATGCTTCACAATAGGTATGGTGTTCTTTGGATGCAACTCAGCATTCTTTGTCCTCCAAACACGACGAGTTGAGTTTTTACCAAAAAGTTCAATTTTGGTTTCATCTGAACATATGATATTCTCCCAATCTTCTTCTGGATCATCCAAATGCTCTCTAGCAAACTTCAGACGGGCCTGGACATGTACTGGCTTAAGCAGGGGACACGTCTGGCACTGCAGGATTTGAGTCCCTGGCGGCGTAGTGTGTTACTTATGGTAGGCTTTGTTACTTTTGTCCCAGCTCTCTGCAGGTCATTCACTAGGTCCCCCCGTGTGGTTCTGGGATTTTTGCTCACCGTTCTTGTGGTCATTTTGACCCCATGGGGTGAGATCTTGCGTGGAGCCCCAGATCGAGGGAGATTATCAGTGGTCTTGTATGTCTTCCATTTCCTAATAATTGCTCCCACAGTTGATTTCTTCAAACCAAGCTGCTTACCTATTGCAGATGCAGTCTTCCCAGCCTGGTGCAGGTCTACAATTTTGTTTCTGGTGTCCTTTGACAGCTCTTTGGTCTTGGCCATAGTGGAGTTTGGGTTGTGACTGATTGAGGTTGTGGACAGGTGTCTTTTATACTGATAACAAGTTCAAACAGGTGCCATTAATACAGGTAACGAGTGGAGGACAGAGGAGCCTCTTTAAATAAGAAGGTACAGGTCTGTGAGAGCCAGAAATCTCGCTTATTTTCCACCATAATTTGCAAATAAATAAATTAAAAATCCTACAATGTGATTTTCTGGATTTTTTTTCTCATTTTGTCTGTCATAGTTGAAGTGTACCTATGATGGAAATAACAGGCCTCTCTCATCTTTTTAAGTGGGAGAACTTGCACAATTGGTGGCTGACTAAATACTTTTTTGCCCCACTGTTCCTGTGTTTTCTGTTTGTCTGTTGCCAGTTCGTCTTGTTTGTCAAGCTTCTCAGCATTTGTCCTGTAAGCTCCTGTTTTTTCCCAGACTTAACATGTAAGTATTTGTATGAACATGACAAGATTCAACATCTGAGACATGAACTGAACAAGTTCCACAGACATGTGACTAACAGAAAGGGAATAATGTGTCCCTGAACAAAGGGGGTCAAAATGAAAAGTAACAGTCAGTAACAGTGGGTATCTTGTGTGGCCACTAGCTGCATTAAGTACTGCAGTGCATCTCCTCATGGACAGTACCAGATTTGCCAGTTCATACTGTGAGATGTTACCCCACTCTTCTACCAAGGCACCTGCAAGTACCCAGACATTTCTAGGGGGAATGGCCCTAGCCCTCACCCTCCGATCCAACAGGTCCCAGGCTTCCTCAATGGAATTGAGATCCGGGCTCTTCGCTGGCCATGGCAGATCACTGACATTCCTGTCTTGCTGAAAGTCAGGCACCGAATGAGCAGTATGGCTGGTGGCATTGTCATGCTGGAGGGTCATGTCAGGATGAGCCTGTAGGAAGCGTACCACATGAGGAAGGAGGATGTCTTCAATGTAATGCACAGCATTGAGATTGCCTGCAGTGACAACAAGCTCAATCCGATGATGCTGTGACACACTGTCCTAGTCCATAACAGACCCTCCACCTCCAAATCCATCCCTCTCCAGAGTACAGGTTCAGTCCTTCAACAATAAACACAAATCTGACCATCACCCCATGTGAGACAAACCGCGACTCATCAGCGAGAGCCCTTTTTTCGAGTCCTGTCTTGTCCAGCAACGGTGGGTTTGTGCCCATAGGCGACGTTGTTGCTGGTGATGTCTGGTGAGGACCTTCCTTTCAACAGGCCCTCAGTCCAGCCTCTCTCAGCCTATTGCGGACAGTCTGAGCATTGATGAAGAGATTGTGCGTTCCTGGTGTAACTCGGGCAGTTGTTGCCATCCTGTACCTGTCCCGTAGGTGTGATGTTCGGATGTACAGATCTTGTGCAGGTGTTGTTACACATGGTCTGCCGCTGCGAGAACGATTAGCTGTCCGTTCTGTCTTGTAGCGTTGTCTTAGGTGTCTCACAGTACGGACATTGCAATTTATTGCCCTGGCCACATCTGCAGTCCTCATGCCTCCTTTCAGCCACGAAAGGCACACAGATGAGCAGGGACCCTGGGCATCTTTATTTTGGTGTTTTTCAGAGTTAGTAGAAAGGCCTCTTTAGTGTCCTAAATCTTCATAACTGTTATCTTAATTACCTACAAGCTGTTAGTGTCTTAACAACCGTTCCACAGGTGCATGTTCATGTATTGTTTATGGTTCATTGAACAAGCATGGGAAA
This sequence comes from Oncorhynchus mykiss, assembly GCF_013265735.2. Taxonomy (NCBI): domain Eukaryota; kingdom Metazoa; phylum Chordata; class Actinopteri; order Salmoniformes; family Salmonidae; genus Oncorhynchus; species Oncorhynchus mykiss. Next base: position 70,661,534 of record NC_048575.1, on the reverse strand, counting down.
CAGTGTTTAAACCCTTTACAATGAAGATCTATGAAGTTATTTAGATTTTTACAAATTATCTTTGAAAGACAGGATCCTGAAAAAGGGACGTTTCTTTTTTAGCTGAATTTATTTGCTTATGGCCTTGCCTACAGCTAGCAACTTGTTTTTAAATTATATGAGCAAAAAATATTCCATTTTATTTGGAACGTCAAGCCATATCAAATTAAACGGGCCTTCTTATATAATGAATATGTATTCGAAGGGCAGAGATGACTAAATATAAGCATAAGCATAATATAGGCATAATCTTTGTAAATTATCTAGGATTGATTGAGTTATGTCACACATGCAGCTAACAAAATATATGGAAATGTCGGCTCTACTCGAAATGACGACCAACTAATTGCAGCATTACCGCAAAAATGAAAGAGGCAAGTGGAAGGGGGAAATGTAAGCAACTTGTCTGTCGGCCCTGCATTAAATACAAACAACGGCTAAAGAAAATTAAAATGATAAATACAAATGATAAATACAAAAGTATGCCAGTTTCATTTAAGGACCTAAAAATGTACGGCTGTGCCATACAGATTGCAAAATAGTGTGGAGGAGGTTTTTGATGTACCGATTCCTTGGCACATGGTCTATGTACCGATACACCAAACAATGCTGGATTCAAAACTTTGATTTTTTTCTATTTAAATTATACAAAATGATTGCTACCAATTGAATGTTATGTACTCTACCATTCAAAAAATCTGGGGTCACCAAGAAAAGTCCTTGTTTTTGAAAGAAAAGCTAATTTTTGATCCATTAAAATAACATCAAATTGATCAGAAATACAGTTGAGACATTGTTAATGTTGTAAATGACTATTGTAGCTGGAAACAACATATTTTGTTATGGAATATCTACGTAGGCGTACAGAGGCCTGTTATCAGCAACCAGCACTCCTGTTTTCCAGTGGCACGTTGTGTTAGCTAATCCAAGTTTAGCATTTTAAAAGGCTAATTGATAATTATAAAATCCTTTTGCAATTATGTTAGCACAGCTGAAAACAGTTGTCCTGATTAAAGAAGCAACAAAACGGTCCTTCTTTAGACTAGTTGAGTATCTGGAACATCAGCATTTGTGGGTTCGATTACAGGCTCAAAATGACCAGAAACAAATAACTTTCCTCTGAAACTCGTCAGTTCCATGTGAGAAATTGCCAAAAAACTGAAGATCTCGTACGCTGTGTACTACTTCCTTCACAGAACAGCACAAACTGGCCCTAACCAGAATAGAAAGAGGAGTGGGAGGCTCCGGTGCACAACTGAGCAAGAGGACAAGTACATTAGAGTTTCTAGTTTGATAAACAGACGCATCACAAGTCCTCAACTGGCAGCTTCATTAAATAGTACCCCAAAACCCCAGTCTCAACGTCAACAGTGAAGAGGCAACTCCGGGATGCTGGCCTTCTAGGCAGAGTTCTTCTGTCCAGTGTCTGTGTTCTCTAGCCCATCTTAATATTTTATTTTTATTGGCCAGCCTGAGCTATGTATTTTTCTTTGCAACTCTGCCTAGAAGGCCAGCATCCCGGAGTTGCCTCTTCACTGTTGACGTTGAGACTGGTGTTTTGCGGGGACAATTTAATGAAGCTGCCTTTTAAAATTATAAACTTGGATTAGCTAACACAACGTGCCATTGGAACACAGGAGTGATGGTTGCTGATAATGGGCCTCTGTATGCCTATGTAGATATTCCATAAAACTAATTTACATCATTAACAGTGTCTACACTGTGTTTCTTATAAATGTTATGTTATTTTAATGGACAAAACATGAGCTTTTCTTTCAAAACAAGGACATTTCTAAGTGACCCCTAATTCTTGAACAGTAGTGTATATGGAGGATATAACCATCCCAGCCCTGCAGATTTTGCTGCGAAGAGACAGAATCATTAGATCATTTGTTTTGGTTCTTTCCATATGTCGTTTTTGGTCGCAGGTTCAGGAATGGCTGAAGAATTGCAACATTTACCTGGAGCAATGCAAATAGCCCTGCTGTGTGATTTCAGATGGTATTACTGTAGGTGCTGTGAGTCCCACGTGGAAATGCTTTGTCTCTTTGCGTCTATCACCACCATGGCAGCACACTGATGATGTCATAAAGCCGCTGCAGCCTCGCTAGATCACCGGTGACATTTTCACAGCTGACAAGTCTCTGAATGAGCCTTGTATCATCTTCCTACCCTGAGCACATTCATAATTCACTCATTATGGTATATGTACCACATCGCACGCACACACGCAGGCGCGCACACACACGCACAAGCACACACACACACACACGCACACACAGTGATGAAAACTACATTGTGTGGAGTAGAGAGAGAGAGATCCCTAAGAGGCCATTCAGTCTTGATCCAAGTTGTGTTTGGGATTATTAAGGAGCTAAAGATGCCAGATACTCTTATCTGATCACATCTGATCCTACCTGCTGATCCTATCCTATCCCCTCTTCCTCTAGTCTCTTCCACGGTCTATGCTCCAGTGTGTTTGAGGGTGTGTTTATGTGTGAATGCAAGACTCCATGCATGCATGTGAACCTGTGTGCCTACGTGTGTGTGTGCGCGCCTGCCTGCGTGCGTGCGTGAAGCAGTTCCAGAATGAAACATCATCGTCTGAGACCTTGTGGATGATCCTTGAAGTGTGCTGTTCAGCTATGCCTTCTTAGACAGATCACTCTGTTTTTTCCTCTCTTCTTTCCTCTCAGACAGAGAGGGAGAGAAGGACATATCTGATGGGTTTTTGTTCAGTATGTGTCCCTACACACACAATCTGTGATAGTGATTCTCAACATAGTGTGTAGAATAACCATGGTGATCTCCAGTCATGTTTTCATTTGTAAGGGAGGTGTTTAGAGATTGCAGAGGTTGCTTTCCCCTATCCATCCATGTGACTTTATATGAAGTCATACTAAGGAGAACCGGTGAGGAATCAATCCTATTCTATCTCATGTCACCAGGACACGTCAATCTCTGTTCAAGTCTGGAATAGTGGGAGAGGACGTATCTCACACACTCGGCCATTCATCCCTAACCCTATTGGCTCCCTGGGCTCCTCTTCCTCTTCTGGGGTGCTTTACTTCGGACCCCCACGAAGGATGGTTGTGTCTGTCTGTGTGTCTGTGTGTGTGTGTCTGTCTGTCTGTGTGTCTGTGTGTGTGTGTGTCTGTCTGTCTGTGTTCTGTGTGTGTGTGTATGTCTATCTGTGTGTCTGCCTGCCTGTGTTTCTGTCTGTCTGCCTGCCTGTCTGCCTGCCTGTCTGCCTGTGTGTCTGTGTCTGTCTGTCTGTGTCTGTGTGTGTCTGTCTGTCTTGTCTCATCCCGACTCCGGAGGACAGTCTGGGGTGACGGTTGAACTTCCTTCATCACCGTAGTGATAATCGCTACGCGTGTCCCTGGCGAAGTCTGATTTATGGTCCCATCAGCCGCCACGGCAACCATCAGCAGAGTGACGGAGATGAGCGGAGTGCTAACGAGATGAAAAACGACAGGAGTGAAGGAGGAGTGAAAGAAGGAGAAAGAGAGGGATGTGATCAATAGGCGAGAGAGTGGTGTCCATTTGGATAATAGATCATAAGTGAACAGGGTCAGAACCAGCTTCATTATCCAATCCATCTTGCTCTTCTCTCTCTGTGTGTGTGTGTGTGTGTGTGTGTGTGTGTGTGTGTGTGTGTGTGTGTGTGTGTGTGTGTGAACTGGGTCAGAAGCAGCTTCATTATCCAATCCATCTTGCTCTTCTTTCTCTAAAGCCAATGTTAAGTGATTCAGAATAGGAAGGGGAGACGTGGTGAGTAGCTGAGCCAACCTGAGGGATGGAGTTAAGACAGAAATACACAGTGTTTATCGAACTCGAAGGGTAATATAATACACTTGATCAGGGCTTGCATCTAATGCATTACCATACCTGGATAATAAAAGGGATAATATGGGATTGGAACATCCATTTTTGGACATTAAAATTAATTATATATAGCCATTGATTCTTGAATCCCAGATTGCCCCTTTTAGATATTATATGTTTCTGTCTTGATTGACTGCTTGATTCCCCCTAGCACACAGACTACACCGGGCAGAAAGGATAACAGACAATCAGTGGAGGAATGAGAAAACAGCTGGAGGTTTACTTTTCTAGTAAGAGTAAACAAATATATTTTTGATCTCTCAGTTTTCACTCTCCCTCCATCTCCCTCTTACCCGATCTGTCCCTCTCTCTATTTCTCTTTCTGTCTCCCTCTCTCAGTAGTAATTTTGTGAGAAGGGAACAGGTGTTTTCAACCTTTGGTATTCCCCTCAATAACACACAGACACAAGCACGCACGCACACACACACACACACACACACACACACACACACACACACACACACACACACACACACAGCTTTCATTAGAGATCTCTTCTGTTATACGTTCGAAACTACAACCTTTTTTCCCTTCTCTTCATACCCCTCTCTGAAGGTTGGTTCAGGTGTGTCAGAGTGTTTGCTTTATGTTTAAAGATCCAAGTGATGCTGCCAAATCTCCTCTCCAAATCTGTTCTCTGTTGACAACTATCTGATTCTTCCTGTTCTGTAATTCTTTGAAGTAGAAAAAACATTTGCATAGTGGACCGACAGGTGTCTCTCTCTCTCCCTCTCTCACTCTCCCTGTCTCTCTCGCTCTCTCTCTCTCTCTGTCTCTTTTGCTCTCTTTCCTCCTGCTTTTTTCCTCCTCTCTTTCCTCCTCCATGAGGTCATGGAAAGCTGTCAGCACTGTGATTGTATGACAACAGCAGTCTCTCTCTCTGTGTGTGTGACTGCTACCGGCAGGGTGCTTTGTGGACATGCCTAGTATTCTAAGTTCTACATTCTGTGTTCTGCTACAGAACATAACAAGGTTTTCTTCTCATACTCAACACTCCTGAACCAGAGCTGGCACCCTCGAATATCCTTTTCTCTTCTCCTTTTCTGTCCTCCTCCTCCTTATTTTCTCATCAGTAGTGTACACATGAGAGCCTCTTTAATGACATTTGAATGTGTGTGTGTGTGTGTGTGTGTTGTGCACAGTGTGAGCTGTGCTCACATCCCCTGATTCTCAAGAGGGCGTTGATTAACACACACACACATACACACACACAAGCATATTCAAATGTCATTAGAGAAGCTCTCATGTGTACACTACTGATGAGTCTATCGGATCAGCGATCCCATCCAGTCCACATGGAATGCTTCTAATGATTGTCAGGCTCAGATAACACCCCTTCCTTTCCGGACTGCACTGAACACACTAAAGGCTCGCACACATCACACTGAATGTGGATCTAGCGTTCGTTCAGAGTTCTGTGTTTTAGGGACCACCTGCTGTAAACGTCTTGCTGACAAAAATGTTCACGCGATTCTACATGTAAAGTTGTTGCACACAGGCCTCCCGGGTGGCGCAGTGGTCTAGGTCACTGCATCGCAGTGCTAGCTGTGCCACCAGAGACTCTGGGTTCGAGCCCAGGCTCTGTCGCAGCCGGCTGCGACCGGGAGGTCCATTGGGTGACACACAATTGGCCTAGCGTCGTCTGGGTTAGGGAAGTTTGGCCGGTAGGGACATTCTTGTCTCATCGCGCACCAGCGACTCCTGTGGCGGGCCGGGCGCAGTGCACGCTAACCAGGTTGCCAGGTGCACGGTGTTTCCTCTGACACATTGGTGCGGCTGGCTTCCGGGTTAGATGCGTCCTCCCAAACACAACCCAACCAAGCCGCACTGCTGCTTTCGACCTTCATCTCTCCCGAGCCCGTACGGGAGTTGTAGCGGTGAGACAAGATAGTAACTACTAACAATTGGATACCACGAAATTGGTGAGAAAAAGGGGGTACAATTTTAAATAAAATAAAAGAGGTGCTCAGCACTCTGGGCCAGCAAACACTACTGGTGTGTCTGGGCCCTTCAGGTGGTGTGAAAACGTGTAGAACACAGAGATGAGTGAGTGTTGACATGAATGTTACGCTGTGGGATCAGTTAACGTACAGGATGCACACATGATATTGCACACACATTCATGTGTGTGTGTGTGTTTGCTTTCCCAGTGTGCGTGTAGGACTCACACTAAACTTCAGGAAAGGTAAAAAGCTGTTTGACTTCCCACCTCTAACCGGTCAAGCATCACTAACCATGTCCAGAATGTTTCCTTCGACAACCATTTGTGAAGAATTCTCTAGGGTTAGTGTGAGACTGTGTGTTTGTTCACACGCAAGTGATTGTGTGTGTGTGTGTGTGTGTGTGGTGTGTGTTCCTGTGCGTCATGCAATCATGTTAGTTGAGATAAGTTATTCAGAGAATGATGTCTTGCTAATGGCTTCCGACATGCAGAGAGGAAAGTCCACACTTAATATATTTTTGCTGAGGTGATGGGACACTACAAATAGGGTGTATTATGCCCCCTCGCCCCCAAGGTTTTAATGCCCCCTCGCCCCCCATAGGCCCTCTAAACAGCCTCCAGACACTATGTCATCCAGCAGCCTCTAAACAGATCATCTCTGCCAGCACTGACACCACAGGCCAGGCATCAACCCTGGACAATGTGCGTGTGTGTGGGGGAGGGGGGCTGCATGTTTAATAGGGCTCTTCTGCTTTATCTCTTGTTGTCCCTTGTTTGCTTCTTCTTTGTGAGAGATACCTTAGCCCTGACTACTGCTGGGAGAAAATGACCTCTCAAATATCTGTTATTCATTTACTGCTTCAGCTCTTTTAGTGGGTGCTGTAAAACAATATGTTGATAGAATGATAGAACGATAGAGTGATAGATAGGGAGAAAGGGGGGGCATAAATAAAACCGGTGAATGGCTGGTTGGGACAGACACTGCGTTACCTAGCAACGGGCCTCAGCGATGTTCCAAGGAGTGACATTTTATCCCCTCCTTTTTTCTTTCCATCTCTCTTCCTCTACTACTTATTTGTTTATTTGATTTCTTTAAAAGTACTTGAGGGACAAAAGAAGAGTAAGGTTAGTATTCTCTGCAGTTGGCAGAGAACTTTAAGAAGTGTTAATAAACTCCAAACTGAAAGTCTCCGGCTTGGAAGAGACTGGGGTGAAGAGACGGATGGTGGAGAGCCGAAGGGTGGAGAGACGGAGGGTGAGAACAGAAGTGAAAGAGAAATATTGATTTATAGATTTAGGCACAATGGGAAAGATGGAAGGGAGAGGATTAGACAGCTTGAAGCCAAGACTCTATTACCCCCCTCTCTCAGGTGTCCATCAGTCCGTCAGTGATGCATGTTATTGAGGGCGGTAGGAAATATTCAATTCCTTCATGCCATAGTTAGTCTTAACGCATGCTCTTCATATTTGGGTGGATTTCATGTAATGAACATACACAAAATAGTTCAAATTGGTGAAGTGAAATAAAAATTTAAAAAACAACGGAGAAGTGGTGCGTGCATAGATAGCAAATTAAAACTACCCTTGTTGTGAATCCAGCCAACATGTCAGATTTCAAAAAGGCTTTTCGGCGAAAGCAAACAATGCTATTATCTGTGGATAGCACCATAGTAAACAGAGAGAAACCATATTTCAACCCTGCAGGTGCGACACAAAATGCAGAAATAAAAATATAATTCATGCCTTACCTTTGATGAGCCTTTGTCCCATAAACATCACAAATGGTTCTTTTGTTCGATTAATTCCGTCGATATATATCCAAAATGTCCATTTATTTGGCGCGTTTGATCCAAATCAAAGCAAATCAAATCAAATGTATTTATATAGCCCTTCGTACATCAGCTGATATCTCAAAGTGCTGTACAGAAACCCAGCCTAAACCCCCAAACAGCAAGCAATGCAGGTGTAGAAGCATGGTGGCTAGGAAAAACTCCCTAGAAAGGCCAAAACCTAGAGAGGAACCAGGCTATGTGGGGTGGCCAGTCCTCTTCTGGCTGTGCCGGGTGGAGATTATAACAGAACATGGCCAAGATGTTCAAATGTTCATAAATGACCAGCATGGTCAAATAATAATAATCACAGGCAGAACAGTTGAAACTGGAGCAGCAGCACGGCCAGGTGGACTGGGGACTGCAAGGAGTCATCATGTCAGGTAGTCCTGAGGCATGGTCTGAGGGCTCAGGTCCTCCGAGAGAGAGAGAGAGAGAGAGAAAGAGAAAATTAGAGAGAGCATACTTAAAATTCACACAGGACACCGGATAGGACAGGAGAAGTACTCCAAATATAACAAACTGACCATAGCCCCTCGACACATAAACTACTGCAGCATAAATACTGGAGGCTGAGACAGAAAAACACCGGTTCTAACTTGAGCAACGTGACTACAAAATATCTCAAAAGTTGTAACCTGTAAATACAATTATTTTTTTTAACGTAAATAATAGATCAAATTGAAGACGGGATGATCTGTGTTCAATACAGGAGTAAAACAAACTGTAGCATGCTTTCTGGTCACACACTTCAAGTTACCCTCATTCAAATTACCGGTACATCTTCATTACACAAAGGAATAACCTCAACCAATTTCTAAAGACTGTTAACATCCAGTGGAAGTGATAGGAACTGCAAGAAGGTCCCTTAAAAATCTGGATTCCCAATGAAATCACATTGAAAAGACCTAATAAAAAAAAAACATCTGAATGGTTTGTCCTCGGTGTTCCGCCTGCTAATTAAGTTATGTTATACTCACAGACATGATTCAAACAGTTTTAGAAACTTCAGAGTGTTTTCTATCCAAATCTACTAATAATATGCTAATATTATCTTCTAGCGATGAGTAGCAGGCAGTTGAATTTGGGCATGCATTTCATCTGGATGTGAAAATACTGCCCCCAGTCACCAAGAAGTTAAAGATTGCTGTACACCAGCGGAACCCATCCAACTTGAAGGAGCTGGAGCAGTTTTGCCTTGAAGAATGGGCAAAAATCCCAGTGGCTAGATGTGCCAAACTTATAGAGACATACCCCAAGAGAGGGTTATGCAAGGGGGGTTATGCATGCTCAAGTTTTCGTTTTTCTGTCTGTATTTCTTGTTTGTTTCACATTAAATAATATTTTGCATCTTCGAAGTGGTAGGCATGTTGGTTAAATCCAATGATACAAACCCTCAAAAAAATATATTTTAATTCCAGGATGTAAGGCAACAAAATAGGAAAAATTCCAAGGTGGGTGAATACTTTCGCAAGCCACTATAGGCAGTCATGCAACACTTTACTGAACATTATGGATGAATGGTGATTATACCATCACATCCCCATATGTTTCTGTTTACCAGCGAAATAGCTGTCCACAGTGTCAAGCATGGCTGTGTTCACCGATGGCAGTTTATTCCTAATAGCAGCACGATCATTTGGCCTGGTGTAGCTTGTACAGTACATCATAGACAGATGAGGATGGGACTCTAGTTTCTTCAATAAACACTTGTCGAGGGGTGTAGAGTGGTGCTGTAAGCCAAGGAGGCATCACATAGTAGAGACATCTAAAAAGGGTCAGACAAGACACAGAGAAACACACACACACGTACGTCACATTTCATGGGTTTCAGTACTGGTCATGTCTCAGGACTGACGAGGAGCAGCTTAACAACAGTTATGTAGGTCAGACACCTTATTGAGGACCTTTAAGCGAGACACTGAGGAAACACAGAGGAAACATAGAGAAAGAAGAAAGGCAGAAAGGAAGACAGAGAAACTTCAGTCAGTGGTCTTTGTGAGAGCCAATTGAAACAGACACTCAGGTTATAGGTCCGCTCTATTTCCCGTGAGCCTCTGTTCCAGGGATTGCAGGGAGAGCAAGAGAGAGAATATCTAGAGCAAATATGGGTTCCTTCAAACCCCTCTCACGCAAACCCTTTTTTCATTCACAAATGTCCCTCCTTGCTTCTCCTACCCTTCTTCCCTGTCCAAAAATAGAAAGTGTCATCGTGACAGGAAAACGGGGCTTCAGGTTGCTGCCACGGCTTCTTAACAAACTGTCAGGATCTAACTAGCAGTTTTCTCCGCCTGCTATTTTCCCATCAGGTTTGACAAACCTCAGATTGTGTTTAGCTGAGAGGAGGTTCTTGAATAAATGGTGGTATTTGTGTACGTGTGTGTGTTTTTTTTTTTCTTCCCGGTGTATGCTTTAGACGTTCTGTGTGATCCAATGAAATCATCTGAGGCATGAGCTGAAGAGAACCAGCTGTCTGTCTGTCGGTCTCGTGTGTGTGTGTGTGTGTGTGTGTGTGTGTTTCATCATCCGGAGGGAATAGAGGGGAATGGATAAGAATGCATGGATAGAATTCACAATGAATGAAGCATTCCTCTGTGTCCGCCATAGAGGAAGCTTACAATTGACCCCTTGGGTTGTGCTCCCTTTACTTTCAAGGCTATCCTTTGTGATGCACACACACACACTCACTCTCTCTCTCTCTCACACACACACACACACACACACACACACACACACACACACACACACACACACACCACACCACACCACACCACACCACACACACACACACACACTAGCCCCCAGCTGTACCCCATCTCCCATTCTGTTTGTTCTCTGTGTTTAATGTCTCTTCTCATCTCATTTCATGTTGATATCGCATTGCAAAGGAATGAAATTCTGAGCAGGCCCGACACCCTAAAAGGATGTCTCCACTTCCTCCTCCTCACCTCCTAATTGTCTCTGTGTGATCAGTGCTTTTCCATTCTCTTGGCCTAACAGTCTTGGATTTATCATTCTCATATCCTTGTATGTAGATCAGTGAAAGTCCCATCTGCCACAAAGTACTGGACTGCCAGTGCTGGTCTGTCTGGTAATGTCTGAGAAGAGGAAGAGAGAAAAAGGCAGATGCAGAGGGAGGGATGCGGGAGATATGTATCTGTAAACAAAGCTTATTTGCTGTGTTGTCATCCATGAGTTAAGGTAATTAAACATCTCTGAACCAATAGCTTTCATTAAAACAAATTATCATAGGAGAGAAAGAGAGAGAGAGAGAGAGAGAGGGAATGAAGGTTAATGATTCTGACTCATCCTGCTCTGTCACCCCGTGTGTGTGTGTTTGTGTATGTGCAGTACATGTTCTTTGTGTATATTAACAAAGAGTCTCACACCTTACAGGCCAATTACAGAATGTCTGTCATAAGAGAAACCTTTAGTTATTTTGTTTGTTAGCTTTTTCTTGAAATAACTAGAAGACCGTGCCAAGAACATGTAGGTAACCCCTCTAGTTGTATTGTCAATTTGGTTTTGTATTTAAATGCCACTTTAAATGTGCACATGACACTGCAACAAAATTTCCCCATGGGGACATTTACAGTCAGTAAGGTCTCTCAAGGTGTAGTCAGTTAACAGGCGAGAGAACATCCCCCCTGCCATACACACACACACACACACACACAAACACAATACACACACACACACTTCTCACAAACCACTAGCATCCTCCATTACAATGTAAACACTGTGGACAATGCTCTACCTCCTACATGAAGTCAGCATTGTGTGTGTGTATGCCTGCGTCTGCCCCCTGTGTTTATGAAATACTCAGCCACGCCTCATTTATGCCAACTCACTCTACCAAAAAATACTATAGCTTGCATGTGTTCAGAACAGGCTCTCGACTCTCCATCTTGACTTGAGGTTAGTTCAAAGATGTGAGCAGTTTCCCCCTCATACAGCCCCATTCAGTCTAGCCCCAGGCGACTGGCAGATCTGTCTGGATCCAGCATGGCTCTCATGCTGGAATAACAAGATCCTGACACCTGAATAGTGCTATGCCTCTCAGGGGAATCTGTCACATTCTCATACAAGCGCACAAATACACACTCTCTCTAACACACACAGACGCATACACACACACCTGGTCCAGCTTCCAACTAGCTCTCACAGTCTCACATCAGAAAAAGACATTAATCCATGTTTCTCAAACGTAAAATGTTTAAGGTTAAGTTTAGGCATTAAGTCTGAATGGTTAAGGTAAAGGTTAAGATTTGGGATAGGCTTAAAACAAAAATCTAAAAAACATCTTTCTATTGCTGGATTCGAAATTGCAATCATTGGAATCAGATGCTTATGCCCATCCACCATCCCGTCCACAACACCTTTCCTCACTGTCATCTCCCGACGTCCTCAGACATGGATGGACGTGGAATACTGACTTGTATCACTAGTGACCTGGCTGACAGCTTACCTGGGCAGGCTGTCATGACTGACAGATGTCCAAGTATATGAGTCTATGAGATTGTGTGTGTCACTATGAGATTGTGTGTGTGTGCGTGAGTGCGTACGTGTGTGCGTGCGTGAGTCTGTGAGTCTGTGTGTGTGTCTGAGTGTGTGAGGGTGTGATCAAATGCATGTGGCATGTAAAGCCAGAATCAACCCACCCCATGGTAAAACCACCCCAAGGTAAACCCACCCCAAGGTTAACCCACTCCAAGGTAAACCCACCCCAAGATTAACCCACCCCAAGGTAATACAGAGGAGAAGAACAGAGAGCAGATGATTGGCATGACGGTGTTTTACCCCAAACAGAGAGCCATTACTCTGGAATGTACCTATGTACCCAACTCACCTCTCCTGTCCTCTCATGTCAGATGACATGCACACCAGTGGAGGCTGCAGAGGGGAGGACCGCTCATAGTAATGGCTGGAACAGAGCAAATGAAATGGCATCAAACACTTGGAAACCAATCTGTTTGATGTATTTGATACAATTCCACTTCTTCCACTCCAGCCATTAACACAAGCCTGTTCACCCCAGGTGCCACCAACCTCCTGTGATGCACACGGGTACAGACATGTGTGTTTGTTTGTTTGTTGTATAGATGTCCACTGATTGTATAAAACATTAGGAACACCTTCCTAATATTGAGTTGCACCCCCTTTTGCCCTCAGAACAGCCTCAATTCGTTGGGGCATGGACTCTACAAGATGTCGAAAGCATTGTACAGGGATGCTGGCCCATCTTGACTCCAATTCCTCCCACAGTTGTATCAAGATGGCTGGATGTCCTTTGTGTGGGGGACCATTGTTGATACAAACTATTGAACGTGAAAAACCCAGCAGCGTTGAAGTTCTTGTTCTTTTGCCTTGCCCATTCACCCTCTGAATGGCATACATACTGTAATGATCTGGGCGTAGTGGGTGCGGAGTCAGGCGCAGGAGGCAGAAAGTTCAGGATAGCGTTTAATACGCAAAGGGAAAAAACAGTGTTCGTCAAGAATACCGGGCGCACAATAACAAATGCCCAACACAATATGTACTGCCACAGAGTAACACAGTGGGGAAAATAGTTAAGCATGCACAAAGAACAGGCGGGCCTACCAGCTTAAATAGCCCAACTAATCAACCTCAACAAAGGAGCAGGTGAAACTAAACAGACAAAACAAACAGGAAAAGGGAAAAGGGATCGGTGGCAGCTAGTAGGCGACCGCTGAGCGTCACCCGAACAGGGAGAGGAGCCACCAATCCATGTCTCTTAAAAATCCTTCTTTAACTTCTTGCGTCGAGCAATCCCGTATCAGGGAGCGTAATCATAGCCTCAAGCTCATTACCATAACGCAACATTAACTATTCATGAAAATCGCAAATGAAATGAAATAAATATATTCACTCAAAAGCTTAGCCTTTTGTTAACAACACTGTCATCTCAGATTTTCAAAATATGCTTTTCAACCATAGCTACACAAGCATTTGTGTAAGAGTATTGATAGCTAGCATAGCATTAAGCCTAGCATTCAGCAGGCAACATTTTCACAAAAACAAGAAAAGCATTCAAATAAAATAATTTACCTTTGAAGAACGTCGGATGTTTTCAATGAGGAGACTCTGAGTTAGATAACAAATGTTCATTTTTTCCAAAAATATTATTTGTGTAGGAGAAATCGCTCCGTTTTGTTCATCACGTTTGGCTAAGAAAAAAAAAATGAAAATTCAGTCATTACAACGCCAAACATTTTTCCAAATTAACACCATAATATCGACAGAAACATGGCAAACGTTGTTTAGAATCAATCCTCAATGTGTTTTTCACATATCTATTCGATGATAAATCATTCGTGGCAGTTGGGTTTCTCCTTGGAAGCAAACGGAAAAATACATGCAGCTGGAGATTACGCAATAATTGCGACGGAGGACACCAAGCGAGCACCTGGTAGATGTAGTGTAAAATGGTCAATCTTCCAATGATATGCCTACAAATACGTCACAATGCTGCAGACACCTCGGGGAAACGACAGAAAGTGTAAGCTCATTCCTGTTCCATTCACAGCCATATAAGGAGACATTGGAACACAGCGCCTTCAAAATCTGGGGCACTTCCTGTTTGAAATTTCATCTTGGTTTCACCTGTAGCATCAGTTCCGTGGCACTCACAGACAATATCTTTGCAGTTTTGGAAACGTCAGAGTATTTTCTTTCCAAAGATGTCAATTATATGCATAGTCAAGCATCTTTTCATGACAAAATATCTTGTTTAAAACTGGAATGTTTTTCATCCAAAAATTAAAAGAGCGCCCCCTATATCGAAGAAGTTAACCTGTCTCGCCCCCTTCATTTACACTGATTGAATGGATTTAGCAGGTTACATCAATAAGGGCTCATAGCTTTCACGTGTATTCACCTGGTCAGTCTATGTCATGGAAAGAGCAGGTGTCCTTAATGATTTCTTGGCTCTGTTGGACGTGACTTATTGTCACGGTTTTCTTCCCTTGAAGGAGAGGAGGACCAAAATGCAGCGTAGTTCGTGTTCAACATGTTTTAATGAAAGACGATAACATGAACACTACACAAATACAAAATAACAAACGTGGTAAAACCCGAAACAGTCCTATCTGGTGCAGAGAACACAAAGACAGGAAACAATCACCCACAAAGTACCCACAGAATATGGCTGCCTAAATATGGTTCCCAATCAGAGACAACGATAGACAGCTGCCTCTAATTGAGAACCAATCTAGGCAACCATAGACATATACTATACCTAGAAAGGAGACAGCCCCATAAACATACAAAAACTCCTAGACAAGACAAAAAAACACATACATCACCCATGTCACACCCTGACCTAACCAAAATAACAAGGAAAACAAAGAATACTAAGGTCAGGGTGTGACAGTACTCCCCCCCCCCAAAGGTGCGGACTCCCGGCCGCACACCTAAACCTATAGGGGAGGGTTTGGGTGGGTGTCTGTCCATGGTGGCGGCTCTGGCGCTGGACGTGGACCCCACCACACCATAGTCTTTGTCCTCTTAAGTCTTCTCCTAGGAACGGCGACCCTCGCTGTCAACCTAGGATTGGCAGCCCTACAAAATGGCCCCACTGAACTGAGGGGTAACTCCGGACTGAGGGGCAGCTCGGGACTGAGAGGCAGCTCGGGACTGAGGGGCAGCTCGGGACTAAAGGACAGCTCGGGACTAAAGGGCAGCCCCGGACTGGCTGACGACTCTGGAAGATCCTGGCTGACTGGCGGCTCTGGCGGATCCTGTCTGACTGGTGCCTCTGGCGGATCCTGGCTGGCGGATCCTGGCTGACTGGCGGCTCTGGCTGACTGGCAGAATCCTGGCTGACTGGCGGCTCTGGCGGATCCTGGCAGACTGGCGGCTCTGGCGGACTCTGGCGGATCCTGGCGGACTGGTGGCTCTGGCGGCTCCTTGCAGACTGGCGGCTCTGGCGGCTCCTTTAGACTGGCGGCTCCTTGCAGACTGGCGGCTCTGGCGGCTCCTTGCAGACTGGCGGCTCTGGCGGCTCCTTGCAGACTGGCGGCTCTGGCGGCTCCTTGCAGACTGGCGGCTCTGGCGGCTCCTTGCAGACTGGCGGCTCTGGCGGCTCTAGCAGCTTTGGATAGGTGGGAGACTCCAGCAGCTCTGGACAGGCGGGAGACTCCAGCAGCTCTGGACAGGCGGAAGACTCCAGCAGCTCTGGACAGGCGGGAGACTCTAGCAGCTCTGGACAGGCGGGAGACTCTAGCAGCTCTGGACAGGCGGGAGACTATAGCGGCTCTGGACAGGCGGGAGACTCTAGCGGCGCTGGAGAGGAGGAAGGCTCTAGCAGTGCTGGACAGGCGAGGTGTACTGTAGGCCTGGTGCGTGGTGCCGGCGCTGGTGGTACTGGACCGAGGACACGCACCTATAGGCGAGTGCGGGGAGGAGGAACAGGGAGTACTGGGCTCTGGACACGCACAGGAAGCCTGGTGCGGGGGACTGCCACCGGAGGGCTGGTGCTTGTAGGTGGCACTGGATAGACCGGACCGTGCAGGCGCACTGGAGCTCTTGAGCACTGAGCCTGCCCAACCTTACCTGGTTGAATGCTCCCGGTCACCCTGCCAGTGCGGCGAGGTGGAATAGCCCGCACTGGGCTGTGTTGGCGATCCGGGGCAACAATGCGTAAGGCTGGTGCCATATATGCCGGCCCAAGGAGATGCACTGGAGACCAGATGCGTAGAGCTGGCTTCATGGCACCTGGCTCGATGCCCACTCTAGCCCGGCTGATACGAGGAGCTGGTATGTATCACACCGGGCTATGCACCCGCACTGGGGACACCGTGCGCTCCACAGCATAACACGGTGCCTGCCCGGTCCCTCTCGCTCTCCTTTAAGCACAGGAAGTTGGCGCAGGTCTCCTACCTGGCTTCGCCACACATCCTGTGTGCCCACACCAAAAATTTGGGGGGGCTGACTCTTGGGCTTCCATCCCTGCTTCCGTGCTCCCTCTTCAAACCGCCGCCTCTCCGCTTTGGCTGCCTCGAGCTCTGCCTTGGGGTGGCGATATTCCCCCGGCTGCGTCCAGGGTCCATCTCCATCCAGTATCTTCTCTCAAGTCCAATAGTCCTGATTGCACTGCTCCTCCTGCCGCTGCCTGTCACCACGCTGCTTGGTCCTGTTTTGGTGGGTGATTCTGTCACGGCTGATTTCCTCCTCTTCGTCTGAAGAGGAGGTGGAGCAGGGATCGGACCAAAATGCAGCGTAGTTCGTTTTCAATATGCTTTAATGAAAGACGATAACGTGAACACTACACAAATACAAAATAACAAACGTGGCAAAACCGAAACATTCCTATCTGGTGCAGAGAACACAAAGACTGGAAACAATCACCCACAAAGTACCCACAGAATATGGCTGCCTAAATATGGTTCCCAATCAGAGACAACGATAGACAGCTGCCGCTAATTGAAAACCAATCTAGGCAACCATAGACATATAATCTACCTAGAAAGGTGCCAGCCACATAAACATAAACATACAAAAACCCCTAGACAAGACAAAAAAACACATACATCACCCATGTCACGCCCTGACCTAAGCAAAATAGCAAGGAAAACAAAGAATACTAAGGTCAGGGTGTGACACTTAAGGAGAACAAACATTGCATCTTTTTTTTACTGTCCATCAGTAAAAACACATCAATTAATTTTTTTATTTTTTTGGCTACTGTGTGATGAATAATGTTTTTCAGTGTATACGTGTGTGAATGAATATGTGTATGTGTGTGAATATTGTAGACTGGGGAAAAAGCAGGGCCCAATTTGCATCTGTGTATTTGTTTGTACAGATCTGCATCTTCATTTGAACCAGTTTCACAGAGTAGGAAAATGTGAAATGTTGTTAATGTTATTCATTTTTTGTAGGGGTTGATACATTTTTCCGTAGGGCAAATCAAGTCTGTAATTACAAACTTAAGAAGCCTTTTTAAAGCTCAAATACACTACAAATGTGTGTTTCTTGATCTGCAGGAAAATTCCTTCATCAACAGGATGATCAAATGAAGATACGGCATCTGTATGTACAGTATGCTAATGTATCTGGGGGTTCAGCTAATCCTTATTTCCTGTCTCTCTACCAGCCTTTCAACTGCTTTCACCAAATCAACAGCATACATAGTAATCCTCCAGAGCCAAGCTATATACATTCATGCCAGGGAGAGTTAAATAGTCATCCTTCATATTCACACAGAAAGCCCAACTCCACACTGTTTAAATCCAGGAGTGCATACATTTAGAGAACATTGTAGGCTGCATCTCTTCAGGGCTTATTCAGGAGTCTTAACAGAAGCTGGAGAAAGGCGGTATGAATTCCAGAATTAAATTAGAGTGTGTCCATTTATAATTGTATTTGTAAACACAATATTTATTAAAGAGACAGCCCATATTGGTTAAGGAATGGAAAACGCTAGAGAGAATATCTTCTACATTTTACACACAACTGCTTGGCCAAGAGGGAAGCTGTTTTACACATTGAATTTCAGCCTCACACACACACGTGTGTATAGGAGGCACTGCCTACCATGTGAGAAAGGGAGGTGTGTGTGTGCGTGTGTTTTTTTGCACATTCTATACACAGAACCAGATGTCTCTTTGTGGGTTTCTAATGAGCGGAAATCTCATTTGGAATGTGGTGGGGATTTGTGTTTTACACACACACACACACACACACACACACACACACACACAGTGTCGGGTAGATGTTGCCTGGCTGTTTTCTATTTTTTTTTTTTAAAGGAAATGGGTAAATCAGATTGTAATTGTCTAGTTGGACTGTCATTCAGGGAATGGATAGGAGATGCAAAACATGTATTACTTATTGGACATAATTATAGTGTACATGCTCCCACTGTGTGTGTGTTTGTGTGTGTGTGTTAACCCCTACGTACCATTAAATGCGGCACGAACACTCAAGATTGACTTCAAAATTAGACGTCTGTCCATGAGGACGTCAGGAAATCCATAAAAAACTGGCCACTAGGGGAAACAGTAAGAGCTATTACATCAAGTAGGCTTGGCTTTGTGGATGGGGATGGCAGATGGGCGTATCCCCATGACTCCAGATCCAGAGGTTGTATGTTCAGTCCCAGTGGTAGACACTATATATATATATATATATATATATATATATATATATATATATATATATATATATATATATATATATTTGTTTAACCCTATCCCAAATCTTAACCCTTAAATTAAAAACACTTAGACATTTGACTTTTGGAGAAATGGAAAGATGCTGAGCAGGAGGAACAACCCAGGGTGTCAAAAACACTTAGAAATTTGACATTTGGATAAACTTTTGAAATGTTACTTTTGGAGAGTGCAAAAATGTCTAATTCTGCAGTGAGTATGTGAGAGCTTGTTATGTATATGTCTGCTGTAATTATAGATCAAACACCAGGAAGGAATGTTCAGAGAGAGAGCAGGAATCAGGTACTGGAGTGTGTTCAATCCTCTCATATCCAATGTGTCTCTAAAGAGTGAGAGATAGAAAGAGAGAGAGAGAGATGGGGTGAGAGAGAAAGAGAGAGAGAGGGAGGAAAAGTAGATGAGACTGAAATAAATGGAGGAGGAATCAGAGAATGGCCTCCAATTATCAAACCCCTCCTGCAGTGTACACAGGGAATAGTGTTGGCCTGGTGTGTGTCTGTGTCCATCTTCTAGCAAGTGATATCATGCCTGTTAGACTGCCTGTTGCTATATTTAAATGGGGTATATGGGATGGTAAATACCAGTAAATTATAGATAATTTAACAACTAGGGTTGTATATTTTTGTCCATTGTGTGTGTGTATGTGGGTGGTTGTGTGTGTGTGTGTGTGGTTGTGTGTGTGTTTGATCCATGGCATGTCTTTTCTAATGGTTGAAGGTCTATACTGTAAAGTTGATTAAAGCGGCATATGGGGAGTTGGTAGGGTAAAGTTACCTTGCGTTAGCTCCGAGCTCCCGGAGATAATTGGCCCTCGGGGGACTGTGTGTGTATGTGTGTGTGTGTGTGTGTGTGCGTTTCCGGAGTTTGGTGGGTGTGACAGAGCCTCTCCCAGTTGTTACGAGTGATGAACAAATTAGGAGGCCCAGCAGTTTCCTTTATGGTGGCTGTTCCTTTAGCAGAGGCCTGCCCTACTGTAGCCCTTTTATACATGTAAGGTTGAGATATTCTCTGCTCACAGAATCCAGATATTACAAGCATTTATTAATCCAACATTCTTCATGGTGTCCGACGTTCTTCATGGTACCCAACGTTCTTCATGGTACCCAACGTTCTTCATGGTACCCAACATTCTTCATGGTACCCAACATTCTTCATGGTATCCAACATTCTTCATGGTATCCAACATTATTCATGATACCCAACATTCTTCATGGTATCCAACATTCTTCATGGTACCCAACATTCTTCATGGTACCCAACATTCTTCATGGTATCCAACATTCTTCATGGTGTCCAACATTCTTCATGGTACCCAACATTCTTCATGGTACCCAACATTATTCATGGCATCCAACATTCTTCATGGTATCCACCGTTCTTCATGGTACCCAACATTCTTCATGGTATCCAACGTTATTCATGGTATCCAACATTCTTAATGCCCTGATTGGTGCAATGTGCAAAGAGCTTTGAAAGGCATTTTCAAGCTAACAATTATTAGCGCTATCCATGGATGACCGGATGTGAGAGAACCAGGAAACTGTACTGCTGGGATTGTCTACTCTTTAGAACCAACAAAACATCAACCTGTGCCAGTACTGGTTTCAAAGACCTACCGAGTTTTATGAAGTCAATTCTGCGCCACCAATCCTCAACTTCATACCTGCAAGCTACGGTGAGTTCAAAAACATTTGGGGGCACAAGAGTAGACATTCAGCTTAACGAGCAGCTCTGTAGAGAGACTCTCTCACAACGATAAGGTCAGGCAGAACAGGGAGATTCTGGCCAAAGTAGGCTATGTGGCACATGATGGAGAGAGATAGCGATGGATGGAGTGAGACAGACAGTGGCAGCATAGCTTTCTGGAGAGATTAGACGGATTGTGATTGAGAGCTACTGCATCATCACTCGATTGGAGAAAGACTCTGAAGGCCCATACCTAGAACTCAGAACCTTTGGTCAAAAAGCTCTGGATGAACCTTCACCCTCACACAGGGATGTATGAGACACAACTCCCTATGGAAAGATGGACACAGACCTTTGAGGAACTTGTCAACTAGACAGATGACCTCCTAGACCCAATAGGCCCATGGAACCAGAAATAAATGTTCAAATTCTCAATCAAGCCCAGCTGTTTTACATCAAGGTGAATAATGTTAAATGAATGAGCCTTGATTGAACTGTGCAGAACTCGCAGGGTTATGAAGTTCCAAATGATCTCAGTGATGTTCTGAAGAAAATATGAATGTTGAACCCTTGTTAAATAAAGGTCAAATTCAGGATGCCTCCCAAATGGCACCCTATTCCCTATAGTACTCTACTTTTCACCAGAGCCCTATGGGCCCTGGTCAAAAGTAGCGCACTGAGTAGGGTGGTAACTTTAGCAGTTTAAATGACAGAACACACTTGCCCCATTCAGCAGTGTAACTGTACATTTTAATTCTGTGTACATATTTCTTATGCCTAGCTATGGAATGCCAATGACTTTTATAGTAGTGTACTGGTGTAAGGAAAAATACAGTAGTGATGTAGAGAAGTACAACAGGCCTTCTCACATGGTCTCTCTCTCTCTCTCTCTTTCTCACACACACACACACACACAGACACACACACACACACACACACACTAGTAGTGTGCGGGTCAGCTGTTTGTTCACCTGCACCCGCCCGCAATTGCTATTAACCCATCTGCAACTGGCCGACTATATGTGATAAGGTAAAAGTCTGAGGCCCACACCTGATCCTATCCCGCTAATGTAGAAACTGTGCTGTAGGCCACAGTCAGAGACGGAGGAACGATTTTTTGACACAGGGTGATGATTTTTTGTTGCCTGATTTAGATGTTTATAATTTCCGACATTTTGGTATGCTATTTATTAGTCAACTTGTCTATAATTAGATACATGCAGCTTCTCTTCTGTCATACAGTATGTTTCCCTATAAGACTGAATAAACACTTGCTCACCAGAATAATGTCATAAATCGATAGAATAAATTGAGAACTCTGATAACGATAGCACCTCTATCTAACTGCCGATTCGCATACTCTCAAGATGCTGAAATAAATAAATCATATTTCTCCACTCCTGTTCCAGAGTCCAAAATGTGCCTACATTTGGTGTATCAATTTACAGCAAGAAATGCTTAATTCTGCAGGAGTTAATATTAAGGCTATGTGACAGGTGTTAGACCTACAGTCTGTGTCCAGATTTCAGTTTCCATTTAACCCATCTGAACAGTAGGCTACAGTTCCCTTGACGTACCATAAGCCTATTTGAAGTCCCCATCTTGTGACTGTCTCATTTGTGTACCGCCTCATAATCATCACATAAAGACACTGCTATCAACCTTTTTTACCATTTCACCAAATAGTTCCCAAATATTAATTTTCTGGCCTCTGTGGATCAATGTTCACATTTTCTGCCCGTTGGTGTGTAGTCTATTTGACGTGTGTACAACTTAGACTTACACACTAATGCCAGATAGCCTATAATAATGAAAGAAAAAACTCAATGTAGCCTATAGGTATAAATTGCACAAGAATGATACATTTATGGATTTTTTAAGTTGTAGTTTTCTCTTTATTCAACCCGCCACCCACCCACCCTTCATCACACAATATGTCATGACCCTAAACCTGCCCACCCTGTAGATATAACCGTGGGGATGGCAGGTTATGGGTCAACCCGCGCATCACTAACACATACACACACTACCGGTTAATGAATATATGAAATACAATAAAATATCTATGTCCATATTGTCCATTAATTAATATTGGATAGACCATATGGCTAAAGAGAAAATAGCCTAATTAATGAAAAAAATGATCTAATCAACAATGACGTCACTTGCAATTAACTCTGCAGCTCTTCCAATTATTGACTTTTATCACAACTGCCACCACGAAGACATATGGCATCGTAAAATATTTAGACGGGTGTCAAAACATAAAGGATATTTCCTTCTGAGACCCAACGGAAATACCAAAGGTATTCACTAAGGTGATGGGTTATATGGGTTATATTTAGGATCATGTTTTACAGCTTTGTCAATTATTATTTTTTTAAATATTAAAATCATCTTATTTTGTTAATTTATACATTTTACATGTTATGACAATTCCATAAAATCCTTGAAAGTTTCCAAAATTCTGGTTATACTGTATATTGGTAAACTTCCAAAGTTACCAGTAATATACCCTTCCTTTGCAGCCCTACTCACAGCTACTGTTCTGGCACTTCATCAGCTTCCTGCTGAAAGCACCAAAGAGCACAGAGGAAATCACAAACGCTTTGCTGCCAGCAGAAACCCCCACAGCTCTGACGAAATTAGATTCAAAAATTCAACATTTTCTCTCAGACTCATGGAAAAATGTGTAGAATTGCATGAGATTAGTTATAAAACTACACATTCCTTTCTGCCCCATGGCAAAATGTGTAACAGCAGCATTTTCTTTCAGCCTCATGGAAAAATGTGTGGAATTGCATGAGATTAGCTATACAACTGCACATTTTTCTCTTTGGCCCATGGCAAAATATGTAGAATTGCAGGAAATGATGAGCTAATAATGTAATAACTTTAGCATTTATAATGTAATAAATGCTGACAATGTAATAAATTGACAATAATGTAATAAATATGCAGAATGCATAATGTAATAACGTTTTGGCGCATAATGTAATAGTTATTACTTCCTCCTGCGGAAGGCCACTCCAAGACCTTTCCATCACAGGTTGACAACTCCACGGTGTCCCCATCCCAGAGCGCAAAGATCCTTGGCTTGACCCTGGACAACACCGTGTTGTTCTCTGTAAACATCAAAGCAGTGACTCGCTCTTGCAGGTTCATGCTCTACAATATGCGTAGAGTACAACCCTACCTCACACAGGAAGTGCCGCAGGTCCTAATCCAGGGACTTGTCATCTCCCGTCTCGACTACTTCAACTTGCTGTTGGCTGGGCTTTTCCAGAATGCTACAGCCCACCTGTTGTTCAACCTTCCTAAGTTCTCCCATGTCACCCCGCTCCTCCACACACTCCACTAGCTTCCAGTCAAAGCCTGCATCCACTACAAGACCATAGTGCTTGCCTACGGAGCAGCAAGAGGAACTGCCCCTCCCTACCTTCAGGCTATGCTCAAACCCTACACTCCAACCTGAGCTCTCCATTCTGCCAACTCTGGTCTCTTGGCCCTCCCACCCCAGCTCCAGCTCAGCTCAGTCCAAGCTCTTCTCTGTACCCAACATTCTTAATGGTACCCATTCTAAATAGAGCTACATTGGTACGCGCAACAGAAGATTGCTTTGAATGGGAATGTCCCTTCAACTCATTATAATTGTAAGCCTCCTTCAGCTTCCATTAAGCCCAGGAGATTTTCTAAACTTTTGTTTGGGAGGTGAAATTTACAAAACCTTTTCTCTGGTCTCGGTGTGTGCTGTCTCATTTTGAACATTCTGGCAGAGTTCTACCTTTTAATTGCAGCCCGGTGAGTGAATTGTGTGTGTGTGTGTCTACCAGTGGGAGTCTGGACTCTAAATGAGACTTTGAGAACAAAAGCATTCCTGTATAATGTCACTACGCTCTTATACATCCTGTAAATAGGAGAACGAATCAAGGTGAGCAGAGATGTGTGTGTGTGTGTGTGTGTGTGTGTGTGAGTGTCTTGGCGTCTGTGGTTGTGGTTGTGGTTGTGCATATTTGTGAGGTGTTCTCAACAGTTGTCATATCTTCTTTCATATGGTCTGTTACAGTACGTGTCAATGACAATAGCTAGAATTCCTGATGCTCTGCAACGTTAAAAGGTTACACCCTACAGCGTCTGAATACCTGATATTGTCTGGATCCCCAACACTGTTTACACAACACATGCCAGTTCATCTGAGGGAGCCAGACATGGTGTGTTTTGAGAACAATACACAACACACAGGTCTCGTACACTATACTTTGTGTGGACTTGAATGGATGACCTTTCAATAGCAACTTTCACCGGTGTCGTGTGTGCAGTGTCCTTTGTGTGTTGGCTTGCTGCTCACAACTAACATGGATGACATCACTGTGCCAGCTGGGAGGGCAAAGGCCTGGAAGAAATGCATCAGGTACTGTCATTGCATCCCCACTGCCTTTCCATTCAAGCATTGTTCTCTCTGTGAGGAGCATTAGGTTGGCTGTGTTTTTGATGAATCATTCTATAGGCTGTCTGCTTTTTCCTCTCCTCCCTGATTGGTGCAACTCTGAGGAGGTCCATATGGAAAGGTAAGGAGAGAGAGAGAGAGACTTCACTCGTTTGTGTGCCCTTTTTCTTCTTCTGTCTGTTTTGTTTCTTCTTCCTCAGTGTTTATCTTTTCACGGCAGATGAAAGGATAGCAAATCTCTCTCCGTTGGTGTCTCTCTCCTTCTCTCGCACTTTCTCTCTCTGGGTGATCTGAAGATTAGCTCAACACATCTGGTCACTGTTTGAAAAGACACTATTATTCCAGTAAAAAAACAAACCAAATATCTTTATTTTAGAATGCTCCACAGTCAATTACATGAGTAAGATATCCCATGTCTGGCAACTTCAGCAGCTTGGGCAGGAAGCGTGTGTGTGTGTGTGTGTGTGTGTGTGTGTGTGTGTGTGTGTGTGTGTGGTTCCGTGTGTGTGTGTGTGTGGTTCCGTGTGTGTGTGTGTGTGTGTGTGTGTGTGTGTGTGTGTGTTAAACTAAGAGATTATTTACATATGAGAGCTGATAAGGTATACATGTGTTTATCAGTGTTTTACTAACCCATCAATCAC